>NC_042621.1:286732553-287032553 GCF_901001135.1 Rhinatrema bivittatum
TGTTGATCAATGAGATCGGGCGATAGGAGCTACAAAGCACAGGATCACGTCCCGGCTTAGCTAGTACAGTTATGCCTGCAGTGTTAGCGTCATCGGAGATACAGGAACCTTCCAACAATGCGTTGAAGGCACGGGTGAGTGGACCCGCCAGGTGAAGAGCAAGTTTACGGTAATAAGATCCCGTAAAGCCGTCCATCCCAGGCGCCTTCCCCACCTTCAACTTTTTGATGGCTAACAATACCTCCTGCTGCGTAATTGGCTTGTCCAGCATTGCCTGTTGCAAGGGGGTAATCTTAGGTAGATCAATGTCCGCCAAATACTCATAAATGGCAGAAGTGGAAATAGAGTCATCCCTGGAGTACAGTTGGGAATAAAAATCTGTAAAAGACTGGCGCACTTCTTCTGCAGAAGTGACCAGCGTCCCCTGAGCATTTGAAATCTTGGCCACTACTGTTTGCGCCTGCGCAACCCTCAACTGTCTAGCTAGGAGTTTGCCTGCTTTGTTGCTCCCTTCAAAGTAGTGCCTTTTAAGGAGAGGAAGGGAATGACTGATAGCTGCATCCTCTAGCGATCGGAGCTGGGCGCGCACTGCCACAATTTTCTGATAGATCCTATCTGATTTTGTACTACTGTGGCGCCTCGTCAAATCTGCAAGATCCCGCAATAGTATCACCCTGTTTGCCTCTCTCTCCTTATTACAATGGGCTGCCCGCGAAATACACACTCCCCGCATGACAGCCTTGTAACACTCCCAGACAGTAACAGGTGACATACCGTCAGTTTGATTATCGGAAAAATAATCACTAGTACATTGATTTAAAGTGGCCAAAAATGAGGGATCCTTAAGAAGGTGGTCATTGAGCCTCCACATTCGCGTGCCGCCCCCCGAATCACCCAATTGACAGACCACCCAGACCGGAGCGTGGTCTGACCATGTGATATTGTCTATATCAGTTTTGGTTATACGAGGTTGGATGGTAGCAGAGACAAAAAAATAATCTATGCGGGTATAGGTAGAGTGGGGGCAGGAATAAAAGGAATAAGAGCGAGAATGCTCATGCCTAGCCCGCCAGATATCAATCAGACCCCATTTATCCAGGACCTTGCGCCATGCGTCCCTAGCTTCCTTGTGCAGTGGGTTGCCTGAGCTAGAATCCCTATCCGGGTCCATAACAAAATTAAAATCCCCGCCCACTACTATCTCCCCCTCAGCGTGCCGCAGCAGCAAATTATACAAACGAGTAATAAAAGAAACTTGGCGCTGATTGGGGAAATAGACATTGAGGAGGGTAAATGTTTGTTTATCCACCTTAATCTTATTTAGAATAAAGCGTCCCTCAGGGTCAAGGACTGTGGATATCTGCTCATGAACAAAGGATGAGGAGTACAGAATACCCACCCCCACGTAGCGTTGGGTATGAGTGCTTGCAGCCCATATGGATACAGGGAAGCCTGAGAAAGCTAGCAGCCGCTCATGCTTCTGGCGAATGTGAGTTTCCTGGATGAAAACTACTCCCGCTGCTTGGCGCTGGAGTTCCCGTTTAAGGAGCTGCCGTTTCTGGGGTGAATTTAAACCCTTCACGTTAAGGGATACCAATTTAGTCGCCATAGGGTCTCACAAACCACCTCCTCGTACTCCTCATCCCCCACAACAATACCAACCATGCTGACCTCATACCTGGCAGAGCCCGTTCACATCCACCATTATCCATCCCAAACATCCCCATGTTCCCCCATGCATACAAGTAAAGTATGGCTGATCCTGAGTTTAGTATATCCTGAAGCATCCCAAACCAGACAGTGGGATACCAACCTCGAGAGGGCCTGAAATCTCCCCTGCCGAGGCAAAAACGTGCAAACCCCCCCCCCCCCCACCGGGTACATAGGCAGAATATTAGCAAACCCCCCCTAATAAAAACGCAAACAAAGAGACCATAGTTGAACCTGAACTGTGTAGCAAACAAAACAACTATAATCAAACATTGCTCAGCAAGTCGCAGGACCATCCCTGAGAAAGTAGAGAACTGTGGCAGTGCAGTCACTACTATTATGCGGCCCCAACAGGGAGCACCAGGCGTGCAAAAAGTACCAAACTGTAGCTGGTCATCCCTGTTCAGGCTCCTGGGATTGCAGACCCTCTGGCTGACGGCGGAGCCGTTTGCCGTCTTTCCGTGCCCTCTGCCATCTTGGGGCCGTGTCTCATGGAGGCGCGGGAGCCGCCATTTTAGGGGTAGAAAAGGTCACAGGCAGCTGAGCCTTTATAAAAACGGCTTTCGCTTCCTCTACATTGGTTAGGCGATATGAAACTCCCTGATGCTGAAAGGATAACCCGAACGGGTAAGTCCAGCGATAACGAATGTCGCGCTCCCGCAGAGCAGCAGTAACTTCGCGGAGCTCGAACCTTTTTTTAAGTGTGATGGGCGCCAGATCTTGAAAGAGGGAGATAGAACAGTTTTGCCAGGTAATGGCCTTCTGTTTCCTCGCTTCCATCAACACCCGCTCCTTAAGGGGGAAGCTAGTAAAACAAAGGACGATGTCCCTCGGTTGTTGGTCTCTGCGGGGCCCCAAAGCTCTATGGGCGCGCTCGAAGCTCACTGTTTCATTAATCCCCTCGGGGTTCGAAGAGTCGTCTGTTCCCTTCCGCAAAATGTAGCTACATATGCTGGCCGCAACCTGTCTAGCGTCCACAAAATCGGGGGTCTCCGGCACTCCCCGAATCCTTATGTTGTTGCGCCGCCCGCGATTATCTAGGTCTTCTATTTTATCTTGGAGGGCTTGCACTTCCGCCATGACTGCACTGTGCTGGGTCACCAGTGTGTTGATCGCGTCCCCGTGCCCGTCCACACGGTTTTCGACTTCGTAAACGCGGTTCCCCATAGCAGCCATGTCCTCTTTAAGATCGGCAACCGACGCCATGATATCGGATTTGTACCTCTTCATATCCGCTCGTAGTTCAATAAACCAGCGACGGGCCTCCTCCCGTGAGAGCGGTGAAGGTGGCCCTCCATGCTCGGTGTCCCCAGTGTCGGGCAGAGCCTCTCCCACCTCATCCGGCTCGGACGGTTCCAGATCTCGGCCCTCAGCGCCATCTTGGCCGGAATCTGCAGCAGATTTCCTGTAGGAAAATTGGCGGAGGTCCGTGGTGCGCCTCTTGCTAGTCATATTGCAGGATCGAGGTAATTGTCCTGAGTCAGAATATCGTTTTTTGGTCACAAAAATCAAGGTTTGCTGCCAAATATAGGGGTTGGAAAGCCCGGGAGGAGCGGAGCCGAGCCAACGTGCGTCCTCTCACATGAGATGCGAACAGCGCCCCCCAGTTTATTAAGATTTTTAAACATAATTACAATGTAAAAAATCAAAGAACTAATTTTGTTTGTCAGGAAATTATACATTCATACTTTTAACAAATAACAATCCACATCAAAATTTCTAGTCCACTTCATGGGAGGAAACATCATATAATTAAACCAAGGAAAAAATGTAATTTTAATTTACATTTATCTGGAAAAAACTACTTCTTGCAGTATTTACCTCAACCCCTTTCTTTATCCACCAGAAACGATTCCAGGCGGGAGGGATCCTGAAACACAAGTTTATTCTTCTGAAACACTCCCAAAACACTTACAAGGAAATTTAAGGAAATATGTTGCCCCTAAGGTTAAAACTCTGGGTTTTAAACTCAGGAATTGCTTTCTCCTAAGCTGCGTAGCACACGATACATCCGGAAAGAGTTGGAGTCTTTGTCCGCAAAACAAGAACTCCTTATTTTTGAAATATTTCTGTAAAATTGAAATGTTATCACTTTCTCTACAAAAAGTGACTAATAATGTTCCTCTTTGTGGTATTTCATCCAATGAAGATTCCAAGAAAGAAGTTAAATTTGGAGACTCTTGCTGGACAACGTCCATTCCTTCCTCTCCCTCCTGTCTCTTAATTCTGGTGTTTGATACATAATACATTTTTTACACAGATTTATCATCTATAGTTGATATAGGTAAATTTTCTACTAAATATTTTTTTTAACAATTCACGAGGTGATAAAAATCTGGTAATAGGAAAATTTAAGAACCTTAAATTCCTCGCTCTGTTTTCATTCTCCAGGCTTTCCATCTGCCCATGAATAACTAGGCCATCTTTAACAAAAGAATTATTAGCAGATTGTAAGGTTGTTATCTGTACAGTACCGGTTCTACTCACTTCCTCTATTTATTTCAACCTAGTATCATGAGAATCTAATACATTTTTAGTTTCAGTAGATGAACTATTACTCTGAGTCATAAAACCCAACATGGCCTTTTGCAACTCATTAATTGCCCTCCATACATCAACCAATGTTATATTATGGGGATCTATGGGATCTGAGACTAACAAGGCAGGTAAGTCAGACTGCCCGTAATTCGATACCAGATAATTTCCTTTTCATCTGGAGCATCAGGAAGTCCCAGCCAGCAGCTAGAATCTCAACCACGACTGGAAATGCTTGCCGCCCCCCCCCCCCCCAACCAATTCTAACTCAAGGAGATGTGGTTATAACTCACAATGGTGATCTATATTCCACAGAAGGTGGAGGTATAGAGGACTTGGGGGCTACAGGGGGTTCTGGACTCCAGGTTATTTTTTTTATCTGCTTTAGTTTATAATTCCCCCGCTTGTACTTTACAGTCTTCTGTATTAGATTGGCGAAATATAAATGTTTGAATAAATACAATTACTTTGATGTGTTGGTCAGATCACTATTTGATTTTGTTTTAGAGGGTTCCTTGGACCTAAGATTGAGAAGATTGAGACCTTTAAATCTAATTGTGGCCGTGTGCGACTTTTCTTCTAAACAGAACAACAAGTCGGCCGATGTGACTGCTGGGATCTGAAATTCTGAGTCAGAGCTTTAGATTCCGTTGCACCTGTGAAAGAACGTGCGAAGAGAGAGGCAAACAGAGCTCACTAGTTTACGGAGAGTCTAAGATCTATGAAAAAAAAGATGGGCATAGGCTGGAAAGAGTTTGGGAAACTAATCTCTCTTGAATAGCGTTGAGATTAGTTGTAAAAAAAAATCATCAAGAAAATACGAGGAGATTCTGAGTGCCAAGCTGGGTATTCTGTGCTGGATTTTCTTCCGTAAGTCTAGGGATCTTCTTAAGGCGCCATTGGCAGGAGCTAATCCGGCTTCCACTGCCTGCTGTGAGTTTTGTTCAGCTTTTTACAAAGAAAATTGCCCTGATAGGAGAAGACCTGGATGATGTCCCGGCTTTCCATATTATGGACATAAGAACATAAGAACATGCCATACTGGGTCAGACCAAGGGTCCATCAAGCCCAGCATCCTGTTTCCAACAGTGGCCAATCCAGGCCATAAGAACCTGGCAATTACCCAAAAACTAAGTCTAATCCATGTTACCGTTGCTAGTAATAGCAGTGGCTGTTTTCTAAGTCAACTTAATTAATAGCAGGTAATGGACTTCTCCTCCAAGAACTTATCCAATCCTTTTTTAAACACAGCTATACTAACTGCACTAACCACATCCTCTGGCAACAAATTCCAGAGTTTAATTGAGCGTTGAGTAAAAAAGAACTTTCTCTGATTAGTTTTAAATGTGCCCCATGCTAACTTCATGGAGTGCCCCCTAGTCTTTCTGTTATCCGAAAGAGTAAATAACCGATTCACATCTACCCATTCTAGACCTCTCATGATTTTAAACACCTCTATCAAATCCCCCACTCAGCCGTCTCTTCTCCAAGCTTTAAAGTCCTAACCTCTTTAGTCTTTCCTCATAGGGGAGTTGTTCCATTCCCCTTATCATTTTGGTAGCCCTTCTCTGTACCTTCTCCATCGCAATTATATATGCGGCGACCAGAATTGTACATAGTATTCAAGGTGCGGTCTCACCATGGAGCGATACAGAGGCATTTTGACATTTTCAGTTTTATTCACCATTGCCTTTTTAATAATTCCCAACATTCTGTTTGCTTTTTTGACTGCCACAGCACACTGAACCGACGATTTCAATGTGTTATCCACTATGACGCCTAGATCTCTTTCTTGGGTTGTAGCACCTAATATGGAACCTAACATTGTGTAATTAGAGCATGGGTTATTTTTCCCTAAATGTATCACCTTGCACTTATCCAACTGACTCCCTCACAGGCTTTCTGCTTCAGATATATTTTAAAAAGTTTTTACTGTGAGTTTTTGCCTCTACGGCCAACTTCTTTTCAAATTCTCTCTTAGCCTGTCTTATCAATGTCTTACTTTTAACTTGGCATGTATATGTTGGTGCGTATTTTTGCTTTTAGCTGATTGGAACTGGGAGCTTTTTTTTTTTTTTTTTTAATCCCAAATTAGAGTGAATTTTTGTGTGTCTGACCCATATCCATCTCGGCTGGTAAAATGAGCCAGAAACGATTTACCTGTTCCCCTCTCATTATTCTCTTAATTCATTATTGTGCGAGTTATGTTTTCCAAAAGTCCTGAAAGAGGCTGCTGTTAAACCACTCAATTGTTTTTCCTGGATCAAAATTTGGTTTTGGATAAATGCCAGTTTGGGTTTTGAGAGACTCCCGTAGTACTGAGCGTACTCTAGTAATAATGCTTGATTCTCTTCATCAAAATCTGGATCCAGGGGGTGGATGTTGCGATGGTCCTGTTGGACCTTATGGTCATATTTGATACGATTGATCATCGGATTCTGGTTAACCAATCTCTCTCTCTTAGGGTTTCTGTTTTGCGTTGATTCACTTCATATTTGAAAGGCTGCACTTCATCTGTAGGGACCATTGTTTTTTGTTCTTTTTTTTTTCCTGGGAATTTCAATGTTAGAACAAATCGGTAGAAAAGTGACTGTTTATAACACACAGGAGAAAAATCGATGGAAAAATCATTTCCCAGGAAAAATAAAATAAAACCTGAAAGTGAAGCTCCCTAGCCATCTGTATCTCTTACTTGTGCAGTCTCTCAGGGGGCCCTTCTTTCACCTGTTTCTGTTTAACTTCTATCTCTTACCATTATCTCAGTTTCTTCGAGATCTGGGCTTTTATCATACCCACCAGCTCCCAATCTCTCACACACATACACACTCCTTCACAATCTCCTCATAGGCTCCCTCTCTCTGGCACCCACACTCGAGCATCTCCCCCCCCCTGCTCTTTCACCTACCATGCATTGAAGTGAAGTATCACTTACTTGGTTTGGGGTAGTAACCGCCGCAACAAGCAAGCTACTCCCTGTTTTTTTTGTGAATGCAAATCCTTTTTTTCCACATTTCCTCTTGCCGTTGAAGCATAGAGCAATGCTGGAGTTGCGTTGACAGTGAGTATGTTTGTTGAATAAGGGTATATTAATCTTCAGGTAGTAGCCGTAATTCCTGCAAACTACCCCCATGCATCTCTTGATTTTGAAATCCCTGGTCCAGAAATCTGAAACGCAATAATCTACTCCACACTAAAAAGAAGGCAAGGGGGTAATCCCCATGGAGCAGCAGATACAGCCCTAAACACTTTGCTGGGCAGACTGGGGGGGCCAGTTTGGCCTTTATCTGCCATCATTTCCTGTTACTATAAGCCAGTGTCAACGTGTGTAACGTCTTTGAAAACTATCCCATGAAAACTGCCTGCACAAAATTACACTTAATGCTTTGTGCAGGGTACGTTTTTTTTTGCGAAAATTTGTGTATGCGTTAAAAAAAAAAAAAAAAGTTTGAAAATGATGCCCAAAAATGCACCCCTCGCCCCAGTGCACTTAAAATTTTGTACATACAAAGGTGTATGTGCATAGCTTTATGCATGTATTGGCCAGACACGTTTGAAAAGGGCCGAGTCTGTGGATAAAGCACTGTTTTAACTGCAGAAGTGAAGCATAGCAATAGAAATAGTCTGGCTGCGGACCTGCTTTGTTCCTTAAATGCCAAGAAAAACCATTTCACGTCGCAGCTCAGTATGCAGCCGTGTACAGCAAAAGCAGCAGCATGCTGTTCTTAAAAACTAGAATATCATCTGTGAAACCTCAAGAATAAAGAATTTAGCCTTAGAGAAGCTTGTTGCCAAGGTCTTAAATCATTAAAGTGTTTTGAGGAAACCATTATCTATTTATTAAAAATTCATAAGAGTGCCTGAAAGGTGCTGCAAATAACTAAATGCATCTTTTCTAGTTTTTCTTTATATCCCCTGCCAACTTAGATACGTTACTGGGGGAGTCGATATTTTCTTCTGTGGCAATGAGAGACAAGGTTTTTAAATAGTATCTTTATGACTCATTTTAATATCTTGTGTTTTCCTGTTTCAATAAGTTAATGTTGTGTGATGCAGGCTTGGTGCGGCTGCGTTCACACTTCCATGTGCACCAGCAGCAGGTAAATATCTAAACATGAGTAACGGCGCACCTGCCAAAACCAGAAATCTCTTCCTTAGTGCTACTAGAATTAACCCCATTGGGAATTCTACATGGTCTACATTTCAGAGGGATTTTTTATTTTGCACCAATGAGTGTGTTAAAGGAAGATTGTCAGCAGGGAGCTATTTAGCTGGCACAGGTTGAACAGGCTCACGCACATGCCAGGAAAGGAGAAATAAGAACACTACAGACACTGAAGTGCACGCCAGACAAGGAGGACTGCATTACTAAATTCTTACTATAAAGGATGCAGCGTAGCACCCAATTATACTTATCACCTCCTTATGCATCTCTCTCTCTCTCTCTCTCACCCTCTTGGCTTTGAATTCCTTGCACCTTGGCCAGAGGCAAAGTCCTTTAGGATGCCTTTGTGGACCAGGGTCGTCATTGTCACCTTAACATCATCTTCTGGATCTGCAAATGGAAGCTGGAGATCTGGCTGGGTTCCCACTTATTCCTTGTTTTATAGAAGTTTAGTCCATAGGCCAGAATGTCGGAGTCTATTGGCAGGTGGCCAAAGGTGTGGGGCCTTGTTGACCCTATTATGATTGGTGGATCCTAGGTAACGGGTGATGCGCCAGTTATCTACGCCTTTGCATCTGCATCCATTACGCAAGGCAAGTACTCGTGCAGCGTCCACCTTGTTTATATGCTAGGCTTCAGGGTGGTAGTGATGGTGGTGAACAGTAATTTTAGTTGATTATCAAGGGCTCCTTGTGGCCAGTGAGGTCAATTTCAGTTGTCGCAGAGTGTTGTGGAAAAGGTCCTTCAGCAAAGTCCTTTAGTATTTTTCCTGAGGCCTATGTTTGTTTCAGGTTCAAGGCCAAGAAAGGCTAGAATATTTTATTTCTTATCTTACCCTATCCTTAATATACTAATCCTCTTATTTTAATATCAGACCAAGCTCTGGCCTAAGAAGGGAAGCTGTTTATGCGTTATACCGTACAAATAGTGCCATCAGTGTTCTATACCGTACAAATAGTGCCATCAGTCTTCTTTGAGAAAAGGAGACTTGCAGGAATGAATGATAACTTGCAGCTTACTTCTTAATCAATTCTATTTTTATCCATACACTGGTTTCAAGGGGATCTAGATCCACTGCAGCTTTGTTTGCCCTTTGCTGTACCTTTTCTAGTTCTGCTATGTGGTGTTTTTTTTTTTGTTTTTTTTTAAGAGAGGGCAACCAGAACTGCGCACAGTTCTCAAGATATGGTCGCACAATAGGTATAGACAAAAGAATCATGGTGTTCTTCATTTTATTATCCATTCCCTTTTTAATAATTCCTAGTATTGCATTTTTTGCCTGCCGCCACACACTAAGCTGAGGATTTCAACTATTCACAGTGATGCCAAGATCCTTTTCCTGGGAGATTATTCCTAATGAAGAATGTAGCGGTGTGTATCTAAAGTTAGGGTTATTTTTCCCTTTGTGCATCACTTTGCCCTTGTCTACACTAAATTTCGTCTGTTATTTCGATTCCCAGCTCCCCAGTCTCGCAAGACTGCGGTTCCTTACAATCCGCCTGTTTTAACTATTTTGAATATTTTTGTGTCTGCAAATTTGATCACTTCACTTGTCCAGACAGACAAACAGGTAACCATGTTTTCCTGATCAAAGATGGGAACAATAGGATCCCTCATCTTGTGTCTGGAATTAGTCAGGTTGTGGGGTTGGGCCATCTGGCACGGAACCAGACAAAGAACCACTTATCTGGTGGGCTAGGAAAATATTCTGGCAAACAGGCTGAGTTGCTGCTTAGAGCCTCAAGACTGGCTCCCGAATCAGAATATGATGACAAGCATCTTAACTTACAGTAAAGTTCGCAGAAGAGCGGGCGAGTGCCCGCTCTCCCGGCACGCAGACAGGCCAGTGTCCTGTGTGCACGATTCAGTAAACTAAAATATTTAAATTAGGGCCGGCGGTAAAAAGAGGCAGCTGTCAGAGGGTTTGACAGCCGACACTCAATTTTGCTGGTGTCTATTCTTGAGCCTGCTGACAGCCACGGGTTCAGAAACCGGACGCCGGCAAAATTGAGCATCCGGTTTTCAAGCCGCGGGCTGATTTCAACTTTTTTTTTTAAAACTTTGTTCTAACTTTCGGGACCTCCAACTTAATATCGCCATGATATTAAGTCGGAGGGTGCACAGAAAAGCAGTTTTTACCGCTTTTCTGTGCACTTTATTTATTTATTTATTTTATTTTATTTAAGGGTTTCTTATATACCGAGGCACGTTTGCAAAACATCACCTCGGTTCACAATGTAACATAACTTAGCAACAAGCTTTACAATAATAACATTAACAGGAGGGGGTTAACAAAGGCAGGAGATGATAATACGATAAATATATACAAATGTACAAGTTGATTTTAACAAGGGGTTAAATAAAGCAATAAAGGATAATTAGCAGTGGAATGTAATAGAAGGGGGGAAGAAGAGGAACAAACCCAAGGTGGGTGTGGGTAGGGAGAGAGAATAGAATGGGCGAGGGTCAGTTGGGGTAGGGAGAGAAATAGAAAGTGCGAGTGTCAGGTGGGCAGTCAGGTGGCGGTCAGGTGGGCGGTCACTTTCCTGGTGCTGGCAGAAATTAGCGCCTACCTTTGGGTAGGCGCTAATTTCTGAAAGTAAAATGTGCGGCTTGGCTGCACATTTTACTTTCTGTATCGCGTGGGAATAACTAATAGGGCCATCAACATGCATTTGCATGTTGTGGGCGCTATTAGTCTTGGGGGGGCAGGGGGGGGGGGTTGGACACGCAACTCAGAGATCAAGAGACTGCATCTCATAGCTTCCCCTTAGCTGAGGCAGATTTGGTTTTCAGTCCTGGCCTATTAGGGAAGTCAGGCCTAGGTGATTAGGGAGCCATTCCTCTATAAATTTATACAACTTGGTTTAACATTGCATAAATCTTTGATATTGCTTTTGTAATTTTCCCTGCTTGATCACAGTAGCCCTCAAATAGTGATTTTCCTTTACATAGATCATCCTTCACTTTAGTTTGCGATAGTGTCGTAGTTGCAGATAGTTATTTTTATCTGTTAGCGGTATCTGATATTGCTCCACTACCTCTGTGAACTCTTTAAGTTTTCCCCTTTGCCATACATGTTCAATACTTGTACAGCCCTGGAGGGACCACCTTTTCGATAATCTCTGTGAATTTCCTGGGATGAACCCTTTGTTAAAGAAAATTGGTGATTTTAGATATATAATTCTGTCTCCCACTCCCTCTTTTTTCCAGTAATCCCAGATTTTTAGAGCGTGTGCAATAGTGGGAGCTATATTTTCTCAGGCATTCTCCTACTGTTGCTGGATAGCCACACTAAGAACGATGGCTGCCTTCCTGCTAAAAGATCTATTTCTAATTGCACCCACCTCTTATTGCTGCCGACCCAGTGCCAGTCGATGATAGAGCGCAGTTGCGACACTATGTAATATCGTAGTAGGCACGGCACACCTAGTCCCCCCTTGTCTTTTGTGAGACACATTACCTTACCACTTACCCTCGGGCGGCGTCGTTTCCAGATAAATCGGAAAAGCTGTTTCTGCCATGCTTTGAGTTCACTTTCTTTAATAGCTAGCGGTAAGGTTTGGAATAAATATCCCAATCTGGGTAACACATTCATTTTGATTGTGGAAATTCTGCCCAGCCAGGAGAGAGTGATCCGCTCCCACTTTTGTAAGTCATCCCCAATCTGTTTCCATGTTGGTTCATAATTATATTTAAAAAGTGTCTCTAAATCCGGTCCTATCTTTACGCCTAAATATTTGATTGTCTTGGGGACTATCTTAAAGGGAAATTTCTTTCTCAGCTCTTTTACCTCATTCCCTGTCAGAGTTATAGTCAATAATTCTGATTTTTCAATATTTAGTTGGTAACCCGATATTGCACTGAATCGCTCCAATTCTCCCACTAAATATGGTAATGAGTCTCGCGGGTTGATGATTGTGAATAATACATCATCTGCAAATAATGACAGTGTAATCGTGTTCTCCCACCCATACTCCGTTTATTTCTCGTGAGTGTCTAATATTCATAGCTAAAGGTTCTAAATATAGTGCAAATAGGAGTGGGGAAAGAGGGCAACCTTGCCTTGTTCCACGCTCAATTGGGCAGGGTTTTGAGTATCCTCCATTGACCTTGATACAAGCACTTGGATTAGAGATTAAATTCATAATCCAAATCAAGAAGTTTCTTCCCAAGCCCATTTTCTTTAATACAGAGAAAAGGTATTCCCAGTGGACCAGATCGAACACTTTTTCTGCATCTGTGATGAGCAGAACCATTGCTTGCTTAGTTTTCTGCGCAAACCAAATTAAATCTAGCACTCTCCTAACGTTATCAGCAGCTAGCCTACCTGGTACAAACCCTGTCTGATCCGGATGGATTAACTCAGGTGCTATGCTACTCAATCGAGTGGCCAGTATCTTTGCCAATATCTTGAGGTCCAGTTTGATTAATGATATGGGCCTATATAAGCCACACTGTGTTACGTCCCTACCTGGTTTCGCTAGTATGGTAATGCCTGCCGTATTATTAGCATCGTCAGCCAAGATTCCTTCTGCTAATAGGTTGTTTTTACGCTGCAGCCAAAGGGCAGCTAATCAGAGAGCTTAAGTGCTTATAAAAGCTAGCTGTGTAGCTGTCTTGCTCCATCCATTTGGAAAACAATCTCTCCGATGGATAAAGCTTTTAATTCCTCCCAGAGTCTATCCAACTGCATTGCCAGTCCCAGCTCAGCTCCCCTTTTATGCCTCAGTTCTAACTTACCCAACTGTTGCAGAATTTCCATTTGCCGTTTATTTTTTGTTTTCTTTACAAAGGAGGCCCGAGCTATTAATTTGCCCCTGGCAACTGCTTTGAAGCAGTCCCACAGTGTATTGGCAGATACCTCTCCATTGTTGTTCTCCACTAGAAATTGCCCCATCTCTGGCTCAGTATATTTCGGTATTCAAGATCATTGAGTAAGCTATCGTTTAGCCGCCAGAATCTTTCCCCTGTATGAAGACCCAATTTCTGTAGTGTGATTGTGATTGGGGCATGGTCTGACCATGTAATCGGTGATATCTGAGTTTTTAACCTCATTGGCGATGTCTTTATCTACTAGAAAGTAATCAATTCTTGAATATGTTTTATGAGCTTTTGAGTAGAACGTATAGTTATGTTCTGCTGGGTGGTATAATCTCCAGACGTCAATTAAATTCCAGTCCCTCATGAGATTTTTCAGTCCCCTCCTGTGTTGTCTGGTACAGGGTTGGTTTTTTTTTCAGGCTGGGGGACAGGACAGGTAGGGGAAGGGAGGGGGAAGGTGGGGGGGAGGGAACGGGGAAAGCCAGCTGGTCTCCCCGAGGGCTCAGTGCGCACAAGGTGCACTAGTGTGCACCCCCTTCCTTGCGCACGCTGACGACCCCTGATTTTATAACATGCACGCGCACAAATGTACCCCGCGCGCCTAACTTTTAAAATCTGCCCCATATCGCTCAGCCAAACGCACTGTTTAACCTGCAGTTGGATACACGTTTTGTAGGCTTACCCAAAGCCCCTTATGCTATAGGGGATTAGTGCCACAAAACTAATAGCGCTCATCACATGCAAATGCATGTCAATGAGGCCATTAGTTATTCACTCCACATACAAAAAAAATGTGCATCCAATCTGTACATTTTTATGCTCGGAAATTTAACACCTGCCCAGAGCAGGCATTCATTTCTGAGCACCCAAAAGGTTGTACAGAAAAGCAGAAAATACTGCTTTTCCATACATCCTCCAACTTAATATCGTGGCGATATTAAATCGGAGGAATGGAAAGTTTAAAAAAAAAATTCTTTTAAATTTAAAAAAAAAAGAGTGCTGGTGGTCAGGTTAGAGAAATGGACGCTCAGTTAACCAATGTCCGTTTCCCGAACCTGTGGCTGTGCACTGGTTAGGGAAATGGGTGCCGGTAAATTCAGCGTCCGTTTTCTTAACCTGCGGACAGCAGACCTCACCTGTGCGCCTGCTGCCAAGGAGGTGCTAGGGGTGTGCAATCAACTCTAGCTGCTCCTTGACAGCGCAACCCCAAGTTTAAATATTGCATGGTGCCCCCAGGAGAGGTGCTTGGTTGCGTGTTAGGAGAGCAGGCGCTCAACACAGCGCCCGCTTTTGGTGCATTTTTATTGCATCAGCCCCTATGTTACTGTGACACCAGCATTTGAATGTTATTTTGTATGATGAGTAATAAGGGGAAACATCCTAGTTCTCTGCACTGATTGTTGGGAGTTGCTGTGGACCACAGCATATGGTTAATATTGGGGTTTTATCCAGTCATGTATAGACCTCCCACACTTCACTCCCATATAGAAGAATTGATTGATACTGGCAGGTAATTTGGATGGTAGTTTTACTAGGTGGTTGAATGGTCGAAAAACTGGCTGGGGGTTTCTTTGTTGTATAGAGACGTCGCTGAGGTGCTTGCCTAGCACCTCGTGACGACGGTGCAGGACATTTGTATCAGTGTCTCCTGATTTATGAGCAGGGATGTCCTCTCTCACGTGGATGGTGCTTGGCAGGAGGCAAGTGTAGAGGAAACCATGGGATCCCCACCAGGACAAAACTTAACGGGGCAGATCCTCCACTGGTCACGAGGGAAGTCTCCCTGATGACAGCTGCATGGGAACATTAGGGCAGAGATCATTTATAGTTGAATGCTTGAAATGTGCGTTATCTAATTATGATTTTACAGAATTGTTCTTAGAGGGGTGGGGGTGTGTGTGTGGAGGCTGTTGATTGCGATTGTTGAGTTTAATTATCAGAATCTCGAGAGGATGAGGGCAGGGGAGAGCGCTTCTGAGCCTGTGCCTTGGAACCTTCTCATGCCTAGCAAGGTCTCTGAATGCACAGGTGTGATGTGAACATCTGGTCACTCATTTACATCACATTAATGTTTAGAAACAAACTCCACAACAACCACAGAAACACAGCAAGTTGAGCAGTGTCTTCACTAGGGTCTCCTTTGAAAGTCAGAGCCCAACTTCAGCCCCTCACCTAAGGCCCATTTTTATTATTTAGAGTATTTTCCATTTTTTTCTGGTTGGTTGGCAAGTAGTTATTTTTTGTTTGAAGACAGCTCTTAGCTAGGGAGGCCGATCTGTGTAACTAGGGTGACCTGCTTGTCTTCAAAGAAAATAGTTACTCACCTGTAATGAGTGAAGACAGCAGTTTACCTATAACACACCGCCTCCCTCTTTGCCTTCTGGGGTGGAGCTCCTTAGCTTGATTTCAGAACTGAGGCACTTACTATGCACAATCAGTCTTCACTGGAAAGATCGGGGAAAAAGCGTTCTATGTTGGCGCTGTTGCGTGATCTCACCCATTTGTGTGACTGGTGAATTGCTGTCTTCAGAGAACACATACTATGGGTAAAAACAACATTGTTTAACATTGCAGACAGGTAGGTGCCACCAGCAAGGTGGATCTACTCCTGTTTCCTTCACCTTACCAAGTTGGTGGCATCTATCTGCGTGAGAGGTGTTGCATCGGTACCCAGATGGCGATTTTATGTGTGCTAGGAAAAGCTGATTGCATTTCCTACAGCCTCACCTCTCATCCTTTCCCACTCTGAGGGAAAGCAGAGCTGGCAAGCATTTTGGGGTTTTTTTATCATCACAGTTAGGCATGAATTTTCTTGTCCTAGTCTCAGACAAGTATATCTTTGAATCTATTCAGAGAGCAGGCATGGAGACCAGGGAGCCATTGTCTGTTGGAAAGAAACAATTGTTCTTTCATCCTGCTCAAAATCAGGTCATTTTGTAGAGCATTCAAGTATTTGTTTGGTTTATGGCGTGTGTAATATGCTTAGGTCAATATGGAAGTGACTGCTCAGCATCTTATTTTCGCCCCCTCATGAGGATACACTATGATATTTTGAGAAGAAAATATAGCCTGAGTTTCAGAAACAGTTTCCACTTAGTGTTTACCTTTTCCATGTATAATAAGAAAATATGAACTGAAAATAACAAAACAGACTTGTGTGTAACCCGTAAGGTGTCACTTCCTTACAGTGATGTTTGTTCAAAATGCTTCAAGGCTTGGAAAGACTGGGACAGCAATAAACCTCTGAACTATTGAGCTTCAAGAGCCAAATTCGCAAGCATTTGACCAATGGTAGCTTAGTCATTCCCCCTTTTCTGCACAGTAGCATAAAGTGAAAAGTGGTCCGGAATTTGCAGATCATTGTCTTCAAGGAAACACCAAGTCAAAATAGAGTTGGGCATTTATTTTGTAATTAATTATGAATGTATATGAAATAGAAGCCAGAAATTAGTTGGGTTTTTTTCTAGCCTAAGATGGAAGTTTAAAGAGATTGTGTTCTATTTGATTATTACCTTGATGGCTCGTCCTCTCTCCCCATGCTGAGCCCCGTCGGTACTTTTTACGGTATACGTTTTTGCATAATGCACAGGATGCTTGGCTCCTCAGGAATGTGCTTGTGGGAAGCTTTACAATACTTCATTCTAGCATCTTTTGAATGGTTGTGGTCTATAATGCAGCAGTATTTTTCTCTTCTCTCCCGCTCTAGGTTTGGGAATGGTTACACCCATCAATGACCTGCATGTTTTAGGTGAGGCCTCCTTTGCCAAGGGTGAGAAACTTGCTCGTTGTAAACTGGCCAGCATGTACAGGCTGGCTGACCTATTCGGATGGGCACACTTAACAAATTCTTACATCACAGTGAGTATCTTTGTGTTTTGCCCAATTTCTTTTTTTTTTTTTTTTTTTTAGATGAAACCTGCCAGGGCACACAGTGACTTGCTGATTTGCCTTCCTTAGGGATACATTTAGACGTAATACCAGCACTCTGGTTGGATATAAATGAAGCCTGTGATTGCATTCTGGTCCATAGCCACTAGGGAATACAAAAAAAAAGTCTACTGTATTTTTTAAATTTAACATTTTTAGTTGACTCTTTAAAATGGCAGTTCAAATATTAGTCTTATTTCACTTGCAATGCTCTCTTTAACACTTGCCTTGTTCAAACGATTGCTCAATATGCATACTCAGTCGCTTTCTTGTGTCTCCCATGTTAGCCTTTACTTAATAAATTGAAACGTCTGTCCTGTTTCCTTCCCATGCCAGTGAGAAATAACATAATTCCTGTAAATAAACCGCCTTCTCTTTGGTGACGTGCCCAAGGGAGCCGCCTCAGAATGCCTACGTGCAGAACGAGGTGGTGGCGGGATGACTTTAAACAGGAGAGGCTGCTGGATAGGGCGCCTGCGGGTCGCTGTCAGTGAGAGGGAAAGAATGTTACCCGCAGCTGGGAGAGAGAGAGGCAGAGCTGAGAAGTCAGCTGACCGCACAGATTTGTTTATCCTCAAACAGATGTTAAATGATGTGAATTTCTAAGCTAGATGTTTAATTGCTGTAGTAAAGCTTTTCAAACTGTGTAACAGGACTGCACTATTTATCATTTCTAGGTCAGAGTAAGCAAAGAACAAGACCATATTCTTATTATGCCAAGAGGCTTGTCCTTTTGTGAAGCTGCAGCATCCAACCTGGTAGGTTTTTACCGTTACTTGAAACACGGCAACGCAGTAAAGTTGGTCTAAGAGGAATCTATGGCCTACCCAACCTACCCAGTTCCATCTACCAAAACTGCTCTAGCTCTGGGTATTGTACCACTTTATCCTTTTCCTTATCGTCACACTTTTACATTAAGGAGAGATCTCCCAGCTGTCAGTCATACCAGGTTGACTGTCTGCACATAGTTTTCTTATCCTTTTAGGGGTAGATTTTATAAACTTACGCACGCGCGTACTTTTGTTCGCGCACCAGGCGCGAACAAAAGTACGCCGGATTTTATAAGATACGCGCGTAGCCGCGTGTATCTTATAAAATCCGGGGTCGGCGGGCGCAAGGGGGTGCACATTTGTGCAACTTGCGCACGCCGAGCCCTGCTTGCGCTGCCCGTTCCCTCCTTGCCCCCCCCCCCAGTCCTATCTAACCCTTCCCCCTACCTTTATTGGCAAAGTTACGCTGGAGGCAGACGTAACTTTGCGCGCGCCAGCAGGCTGCTGGCGTGCCATCACCCGACCGGGGGGCTGGTCCGGAGGCCTCGACCACGCCCCCGGGCCAGTGTCACGCCCCCAACACACCCCCTTTGCGAAGCCCCGGGACTTACGCGAGCTGCCGAGCCTATGCAAAATGGGCTTGCGCACGCCGCCGAGCCTATGCAAAATGGGCTTGCGCGCGCCGCCGAGCCTATGCAAAATGGGCTCGGCGCACGCAAGGGGCTTTTTTAAGGGTTACGTGCATAACTTATGCGCGTAACCCTTTTAAAATCCAGCCGTTAGGACAGCATGGCTACACAGTTCCAAGCTATCATCTATGCCAGATGACCTGCCATCTGCCCTCATTATACCTGAGACTATACCACAGCTCTACTGCTGTTGACCGAATTTGCTATTTCTCCATGAGAGCTTAATACAGCCATACTTGTACTGCTGTTTTGTGAAAGTCTGTTATATCATCTCCCTCTTTTGGCCCACCATTGTTGGTCGATTGGCATATGCATTTTTCGATTTACCCAATTCAAGGCCAAGGTCCCCCTACACCTCCTTTGCTCTTTTTACCATCCTCTGTTTCTGTTACAAGCATGGTTGAATTATGTTGTGATTTGTGTTACCACCACCTATGCAGATAAGCTATTCCAGGCATCCACTACCCACTCAATAAAAAAATAATAAAATAAATAGCATACTTCCTGAGAGCATTGTTTCTTGCTGCAGCACATTGCACATGGCAGAATCCCCTGCAGACACACCAGGAAATGCAGGAGATTCTGCTAGCAGCTTTCTTCTGAGGAAAGAAATAATGCTGTTTTTATGCAGTCCAGAATAAGTCTTAGTGTAAGAGGTGGGACCTTATCAGATGCCTATTGCAGAATGCTATTTCTCTGTTAACGTCCTTGCTTCTCATGCTATGAATGCTTGCTTATAAATTCCCATAATATCCTGCCTAATTGACATTTTACTTATTTCTCTGCTCATAAACTCGATTGGTGCATTTCTTTTATAAAAATGTTATATGTCGAGACAGAATCTCTGATACGTTGTGGTCCCAGATAGTTGTGTGAGTAGTAATCAGGGTAGTCTGTTTTGTTCACGTGAAGAAATGTATCACTGCTTGGCATTTTTCTATAAATGTTATCCTCGTGAGACAGGCATAATTGCTGAAACATTGCCATGTTAAGGCTAGTTTAGTTGGGGGCTGACTTTTAATGATGTGCTCTGTATGCCTGCTATTTTCTGAAGATAAGTAGTTCATCTTTGTCCCACAAATGGGTAACATAACCCACGTGTGTGATCAAAGTGATAGATATTTAAAAAAGAAAATGATCGCATTTGTCAAATACCTAATATCTTCCGGATTTCTCTTGAAGGGCAGAAGCCTTTCTGCAACAGCCTCCACTTCTGAAGAGATCTGACTTTCTGCCATATTTTATCCTAATTTGCCCTAGTTAGGTTTCTTGGGGGGGGGGGGGGGGGTTTATATTTGTTTTCATCAGCCCCACCTGAGTCAGTTCATGATCTTTTTTCAGGGCAGTTGCTAACAGGGCCGTCAACCATAGTTTTTTTCCAGCTTTTCAGACTGTTATTTCTGATGAAGAAAATGCCTGATTTTTGTCGCCATGATTTCCTTTCTCACATGAGAGAAGCCAGTCAGTGGCTTCAAGTTCTTTGGCAATAGTGAGGTAAGGCTATAATGTCTGTGACTGTGACCTCTGTGTGAAAATGTCACCCAGAGTGGTTCAGATCTGGAAAGATGAGCTGTGAGATTCCTTACCGGTGAGCTAAAGACCAACTCCTAAAAGCAAGTATTGAAGACTTGACCTGAGAACAACCCAGTTGCTCCTGCTGATGGTAGTCGTGCCATGCCAAAGAAGTCCTCAACCTCTTCGGCTCGTCAGTCAGAGAAATTGACCAAGTGTGGAAAGAGATCTCATGCTCAAGCCAAACTCCAAGGACTTGATTAAGGAGCTGAACGGAGTCTGTGCCACATCATTTCAATGCATGGCTCAGAGAGTCAGGAGGTGAACTCTGCCTCTCAGGCACAGACTACACTACTTCATCTAAAGGTCTAGTTTTGAACATTTGAGATCGACCGTCAGAGAGCTATGGAGGATGTGTATTTCCCTATAAGGTCCACTCCTGCCATATTTGCATCAGCACTTTTTGAAGTGGTTAGAAATGAGGATTGCTAAACTGTTTGCATGATGTATCAGGTGCATCAAGGTCCTCATATGTATTTCTACTGCCCTTGGTGCATTGAGAGATCCACGTTATGGCATCATGCAAGTTGGTGCCAGCACAAATCTTTATCCTATACCTGTTTTGGCGCCATCCCAACTGGATCTCAATCAAATGAGTTCAGAGCAAGAAGACTCTTCTGCCCTTCAACCTCTCTTGATCCTGAAGCCTAAACAGCCAAGTTTCTTATTTATTTATTTATAGCCTGCTTACGCATAAAGTCCTAAGTGGAGTACAGATCAAACACTCATAAAATTATAGACAAACAATAAATCATAAAATGAGGATAGGGGAAATCAGTTTCTTATAACAGTAAGAATAGAAGTACTGTTCAATTAGTCATTTCAAAGGAAAAGCTGCCGGAATACAAATTTTTAGCATGCTCTTTAATGACTTTGTGCATTCTGTCAGACTGATGGAAGAGAATTCCAGTGCACTGGCGCTGCCATCGAAAATCACAATCTCTAGTATTAACCAAGCATGTTTGATGAGTTGGCGACACATCCAGCAGTCCAGGTTATGAGGACCACAGTGCTCTGGTCCGGGCTATAAACCCTAAGCATCGCATTGGTTCAAGGGATAGAATCCCATGATAATTTATGGACCAGCATGACAACTTTATACTTTATCCTGAATTGTATAGGGAGCCAATGCAGGTCCACGAGTACAGGAAAGAGATGATCTCTGATGCTACGCCCTGAAATCAAGCGGGCTGCTGCATTCTGGAGCAACCTCAGAGCATTGACTGTACAGGCAGATAATCCCAAATAAAGGGAGCTGCAGCAATCCAGTCCAAAAATCTGCTGGTTCCAAAATGTTTTTTTAAATTTCATAATAGTTTTAATTTGTAAAAATCTGACTTAACCACTGATTTCACCTGAGGAACCATTGAGAACTTCGAGTCAGTGACATATCACTTTCAATGTATTCTTTTCTATCTCAAAACTCAGAGGGACTGGCACAGTTTCTCTGTTTTAAATAATGACAACTTTGATTTTAGCTCGATTCAGTGCTATCTTATTATCTGATAGCCATCTTCCTATGGCAGCCAGACAGATATTGATGCTGCAGTTTCGGTCCAAGAGGAAGCCAGTGGAAGATAAAACAGGTGGAAACCCTCGCAGAGGCCGGTTAACAACTTGCAGATGGGGCAAGATTGTGACGCTGACTAGAGAATGGACCCTTAGTGCTGTAGTGCATTGGTGCTGCCAAATGGGCGAATGTACTTGGCTCGCACAGACAGCTGGCAAAGAAGCCCTTGGACGGGACCAGCTGTAACTCGCCTATACCAGCGGCCTCCCCCACAGGTTGAGCCCTTGGTTTCTGGCAGCCAGCAAGTCTTAGGTGGGTCCCTAAGGCCATCCAGAAAAACAGAGAGTCTGAGTCCAGACGAGGGGTTGGAGCAAACGGTAGACAGCAGAAACACACGGTAGTATTGTGCTTACTCCTTAATTACTCAATTATCCTGCCAACACTTTATTCTGTGTCACATGTCCATGAAGATAAAAAAAGTCCTTCATTCCCTAGATTGCAAGAGAACTGTTGCCTTCTACCTGGAGCAGATTCAAACTCATAAAATGGCCATCCAGATTTTGTTTCCTTAAACTGCACAATAGACCTATGAATTCCGTGACAAAGCACACCACTTCAAATCTGGTAGAAGACTGCATCTCCTTCTGTTATGCCCAGACAGGCCTAATCTTAGTTCAGCATGTCAAGGCCCATAATATTAGGTCCATGGTGGCATTAGTCGCCTATTTAAGGTCTATCTCCATTTCAAAGATTTGCAAGGTTGCAACTTGGAGTTCGGTCTACACATTCACATCTGGACATGACACTAGGATGAGCTGATAACTTTGGCCCACTCATTCCCCATGATTTCTTTAAGAAGAGGTGAGGAGAGAGATATTTGCCTACACGTGGGGCAGTATGCTTGCCAATCTATCATATGCATGTTTTTTAAGGATATTCTGAAAACTTGACTGGTTTGTGGCTTTCAAGGACCAGAGGGTTTCCCACCCCTGCTCTAAAGGATGGAGCCCAACTCCATCCATTCCTAAGACCCATTTTTATGATTTTCGGGTTGTCATCCCTATTTTAAAAAAAAAAAAAAAAAAAAAGGGTCACATAATGCTAGGGAGGGAGCACAAACTAGCTTGAGAGAGCTCTGGAGTGGAGATGCAGAATGCTTTAAAACCACTGTGATTTGTGAAAAAAATTACCCCTATCTGGGATAGGATTAAATGAACAATCTTGTGGTGAGACTTGGAAAGCAAATATCCATTAAATCAGTGAGCCCTATATGAGGAAAAAAAACGGTCCAGTGAAACCAAGATGGCAATGGAAAAAGAGATTGTATCTAAGATTACCATGGACATAAAGAAAGAACACCTTATTCAAGCAACATCAAAAGGGATGGCTATGGTTTTGGATGAGCATTTGAATAGGCTAGAATCAGCTCCGTTCGTATGATCTGAGATTTCTCAACACATAATTCAGATTGGAGATAACAGAAGAATTGCAAAGACAGACTAAAGAACTGATGAAACAAAACCAAATGCTAGAAGAAAAGCTAGATGATCTGGAGAGCTGTGTTGCAAAAACAGTAGGATAATTGATGTGCCTGAAAATGTGAAAGATAATAAATTATTTCTGTAGGAGTAGATTCCGTGAGGTTGAAATTCAGCACCATTTAGCTGGATAAGTTTGGACTTATCTGGCTAAGTGGTGCCATTTGAATAGTCAGCTGTGTTCAGCGACTGCCTCCCCTCTCCAAAGACCATAAATAAAGTGCCTGGTCCCCACCCCCAAGTCAAAATTAAGGTCCTGACCCCCCCCCCCCCCCGCACCCCCGAACCTTAAATTTAAGACAGGGCTCCCACAATGGGGCCAGGACACACCCTCACACCTGGCCTGATCAATGCCATTTTCCAAAATGGCAGTGACATGACCTTGCCCCAACCATGTGACTGATCCCTTCACATGGGAGATTTCAGGAGAAACGAGAGAGAGAGAGAGAGAGAGAAACTACTGCCCAGGAAAGGTGGCTGGGACCCAGGGACAGGGTTGTCAGGCCTTGCAGGGAGGACAGAGTTTGAGTCCAGGAGAAGAGAGCTTGTACAAATCAGAAGCCCTGATCGGGGAGGGGAAGGAGGAAACCTCACTAATTCTTTGATAAATGGTTACACAGAGTGGGAGTACTTGGAGGGAAGGAATCTGCTCTCCAGAGTAGAGGTCATCCAGAAGCCCCACTGAATGACAGAAACTGGTAAAAGAGGAAGATATCTGCCCTAACAGATACTGGGGAAAGGCCTAGGTGAGAAGGGATCCCTGTCCCGGGGAGCAGACCTCTGTGAAAACGGGTGGATTTTGCTGAAAGAGAGTTTTGGGTGTGGGTTTTGGTTTGGTTTTTTTTGTACCGTTTGTGGACTTGTTTGTCATGTGGTGAGTTTTCACCTTGACCGGGCTGATGAGCAGAGAGCCTCAGTGAGAAGAAATCCTCTGAGCAGGAACCCCCAGGAGGTCATGGGGCCTGCCCTAGTCCGTGACTCTCCCCATTATCCTTCTTGCCCAGGATCAGATTGGGACAGGGACTACAGTATGAAGATATTGAACGAATAATGTATATCCTTTGCATACTGGTAGTATCGTACAGGGAATGCAGTTTAAAATTTTGCATGGAGCTCATACTGATCAGTATCAAGGGTTCAAAATGAGTTGGTTATTCTCACCATTGTGTGTTAAATTTGAACAGTGCCCAGGTCCTTTGAGATGTAATTTTTTGGACTGCATCAAGATAAAAGAATTGTAAGAACAGATTATAACTATTCTAGACCAGATCAGTATCTAATAGAATCTTATTTTTACTGGAAAGTAAAGTGCGAAAAGATCTGGAAAAAGCTGAGGCGATTTAAGCCTTAACGTTTGTTGGCAGCTGAAAGGCGCTCTTAGTAGGTTAGATTGATAAATGCATACCTGATCTGACACTTTGAATATCTATTAATGACAAGAATGCTGGAGATGTAGTTCATTGACATGTGGAATACTGGATTCTTTCCAATTACGTTTTTTATATAGCAGTATGGGTAGAGTTTATTGAATGATTACCACAGGGACTAAAGGAATCAATACATGCTATACTAGCAGAGGGAAAATGGGAAAAGAAATGGCTTGTTCTGTCTAAAGTATCATAAACTGAATTCATTTCTTTGTATAGAGAGTAGGAATGAAATTTAGGGAAAATCAGCAGCTTTAGTTCTTATGGGAACCAATGTTTGTAATGTGTGTTTGTACTTGATTGTTGATTATGACAGTTTCCACTTGAACATTCATAAAATCAAGAGTCAAAAACATAAAACATATCGTTAGAAACAAAACGACATAAGACGAAACATAAAACCACTAACATGCCCTGTACCACCATTTTACTCTCGATATATTATCAGCTGCCAATACATTTTAGCTATAATGCTGGTAAGCCTTTTGAAAAAGAAATCTTTACCGTCTTTCAGAACTTAAGATAATAATTCACTTCTTTCAGTGGGTGAGGTAAGGAGTTCCACAATTCTGGGCCTTGAATGTAAAATAATCGCTCCTGAGATTCATCCAATCTCATTTGCCGAAAAGATGGGACTTCCAATGAATTTTGTTTCACATGTTCTCACATTCTCTCTCTCTCTATTTTGCACACACATGCTCTCTCTCCTGGAACAAGCTGGCAGCAGCCTCCTCCTTGGGCCCACACAGCGTCATTCTCTCACACACACATACAAGTTCTCGCACATGCTATTTCTCTCGTTCTCTCTCTCTCTCTCACACATGCTATTGCTCACACATACACAAGCTCCCACACTCCCTCTTTATCCCTGGAATGCGCAGGATACAGGCAGCAGCAGAGCGTGCTCTCTTCGGCTGGGCAGGCCAGCAACATGGCAGCTTCCTCTCTTCCACCACGTGGACTAGAAGCAACAGCCCTTCTCGCTTAGCCGTGCAGCCCAGCCTGAAGCAATGACCTTCTCTCTCAGGCTGCCCAGCCTGAAGCGGCAGCTTTCTCTCTTAGGCCATGTGGCCCAACCTGATGCAGCAGCCTTCTCTCTTAGGCCGTGCGGCCCAGCCTGAAGCGGCAGCCTTCTCTCTTAGGCCGTGCGGCCCAACCCTGACATGGCAGTCTTTCCTTAAGCTTGGCCACGGGCCTGGCCGACTCAACAACCGCCTCTTTTCTGTGTGCAGTAGTGGGGACCCAGTGGAGCACTGGCAGCCTTGACTCCCTCTGACCGCCCTGATCCCAGAGCAGCTCAGCAGTCCTCAATGGAGCAGCGCTGCCTGCAATGGCAGCCTACTGACAGGATAAACAGGGATTGAGAAAAAAATAGTAGGAATGCTGATGACTAGGTCCTATGTGCCCAGTGCTGAAGTCAGCCCTGCCTGTAACAGGTGTCTGAAAACAGCAGTTCATTAGTCTCACAAACCTACTCACCTTACGTTTGGAGGAGTTGTGTACCCCCTTAGGGTTTTTTAATACAAGTGAGGGGGAGCCCACAGGAGTGCTGCAGGGTGGGAACTACAGCATATCTACAGTAAAAAGCTCATTTCCAGAGGCAATTGTCCATTCAGTGGTGATCCTGTCAAGTGACACTATTGACTGTAGTGCTGTCTTCTGAGAACACCTGCTATAGTTAAGCAACTTCATTTTAGCAGTAACAAATTGTATTTTTCATTAATAAAATCTGTTTCTGGCCAAAAAGAAAATTTCCCTTCATGACTTCTGTTTTGTGGTTGGATTGCCTTTTATCTCTTTCCACTTTTACTAAAGGCAAAAAGAATAATAAAAGAATTCAAGAATTCTTGGGTTAAGCACAGAAATTGCTTAGCTGCAAAAAAGTATTGCACCAGAAAGTAAATTGGACAGACTGGATGGGCCTTATGGTCCTTGTCTGTGTAGAAAAATTTTACTTTCTTGTACTTTATGGAAGCCTACTAAAAATTTCTGTTATAACTCCTCTTTCCATTCCTTTTCCCAGAGGCAATATTTTGCGTTTGAGCCCCCTCTATATGAGGCTTGTGTTGTAGGCCATGTGTACCATTTTTGTAGCCCCCTCCTCTTAACTGCCTCCATCTTTTCAATGTTCTTAAAATGGGGCCTCCAGAACTGAACCGGTGAGCCTTACTGGTGATCTGTGCAAGGATAAACGTTTCTCTCTACTCCTACAGGATAATAACCTGGAATTATGCCCCCGAGCAGACTTAGCTTTCTCTGCTGCTTTATCATGCTGACTGGTAACCCTCGGGTCATCTGAGAGAGAGTAGCTTTGTGACCACTTCACAATTATTTTTGCCTTTTGTCCTGCCTTAGGCATATCTCCTTCCTCTTTGGTATACACTAGAGATGGGCCTTCTTTTTTTCTATTTTTGAAACAAAAACAAATAACTTTCAGGCCGATACAGTACAGTGCGCTCTGACGGAGCGCACTGTTAACCTGCCCTTGGACGCGTGTTTTCCCTTACCCCTTATTCAGTAAGGGGTGGAAAACACGCGTCCAACCCGCAGCACCTAATAGCGCCCTCCACATACAAATGCATGTTGATGGCCCTATTAGGTATTCCCGCACGATACAGAAAGTAAAATGTGCAGCCAAGCCGCACATTTTACTTTAAGAAATTAGCGCCTACCCAAAGGTAGGTGCTAGTTTCTGCCGGCACCGGGAAAGTGCACAGAAAAGCAGTAAAAACTGCTTTTCTTTGCACCCTCCGACTTAATATCATGGCGATATTAAGTCGGAGGTCCCGAAGAGTAAAAAAAGAAAAAAAATTTTAAATGGGCTGGCGGCTGTCGGGCCGAAAATCGGACACTCAATTTTGCCGGCATCCGGTTTCCGAGCCCGTGGCTGTCAGCGGGCTCGAGAACAGATGCCAGCAAAATTGAGCGTCGGCTGTCAAACCCGCTGACAGCCGCCGCCCCGGGTCAAAAGGAGGCGCTAGGGATGCGCTAGTGTCCCTAGCGCCTCCTTTTGCCCGTTTCTACCGCACCACCTAATTTAAATACAGAATCGCGCGCGCAGGCGAGTGGCCTGTGCGCGCGCCGGGAGAGCGGGTGTTCGTTCGCTCTCCTGCGTACTTTACTGAATCAGCCCGTTTGTGGGGGGGGTGGTTTTTACATCTGTAACAATTAAACATGCCTGATTAAGAAAAAAACCACCCCTAGGGTTCCCCAGCTGTATGGAACAGACTCCAAAATGGTGCTGAGTTCAGTCAGCGGGTGCCATTTTGAAATATGTCACTAGTGGGGCAGGAGTGACTGGGGATTTACTTCTTCTCCTCTTGGACCCTGGGAGTTGTTGGTAAATGGAAAGGGTAGTGAGCGAGAGAGCCCAGGAAGATGGTTTAGTTTGACAGACGGCACTGAAAGTGTGCACTAAAAAAGAATAAAACAAAAGTTAAAGGGAAACGCAAAACGAAAATCCTGACATGAAATTTTAATTAAAAACAAACAAACCTTGTGCACCCTTCATATACATAAGAGTAAAATTGATTTGTCTTAAGATCACTGCCTCTTGCTCTTCCCCCTCCTTGCTCACCCAAATTTCTCCCACAATGGTATAAAGTCTGCAGGTACTTTTTACCCACAGTCTATGCCAGTGTTCAAAGGGAAGTGGCGGGAACATTATCCCACCAAAACTCCCCGCACATATTTATACCTGCTAATGCATGCACAGATAGTTTTGTGGAGCAAAATCCATGCATATATTTGAAAATGCAAAAGTATGCACGCAAGGGCAAACCTAGTCTCCAAAGGTACAAATATTTGTAACTTTTATCCACATATTGGGCAAGTAAAGCACTGCTTTTCCTGTGGAAAGGACTTAGAAAATTACCCTCTTAATCTTTACTTATTTCCTTTCGTGTATCTTTAGAAAGTTTTCTCCTAGGATAGCAGAATGTTAGCCCTCACATATGGGTGACGTCATCAGATGGAGCCCGGCAAGGAACTTTGATCTCAAAGATTCTAGAGCTGAGCTGTCATCTCGCAGTTGTGGAGCTCATGCTCTTTAGAAAAAAAAAAGAGACTGAGGGATTTTACCTAGGGGGCAGGGTGATGACTACAGCTGCACATGCTCAGTGAGGGGGAGAGCTCATCCTCCCCAGGTCTCAAGGAACTAATCTCCACGGGCGGGAGCCCTGGATGATGTTGCCTCCCCTCCTGCTTGCTAACCTTGGCAATGCAATCTCCTTGGGAGAGAGGGTGAGCAGAGCCTGGGCTAGCAGCTTGCTGCCACACCTCAGTGCCATGCCCATGAACAGTTGCCTGTGCACAGCTATGACCAGCGCACGGTTCATCCGACACATCAATGTTGCGACTGTATCTGGGATAGGGCCCATCCTCTGTACCATGGTCCCCTTGATGCTGTCAAGGTTCAGGGTCACCCTCGTTGCCATCGAGGTGCGTGATCTGCCATAGTGGCCTTCAGTGCTTTCGGTGTCTGTGAAACTGGAGTCTCGCTGCAGTTTGGGCATCGAGGCCGCAGTGCCCTCATGCGGCACGCTCGATGACATGGTGTATCGATGTCAAGGTGCCCTCAATACATTCTATGCACTCAATGCCTCTGTGTCCTCGATGGCACGGTGCCCTTGGTGCATTTGTCTAGTGCACTCTGTGCCCTAGATGCACTCAATGCCACAGTGCCTTTGATGTACTCGATGCCTCGGTACCCTCGCTGCACTCATTGCTGTGGTGACTGGTACTATCGATACCACTGTGCTCTCAATGCCATCAACACCCTTGATCCATTAAGGTGCTGCATGGCCACCCTCAGGGCTGTTGAGGTTAAAGCGGGGGCAGGCCTTTGATGTTGTCGAGGTGGGTAGCATCTATGCTGCAGCAGCCCTCAATATTGTCGAGGCACATACCTTTTATGCCGTAGGTTGCTGAGGTGCGCCGCCTCTGTGCCAGCATGACCTCAGTGCCATCGCAATGTGGTGCTGCCCCCAATACCATTGAGGTGGGGGGAGGGGCTACCGAAGAGGCCTTCAAACAACTGATGCCTCTCATTACCACCTCAACTACATCGAGCCCCACCAACCAGGCACCAGACTCACCATTAAGCGCTCTTCTCACCCCTGTGGCCGTCAACCGCTGGGTCTTTCTGAAGCCCCCGTGTGACCCTGCAGCCCTCGGGTGGGGGGGGGGGGGGGGGGGGCGCAAGGGTTCTTGGCCTCTTACGGATCAAGCACAGGGGTAGCCATCTATTCGAGGCACCCTGGTGCACTGCTGCATCTGTATGCAGTGGCTCGGTGCCCTCAGGGCTCCCGGATGGTATTCCCTACAGAGCACTGGGAAGCTCAGAGCTGTCCCTTATGATGATCCCAGTGTTGGGGGCCTCGCCAAGATGTGCACACCATCAATATTAATGGGCACTAGCGAAACTCTTGACAGCCGTAATGCTTGCGAGGCTGTCTAGCTCACAACATCGACACCATTGGATAAATCGGGGAGCTGAGGGGAATTGCCATCGGCACTGGCGTTCATCGGTGCCTTTTTGATATTGATGACCTGTTGGGGAACTGTGGGGCCTCTCCCTGCAGAGCCCATGTCTCCTTTGGTCCATATCTTTGGACGTTGGAGCCCATGGGTGATTGACTTCTGTGGGCACCTGTGGCACCAGGAATAGCACTAATTACCAGCAAACTGCTTATAGATCGCAGGACATGTCCGCAGTCTTCCATTAACACCTGTGATCGCCAGGGACTTCGCTGCAGTTGTTCCCTGTGGGACTTGCCAGTGAGCCGGTTCCGACAGTTTCGATGGCCCGCCTCTTGGAGCGTTCTCAGGTACTGATGCCACCCTCCACCATGCCTTACCCAGAGTACCAGTGGTGCTGGGGATGCTGTCATCACGCTGTCCCCTCCACTGCAGTTACTGTGGCGTTGACGCACAGTTTGCACAGTTGGGGCAAAGGCATCTGTTCCAAAGGCCTTGGATGCTGGCAGGCGGAATTGTCACTGGCTGTGCAGTCCTCAGCCACATTAGAGTTCTGCCATCTTTCAGCATAGTCTCAGCATCCGCGTCAGTCCGTACTGCATTGCGCTGAGGAGCACTGTCATTACACACTTTGTGCTTAGTCGTGGGGCGGCGTGTAACCACCGACTCTAGCACGTGGCTCTCTCTCCTCGCTGGGGCGTGGGATTTCTCCCACAAGCAAGGCACCGGATCAGGGGTGTGGCACCATCTGTGGATGGGTTACCACTGTATGAGTCTTCCTAGCGTGCTTTCGCAGCAGAGGACTTCCAGTTGCTCTCTGTCACCTGGGCATTCGTGTGTGTGTGTGATGTGTGGATTGTTCCCTCTGGGTGGTCACAACAGGTTGTGTTCTGCAGCCACAGGACTGACCTAAGACTGCACTCCTAGTCTGATCCTGAGGTGAATAGCATCGCAAGAGTGACTCGAACATCCTCTTCTTTCTCAGCAGAGGAATATATCTTTTGCCCTCTACTATGTTCTTGTGGAACAATCCCTGGGGCTCTGCCCTGAGCAATTATTTTCTCTGATCCTTAGCCCCGATCCTCTAAATCTGCGCGTCTCCTTGGAGGCTGGGGCCAGGGAGCAGCAGCAGTGGTTGTTGGACTGTCTTCAGCTGGGGCCCCTCTGGGGATTGCAGTGGCAACCTCCCCTATCCAAGGCTGGCTGCCTGTGGAGAGTTGGTCGTGTCGGCGCCTTAGTGATTGTACCTCAGCTCTCCTTCGAGGAGTTGCTAGGTCTTTCGGGATTGGGAGGCCCCAATCCTGCTGCTTCCATCTCCCCTCTGGAGGGGAGATTTGACTGGGTTCCCTTATGTGGGTGCACTCCTTCGAAGGGTGTCCCTCGTTCCGTTCCCAGACAAGGGATGTCACTGCTCTGACTAGTGCCAGTCCCAAGAATAGTCAAGAGTAGCACTCTCCCTTGGATGCTTTGAGGCGCAGCATGTCTAACCTCGAGGGATCCTGTCCAGTGTTGCTCCCCGGTGAGTCTCCAGGTTTCCCCCTGGTTCGGGAGTTACCTTGGTATCTGAGGGGCATCTTCTTTAAGGATCGCTATTGTCAGTCGTCCTTGCTGGCAGGACACTGCTTTGTAAAGATTGTTTCGTGACAAGAACGTAAATAGGGTGAGCAAGATGGCTGCTGCGTGAGGTCGATCGGAGGAACGCTCTCAGTACTGACGGAAAATTTCTTCAAGATGCCTGCAAAAAGGAAGGGCAGGGTGCGCCTATACCCCTCCGAAGCCGCCATGCCCTCAAATCAGAAACTGATAACAGCTTACCGATCGACTCCGAGCCAAGAGGAGAGCGAAATCCCCGCTGTAATTTCCCCCGAGGGAGCGAGGGGAATTACCAGGGGAGGTTACTCTGAGCCCTCCGTGCCTTCAACCACATCAGGCCCCGGGATTGCCTGGCTCCTCTCCCTTGCCCGGGACGCCGAAAGATGACGTCGGACGTGCGATCCCGGATGGTGGGGGCCAGAGAGAGGACTTGCCCGGGTCAAGCAGCGTACAGCCGTGCTCAGAGGAGCTGAACGGAGAAAGAGCAGGGACTGGTTTCCTGACTTCGACACCAGACGGCGATTATGAAGCGCAGGCGGGGGCTGCTGGAACCCTAGGGACAGCAACGGAGAGAGAAGACAGTGCCCAAATGGAACTGGGTGAGTCTTATCACATACCTTCAAAACCTGAAGTGGTAACGCTTGAGGCATTGTGGGACTTAATGGGGGACCTTGGTCAGTGCCATAAGAAACAGGGGGCTGAGTTAAAACGCCTAAAAGAAAAAGTTTATCTCTTGGAAGAAAAGGTGGAAAGACAACCTATCGAAATGAAACAACAGATTGAGAAAGTGGAAACTTCGGTGGCTAAGAACTCGGACTGTGTTTTGAAAATTATTAAAGACTATAATTATATGAATAGGAGGATAGAATATCTTGAAAATTATAATAGGAGACTGAATTTACGAATGCTTAATTTCCCCAATGTCTTAGGACAGGATTTTCTTGTGACTTAAAAAAAATATATGATGGAAGTTTTAAAATTTGATGAACGAAATATTCCTGTAGTAAATAAATTGAATTTCCTACCAGTAATGATTAACTCTAGAAATAACCAAATTCAGTCAGAGGCCTTAGAAAACTTAACACAGTTTCTTGAAAATTCAACTGAAGAAATTCTCGAACGTGGAACCTTAGTAGTAACTTACTTCAATGAGGCTGATTTAAGCCAGATTATGCAGAGATACTTCAAAAATATCTCAATTAATTTCCTGTCCCAACAAGTCAGGATTTATCCTGACTTTACTCGGGTTACTCAGGAGAGACGGAGAGAATTCTTAAAGTTGAAAGTACAAGTAACAACATTGGGTTATGTTTTTCAATTAAGATACCCATGCAAGTGCATGGTTAGATCGAAGGATGAATCTTTCATCTTTTTCATTCCTGAGCAGTTAAAATCCTTTATCAATGCTAGGAATATAACTATACCCTCTGTAATTAACATCTAATCCCGAAGGCGCATGATTTAGTAAAGTTCGGACACGCAGCATACTGAAATTACTTTCGCAATAAGTACTCCCATTTTGTTTTCCTTTGTCTCACCTTATTCCTAATTACCTTTATAGCCGAGACACATAGATTAAGAATTCGTATGGAATAATGAAATTTTGACTTAATTCTTGATATTATATTTTATCCTTTTTTCTTTCTGTAATTTGTTAAAAGATATATACTATGTGAATCTCAATCTTTCTGGAAGTAAGAATGTTTACTTAAATGTTGTTGAAAATGCATAAAAATAAAATAAAAAAATTGTTTCGTTCCATCAGCTAGGTGATCGTGCCTTTCACCTTTTTCCATTTCCAAGGCAGAGGGAGCTGGGGGGGGGACTGAGTATCCCGCATGAGGGGCACTGTCCTCTGCTCGCGGTAGTGTGCCAGCTACTCTTCTCCCATTTTCAGGATCACCCTGTCTGTGGGCAGAGCAATCCTGGGTCATGCAGCTTTGTCCATTACTGGGCCACGTGCTCCCTTAGGAGGGGACGTATATGCACTCATGGCTGGGGTAGTGATACCGTAGCTGGGTGACTCTGTCCCGAGATCGCCCTGGGCCTGCCCTGATGCCCGTTGGGTTTCCGGGCTGGTAATACAATCAGGTTCTACCGGGGTTTGCGCTTGCGACTCCCTGGCTTCCCGTCTCCTGTAACAGATGTTTTCCTAGGACAGCAGGATATCAGTCCTCATGAAACCCTCCCGCCTCCCCTGGGAGTTGGTTTCGCCATGTATGAGCTATATCATGGACTGAGGGACTTTGCCTAGGGGGCAGGGTGATGACTACGGCTGCACATGCTCAGTGGGGCATGCTGAAAGCTCTAGAATCTTTGAGATCAAAGTTCCGTGCCGGGCTCCATCCCATATGTGCTGACCTAGAACACCTGTCACAGGTAAGTAACTCTGCTTTATCACCTCCTTTTGCAAGCTGGTTAATGTTCTTCTTTCTGTAGATCTTTTGCATGTCTGCCTTCACGCTACCCTTTCTTCTGCCCGACAACCAGGTGTCCTTATGCTATATTTTTTTGTGGGGTTTTTTTTTGTTTGTTTACTTTTTTTGATCCAGCTGTTGCTACCTGCTGTTTTGGAGTTCCAGCTCAGTGGAAACCAGCCTATCCTAGGGCTCGCCCATTCTCCATTTTTCCATTTGTGCTTTTCTCTCCACGCCACCAACAGTGGCGCAGTGCTCAGCCAGCAGATACAGATCACTGATCCCTCGGGGGCTTAGTATGCAGTCACCTTGACATTAGGCGGCACTGTTGAATGAGCATGATGATGGAGAGATGCAGCACCCCAGGTCCTCTGCGCTCTTCATTTTTTTTGAAAATGTTTTTTGTACCATCGTGCATGAACCCTGTTCAGTTAAGGACAAAGTCTTATGTACTAGTTTTTCTGTTTGCAGTACAGCTCTAGATCTGAGATTTATCTTTTGTTACCCTGTGTGTGTTGGGGGGGGGGGGGGATAGTTTCTCAGTTTGCATACTCTATCTGTTCTTTGCTTTGCCTTTCCAGGTAAAAGTTAACATCATTGGAGAAGTGGTGGAGCAGGGAACTACCAATCTGAGAATCGACCACTCGGGATTCAGTCCTCATGCTGCCATCTATTCCATGCGCCCTGATGTTCGCTGCGTGATACACATACACACTCCTGCCACTGCAGCCGTGAGTCTATTAATGTTATCCCAGGCTTGGAGTGGGGAAATTTTCTGTCATCTGTGAGTTCAAGTTGTTTGATGATAAAAGAGTTCTACCTTCTATATTTTTGTGATGCAGGTAAGAGAGTGAACACAGAAACTCACAGGGTATACTTTTGCTAATATTGTCTCCTTTTTAGATAAGGAACAACACTCATTGGGCGTTCATGGTTCAAAAAAACAAAAAACAAAAAAAACAACCGTACAAGCAGTAAGTGACACTAGGCACCCCACTTAAATTAAGAATAAAGACAGGAAAAAGATCCTTGTAACATCTTCATCAGACCTAAAGGTGAATAAACAAAAGCTTTGGTGTTATGACTGCCTTTTTTTCCTCTGTTTGTACTTAAGGGGTGTGCCCAGTTGTCCCTTATTTAGAAAGAACCACGGTTCACTTTTAATTGAGAGCAAAAAAAATTACCATCTGACTACATGCCCTTCCTTCCTCGCTCTCATTTTTTTCCTTATGCTCCTGACCAGATTTGCATGCTCTTTTTTTTTTTTCCTGTTGTTGCTGTTTATACACCTTGAGGATAACTTTTAAACAACTCTGCAAGGCGTATATTTATTTAAGCATTTTTATATACCGAACATATTGTGTGCACTTCACGTCGGTTTACATAAAGATTGGGGGACGAGCCATTAATAATTTGTCCCAAAAAAAACCATAAAACTATTTATAAATAAAATTAAAATGGAGTTAAAAATAATGAAACATAGAAATTAAAGCACCGAGTAAAGCCCTTTGGAATTGCTGTAATCTCATAAGAACGTTCTATGCTTTAAATTACAAAATAATAAAATACATTATTATTAATAAAATACCATGACTAATGGTAATATCATTTAAGAAACTAAGATTATAAAATACTAAAAAAATTGTCTAAATCAGAATTCCATGGGGGGAGTCGCTAAAAAGATATTAATCTGACTTGTAAGCCTGCTCAAACAACCATGTTTTTAGCTGTTTCTTAAATGGTTGTATACTAGCCTCTAATCGAATGTTAAGTGGGAGAGAGTTCCAATTTTGGCTCAGCCAAAGATAGAGCCCTTTCCCTGTCTGCGTTTAGAAGTGCTAATTTGGGTGATGGGACTGTGAGTAATGCCTTGCCCAAAGATCTTAGGTTACGTGAAGGAGTGTGAATATGGAGGGATGCATTTAACCATTCTATATTGTCACCTTAAATGTTTTTGTGAATGAGAGTCTGACATTTGTACTGGATTCGAGCGTGTATAGGCAACCAATGTAGGTCCATCAATATGGGAGTGATATGGTCAAATTTCTTAGAATTAGTCAACAGACGTGCGGCCGCATTCTGCAAAAGCTGCAGAGGACGGATAGATGATGACAGAAGGCCCGAAAGAAAGAGCATTACAGTAATCCATCTTGGATAGTAAAAGAGCTTGGAGAACTGTTCGGAAGTCGTTACTATAACACAGAGGTTTCAATTTCTTTAAATTTGCAGTTTGTAAAAGCCATCTTTAACTGTGGCTTTTATAAAAGCCTTTAAATTAAGTTCACTATCGACTATAGCACCAAGATCCCTAACTTCCTGCTGGAAGGGGGCAGGTTTGAGCAATAGAAGGCAAACATTTCCAGAACGTAGCAACTGTAAATTTAGTTGCCAGTAATATCGGAAGAATTAAGCTCTTCATTTTAAATGACACTTGTAAGTCACCCCATTAGCCCTAAAGCCCCAGCTCTGGAGAGGGATGTAAATCAAACCCCAGAAATTTCAGAGAAACCCTGGGCCCAGAAACTGTACCAGTGAGCAAGTCCAACAAACAAGGACATGAGACCCGCAAAGCCCACACTTTCAGCATAATCTTGACTGCAGATTGAACTTCTGAAAAAACAGCAGGTATGTACAAGAACAGTGAGGAAGTCTTCTCATTAAGGCAGAGGGACTGCTACATATATACCAATCATGCATAGTTAGCTGAAGGTAGCTCAGTAAATCATCTTATCAGCATCCAGGTACAAAGTGAAACCAGAAGTTTTTTTTCTTTTCTCAGTCCAACTAAATGGCATCTAGTGTCCTGCCCTTAATGAATCCAGATTGATCAGGGTTGACCAAAACTGGCAAGAACTGCTTCAGATGGAGCTGTAAGACTTTTGCTGAAACTTTGATGTCTATATTGATCAGCAAGAGAGGTCTTATTAAGAGCCACAGTAAAAATCAATTTCTCTTTTTTATGCAAAACGATGACATTAATTGCCAACAAATTACCTGAAGACCCAGAAAATTGAATATAAATAGCTTTTGCAATAGTGGAGATAAGGAAAAGAAATGTTTATACCATTTTATTATGGAAGCATTTGGGACCAGGTCACTTGCCAGCAGGGAGTTGCATTATAGACCCATAAATTTCAGCCACTGAATGGGAGTTACCAAGTACTTCTGATATTCCTCAGTCAGTTGCAGTAGATGGACTTTATCCAAAAAGATGCTAATGAGTGTAGAAGAAATAAGACGCTCAATGGAACATAATTTGCAGTAATAATGCTTTAAAGCAACAGAAATCTTCAGAAGGTCTGTAACTCTGCCATGAGGGTCCCTGATTTTATGTACATTTGTAGACTGCTACCTTTTTTGTATAAGCCTAGTCAAAAACCTCCTTGGCTTATCACCATGCTGATAAAACTTCTGTTCAGAAAATTGGAAAAATTGCTCAGTCCTGTCTCTCTCTAAGGTCATGAGCTCCTCCACTCAGTGTCCTGTAGACTTTGCTATAACCCAATCTTTTGTGTTACAGTTCGAGGAGGGCTAATTTTATGACCCATTTCCAGTTGGACACTGGGCACTGATGTTACTGTCCAGTGTAACTTCAGTGAGCAGCCTTGAGCCCCCTGAGGCAGACATTCTGTTGATTGAGAACCAGTTAAAAGATGGAAAACAGAGAATAGGGCTAAATGGTCAGTTTTCTCAATGGAGAAAGGTGAATAGAGGAGTGCCCCAGGGACCTGTTTGGGGATCAGTGCTTTTTAACATTTTAAATTACCTAGAAATGGGAACGAGTGAGGTGGTCAAATTTGCTGATGACACACTTATTCGAAGTTGTTAAATCACAAAAGGATTGTGAGAAATTGCAAGAAGACCTTGCAAAACTGGGAGACTGGGTGTGCAACGGGCAAATGAAATTTAATGCGGACAAGTGCAAAGTGATGCACTTAGGGAAGAGTAACTCAAATTATAGCTCTAGAATGCAAGGTTCCACATTGGAAGTCACCACCCAGGATATAGGTGTCGTCATGGATATGTTGAAATCTTCTGCTCAGTGTGCGGCGGCAGCCAAGAAAGCAAACATATTGCTAGCGATTATTAGGAAAGGAATGGAGAATAAAACAGAGAATATCATAATGCTCTGTATCGCTCCATAGTGCAATCTCATCATGAGTATTGTGTGCAGTTCTGGCCACCACATCTCAAAAAAGATATAGAAGAATTAGAAAAGGTACAGACAAAGGTGTCCAAAATGTTAAAGGGTATGGAACGATTCTCTTATGAGGAAAGGCTAAAAAGGTTGGGACTCTTTAGCTTGGAGAAGAGACAGCTGAGGGGGGATATGATAGAGGTTTATAAAATGAGTGGAGTGGAACCAGTAAATGGGAATCAGTTTACTCTTTCAAAAAGTACAAAGACTAGGGAATATGCAGTAAAGTTACTAAGTAATACATTTAAAACAAATAAGAGAGAATATCTTTTTTTTTTTTTTAACTGATCACATAATTAAGCTCTGAAATTGTTTTCTGAAAGATGTGGTAAAAGCTGTTAGTGTAGTTGGTTTAAGAAAGATTTGAATACGTTCCTGGAGAAGAAGTCCATAAACCATTATTAAGGTGAACTTTGGGAAATCCACTGCTTATCCCTGGGGTAAGCAGCATGGAATCTGTTAACCTTTTGGCATCCTGCCAGGTACTTGTGATCTGGATTGGCGTCTGTTGGAAACGGGATATGGGGCTTCATGAACCTTTGGTCTGACCCAGCATGGCAAATCTTCTGTTCTTAATGTCAATTTTGGGTCTGTCTTTGGAAGTTCAATAGTAATTTTATTTGTGGATTGTTCTAAGATTGCTCTAGCATTCCAACCATATTCTTCTGAATATTAAAGCTAAGTACACTTTAATGAAAACAAAAACAGCTAGTTTGAGGTAAATGATTTTAACAGTTAAGTTGTCATATTGGATTCTCAAATATTTGGCACATTATACAATACCATTAATTATTGTCTCTATTTTTAGAAGTCCCTTCTTGCATCATTCATGAATTTGAATTATGGTGTTTACAATTTTGCTCTCGTGTTCTTATTGAGAAAGTTTTCAAAATCCCTTAGAGTATTTCTGCCTGCTTCAGTTTTTTGTAAACCGGCGTGATGTGACCTACGAATGTCGGTATAGTAAAAGCTTTTAAATAAATAAATAAATAAATAAATAAATAAATAAATAAATATTAAAGATTTTTGCGTTGCCGTTAGAGATTATTTTAAATTTAGCAGGATAAAACATAGCACATACATTGCTTCTCTTGCACAGTTCTTGTTTGACTTCAGAGAACCCCTGCCTCGGATGCTGTGCCTCAGTAGAAAAATCCTGGAATATATAGAATTGCAAGCTTGGTAAAATAATGCTCCAGCTTTGCAAAAGGCAGACCTGATTTTAGTTTTGTCTCCAAAAAATGAATTCTAATGATCAACGCCCTTGGCTGTTTATCCTCCTCTGGAATGGGGCAGAGAGCGCAATGGACTCAAGTCGATAATAAGCTTGTCATTAGATTGAGCAACCTGCAGCAGTCGGGGCAGCCACTCTGAAAATAATTCCTCCACCTGCTCAGATAGGCCAATACAAATATTATTGTAGCAAGTACGGTTTTCCAGGCTATCTTGCTTTTCAAGCAGGTATTACACGGAGCATTCAAGCTTTTCAATCTTCTGTGCCACCACAGTAAGCACCTAAGTCATCAAAATTATCCACACAGGCAGCAGTTTTCAGAGATCAAAGGTGCAAGCTAAGCAACCTCCTCAACCACAATCTCAAGATGGGCATCCAGACGAGTGAATTTGAGATGAAAGCAGCTGCAAAATATTCCTTGATATAACGGTAACCAGTTTGGTAGGAAGAGATGAATCAAGTACCTCAAACGCTATAGAAATCGTGTGCTCTAGGCTTAGTAGAAGGCGCTTTAAGGTAGCAGCCCCTAGTCTCCGTGGACACTGCAGCCCTTGCTGCAGAATTGGCCAGTCTCTGCCGAACTGTAGGAGACCAGAGGCCGGTAGCTGCCCATGCATACCGGTGTGTACCTCCATTGACATTTTACTTTTCTGCTCTTTGGCACTGATTGGGCCAGAAGTAGGAGGAGAGTGACCATGTCCCAGGCCCCCGCAGCTGCCTGTGTTGCCTGGGACTCAACTCAAGGTTTGAGCCATGCAGCAGCACCATATCCAGTGTGGTTCAAGCTGCAGGTTGGGCCCCAGGCGGCAGGACACAGAAGGATGCAGTCCAGGGCACCATCGCTCTCCTACTACTACCAGGCCAATCACCATAACCCAGAACTTTAGATGTGGAGTCACCCTGAGTTTGTCTACCTTTAGTTTGGGGGGAGGGCATTATACGCACAAACTTTCTCCTCTCATTCACACGCACTGTAACACACTCATACATGCTCATTCTTCCACACTCATTCTTCCACACTCATTCTGTCACACGCACCCACTGACATACACTTCCTCACAAACACATGCTCGCTCACATTCCCTTCACATACATATGGCCACTCATATAGAAACATAGAAACATAGAAATGACGGCAGAAGAAGACCAAACGGCCCATCCAGTCTGCCCAGCAAGCTTCACACATTTTTTCTCTCATACTTATCTGTTTCTTTTAGCTCTTGGTTCTATTTCCCTTCCTCCCCCACCATTAATGTAGAGAGCAGTGATGGAGCTGCATCCAAGTGAAATATCAAGCTTGATTAGTTAGGGGGTAGTAGGGGTAGTAACCGCCGCAATAAGCAAGCTACACCCATGCTTATTTGTTTTAACCCAGACTATGTTATACAGCCCTTATTGGTTGTTTTTCTTCTCCCCTGCCGTTGAAGCAGAGAGCTATGCTGGATATGCATCTAAAGTGAAGTATCAGGCACATTTGGTTTGGGGTAGTAACCGCCGTAACAAGCCAGCTACTCCCCGCTTTGTGAGTGTGAATCCTTTTTTCTTCTCCCCTGCCGTTGGAGCAGAGAGCTATGCTGGATGTGCATCGAAAGTGAAGTATCAGGCACATTTGGTTTGGGGTAGTAACCGCCGTAACAAGCCAGCTACTCCCAGCTTTGTGAGTGCAAATCCTTTTTTCCACATTTCCTCTTGCTGTTGAAGCTTAGAGTGATGTTGGAGTCACAGTAACCATGTGTATGTTTATTGAATAAGGGTATTGTGTCCAGGCAGTAGCCATCATTCTGGCGAGTCACCCACTCTTCATTGGCGGCCTCTTGACTTTATGGATCCACAGTGTTTATCCCACGCACCTTTGAAGTCCTTCACAGTTCTGGTCTTCACCACTTCCTCCGGAAGGGCATTCCAGGCATCCACCACCCTCTCCGTGAAGAAATACTTCCTGACATTGGTTCTGAATCTTCCTCCCTGGAGCTTCAAATCGTGACCCCTGGTTCTGCTGATTTTTTTCTTATGGTAAAGGTTTGTCGTTGCCTTTGGATCATTAAAACCTTTCAAGTATCTGAAAGTCTGTATCATATCTCCTCTGCTCCTCCTTTCCTCCAGGTGTACATATTTAGATTCTTCAATCTCTCCTCGTACGTCATCCGATGAAGATCCTCCACCTTCCTGGTCGCCCTTCTCTGTACCGCTTCCATCTTGTCTTTGTCTTTTTGTAGATACGGTCTCCAGAACTGAACACAGTACTCCAGGTGAGGCCTCACCAAGGACCTGTACAAGGGAATAATCACTTCCCTTTTCTTACTTGATATTCCTCTCTCTATGCAGCCCAGCATTCTTCTGGCTTTTGCTGTCGCATTGTTTCGCAGACTTCATATCATTAGACACTATCACCCCAAGGTCCCTCTCCTGCTCCGTGCACATCAGCCTTTCCCCCCCCATCGAATACAGTTCATTCGGATTTCCACTCCCCATAGGCATGACTTTGCACTTCTTGGCATTGAATCTCAGCTGCCATATCTTCGACCACTCTTCCAGTTTCCTTAGATCCCGTCTCATTCTCTGCACTCCTTCCGGCGTGTCCACTCTGTTGCAGATCTTAGTGTCATCCGCAAAAAGACAAACCTTACCTTCTATCCCGTCCGCAATGTCGCTCACAAAGATATTGAACAGGACCGGTCCCAATACCGATCCTTGCGGTACACCACTTAAAACCGCTCTTTCTTCAGAGAAGGTTCCATTTACCATCACACATTGTCTTCTGTCCGTCAACCAATTTGCAATCCAGATCACCACCTCGGCACTCACTCCCAAGCTTCTCGTTTTATTGACCAGTCTCCTGTGCGGAACCGTATCAAAAGCTTTGCTGAAATCCAAGTATATGATATTGAGTGCTCTTCCTCGATCCAATTCCTTGGTTACCCAGTCAAAAAAGTCAATCAGATTTGTTTGACAGGATCTTCCCCTGGTGAATCCATGTTGCCTCTGGTCCATCAATTCTCCAGACTGTAGATAGTTCACTATTCTCTCTTTCAGCAGTGACTCCATTACTTTTCCCACCACCGAAGTGAGGCTAACCGGTCTGTAGTTGCCAGCCTCCTCCCTGTTCCCACTCTTGTGAAGCGGGACCACCACCGCTCTTCTCCAATCACTCGGCACCACTCCCGTTTCAAGGGATCTATTGAACAGGTCACACAGCGGACCCGCCAGAACATCTCTGAGCTCCCTCTCCTGGGTATGATCCTGCATCCCCCCTTCCATTTCTCCATCCTTGGTCTTCTCGCCCAAATCATCCTCCATTCCCGTTCACGCACGTTTCCTCATTCAGTCTCACCCGCCAGGAACCCTCCAACAGCAGCGGCTCACAAGGTGGACAGTACTTCTCCTCCCCCTTCTTGGGCCATGCAGGTCGATTCTATCTCTGCTCCTTCTTCTGGCCACGTGACCGGACATGATTTTACTTGCTTCTTTCTACTCACACGGCTGACGCTGTGTCTGCTCCTCGTTCCAGCCGCATGGAGCAACGGGATACTTATTATTTCTTCCCACTCATGCAGCCAATGCTCTTCTCTTTTCTGCCTGTGCGGGCCCTGGTGACTTCCTCTTCCAGACCGTAAGCAGGTGCTTCCCTGCTGTACCCAGAGTTTCTTTAAAATTCCAGAGACTTCAGGCCAAATTCAGAGTTCTCAGGCACGCTCATCGCTACTGGGAGGTGAGAGAGGAGCTAGGGGACATGTAAGGAAGAAAAAAGAGGGTCAGCTGGGGGATGACATAGGGGATCAGCTTGGAGGGCTTGGGAGGCAGTGGGGATGTGAAAGAGGACATCTGGGATGAAAGGGAGAGGGGGGGGGTGGAACCAGAGGTGTGAGAATGGAATGGAATGGAGGATGATGGAATGGAATGGAGCCAGAGGTGTGAGAATGGGATGGAATGGAATGGAGGATGATGGAATGGAATGGAGCCAGAGGAATGGAATGGAGCCAGAGGTGTGAGAATGGGATGGAATGGATTGGAGGATGATGGAATGGAATGGAGCCAGAGGAATGGAATGGAGCCAGAGGTGTGAGAATGGGATGGAATGGAATGGAGGATGATGGAATGGAATGGAGCCAGAGGAATGGAATGGAATGGAGGATGATTTGGGCGAGAAGACCAAGGATGGAGAAATGGAAGGGGGGATGCAGGATCATACCCAGGAGAGGGACACTTCTTCCACACTGCCCCCTCTCCAAGATCCCAGAACCCCCCTCTCTCTCTTCTCTCCCCAGCCCAGAACCACCTCCTCTTCATCCTTCCTTCTTTTGTCTTCTTCCTTCTCTCTCCCCTATAAGTCCCTTAAATTCCCTCCTGTCTTGCTTCTGTCTCCATCCCCAATTCCTACTCTATTTCCAATACTCCCTTCTTCATCTGTCTTTCTCTGATCTTCCCGTTCACCTCCACAAGCTCTCTTCTTCCCTTCCCTATCTTCCTCTCCTCTGCCCATCCCTGCGATCCTCTTTCTCCTGCACGAATACCTGAGATCCTGTCCCCAAAATAATTATGAATACATAATTGTAATTCATTCTCTGTCAAACTCTCATAAAAGGAGCATGATGCTCATTTCAGGAGCTGCTGATGGGCTAGTAGGAGATGCATGCGCCTAACCTACCCCACGAGTTGCTGATTGATAGTGGATAGTGCTACCCCTTAACAGTTCAAATACATCTTGACAGCCTTGGAGGTTCAACAATACTCACTCCTTCGCTGCTCACTGCCCTCACCGCCGACCCGGCTGCTCACCAGGCCAGGCCAACCATCACAGCTGCCTGGTAGTGGGCGATGGTGGGTAAGAGGAGTTGAAGAGCCGCTGGAAGGGTGTGTCACCGCTCTGCTGGAAAACAGTTAGCTGCCTATGTAGAGCAGCAGAAAATCATGCCTGCAGCGCTTCCTTTCCCCTCACCTCCCATCCCCTGCTGATGGGCTGCTGTGATGCTTTGCCAATCCAAGAGGCTGCTCAGTGGTGAACAGCCAGGTCAGTGGTGAAGGCGGCAAGGTGGAATAAGTGCCATTGAGCCCCCAGAGTTATGAAGATACACCTGAATTGTTGGAGGTAGCCTTTAAAAAGGTATATGCACATAAACCCAAGTTTGTATGTGAGAATCAGCTTTTGCAAATTACCCAGGAGTTTTGTGGGTTAAAATATGCCTGTAACTCAATTACACGTGTCCATTTCCCTGCACTTCTGGTAGGCGTTGGAGGGGGCAGAGTAGGGACAGGGAAAGCATTTACGTACATACTTTCCAAGTAAGCATGTAAATGTATATGGAGCAGGGGTAACTTCCTGTGTGTGTACATGCGTACCAGGACAACCTGTGAATTTTGAAAGTGGACTTATCCATTGTCGACCCTTTTGAAAATATAGGCCATAGTCTATGAGATGTTTGAAAATTACCCTCCCAGTCCTGACATTATTGAGAAGCATTTGATAAGAGTGTAAAAAAAAATGTATATTTAATATTCAAAATAATGCAAATTCGTGTAAGTGCACTACAGACTCCGCCTCTGCCTCGCAAGAGAGCACTGGTGGCTGGGCGTTAGCTATAGGAAAGAGAAACTTGTCAAACAAGTGAGCAAGAAAGTTATCTGGGTAAATTTAGGACAGGTGTTTGCAACCAAACTTGTCCAGGTAACACTGAATGCCAGTGCTCAGTGGCTAAAATGTAACCACGCCCCCGAAATCTCTCCAGCCCCGCCTTGTCTTTATCCTGCTGTTTTATGCAGTTAATGAGTTACCAGGGCGAAGTTTAGCTGGATAGCAAGGAAAATATTACAATCTCAGGGGGTTTTTTCCCTGGTAACTCAGACTAACCAACCCTTTGAATATCAACCTCTCTGTTAATATTTTTATGCGTAAATAGTTTGAGATAAAAAGTTACACCCTGTGGCCTCAATTCTGCAAATTCAGAGAGATTCGGAGGTATCTAGCTTGTGATATATTTGAGTCAGCTTGAGGTAGGAGAAAGATATTTGGCTCTGTCCCAAGAAGATTTTGCTCCTTTTAATTTTTTTTTTTAACACACCTGAATTTCACAAAATGAGACAAACCCGTTGCCAGCGTTCCCACCAGAGGTTTTATTTCCAAGAGGACAGGAAAATGTGATAAAGGTCTGTGACACTTCTTGCAGCTGAGCATGGTTTTTGTTTGCAATCTCGGAAACAGGTTTCTTCCATGAAGTGCGGCATCCTTCCAATCTCTCAGGAGGCTCTTATTGTGGGCGATGTTGCCTATTACAACTACCAAGGGTGTCTCGATGAGCAGGAGGAGAGAATTCAGCTACAGAAAGTTCTGGGACCAACTTGCAAGGTAGTTACTTTTTTATATTTGTTCCCCCCCCCCCCTCCCCACAGGTATTTCTAAAGTGTTCGTATTTCTGTTTGGTTTTCTTCTATTAATAAATGGGTTTCAGCACACACAAATGTTTCTCCATGGACAAGCAGGATAAAGTCAGCCACATAAGTAGGTGATGTTTTCCATATGGCGCTGGGATGGAAAAAGCTCTCCCAGAGTTAAGAAAAACCAAGGAGGATTTTCTGAGCAGTCACGGGCTGCCTCATCGTTTTATGTCCACTCAGACAAATGAACAACATTTTGCTATCTCCCTATAGCTGCTTTCAGAATTTTTCTGTTTTTTTGTTTTGTTTTGTTTTTGTGAAAATTGAGTGATTTAGCTTTTCTCATTTTTGCCATCCTGGGCGTCAAAAGCTGACCTTTTCTAGAACGTGAAGATGTAGCTCACACACAGTCATGACTACGGTGCAAGGTGTTCAGGCCTTTCTCACAATACACTAAACTACACTTCCTGCAGCCCATATGTCCCCAAGAGCCAAAAGTTATAGGAGTCTCACCCTGAAGGATTTCATCAAGTCGCCTCATCCACGCACCTCAGGAAACAAGAGGAAACCTTCAAAAAATGAAACACCTTCATCTAAACTAATAAAATAAAATGGCCATCCTTTCATGTTCGGCACCATGAGTCAATGCACTCTTGGCACAGGCATCATTCTCCCTCCAACAGGGAGGGAAGTACGGCACGCTCTTTGGCGCAGGGGGACACTGGCACCGTAACATCTCAAGGACTCTGGGTAGAAAAGCAAAAGGGGTCATCATTGGCACAGAAATGTTTAGAAGTAGAAGAATAAGGAAAACAGGTTGGCATGAGCAATGACACCATCATCAGAATCAATTTTTGGCACAGACAATATCTTGGCACCATCCATTAGCAAGTTGATGGCAAACCTGTTGGTGCAGAAATTTTCTTGGTGCCGAGAGGATGCCTTTGGCACAGAGAAACAGAATATTTCACATCAAGCATCACCTTAAATGCAAAAGATTCCATTAGTCATGCCAGTTCTAGTGCCAGAATCAAATTTTTCCTCACCAGCAGTTCCAAAAAAAGGATCATTATTCCTTTGTGGAAAAAATGTGGTTGGAATTTGCAAAAACATATTTGTCAGATATGCCTAAATTAGTCTACTCCTCCTTTGGAAGCGATGTCTTCCATTTTAGACACAATGGCTTTCAGGCTAGGCTCTCAATTCACTCTCCTTTCTTCTCAGACTAGGGGCGAAATGGTACAAATATTCTCACTCATGAATCAATCTTTTCCAAACACAGAAGATCCTCCTATTATATTGTCTGAAAACTCAGAATGGATCAGCTTTGTCTTATGATTCTTTCTCTTATCATTTGAATGAGGACCAATCCCCAGGTCTTCCATCAGATCCTTCACCTTACCATCCCAGGAGCACATCTCCTGAAGATATATCATATCCCACTTTTGTTCCGAAAATGGCAAGGGGAGAAGGTTTGGTCTGCTTAAATATATTTAGATATCCAAGCAAACGGTAGCAGTTTCAGACTTCTGAAAGAACTCACACAGTTATCTACCCTTATGGTAGCAAGAAAATTAGACACACAGGGCCTGATACTCAAACAGGAGATAGCCGGATTGCAGCTGCTGAACATTCGGGTAAACTCAGCAGCCACTAGATAGCTGGGTAAGTCACTTATCCAGCTGCCTTTTAGCTGGAGGAAAAGTGGACGGGCAATGGGAGGATTGGGACGGCACTTTGTAGCCAGATAACTTATCCGGCTAAGTAGCAATATTGATACTTAGCCGGATAAGTTAACCGGCTAAGTCTAGACCTGCTATTGAGCAGGTCTAGATTTAGCCAGATAACATTTATATGGTTAAGTATTGCTTTGTTCACAGATATTCAGAGGAATAGCCATGCCAGATAAGTGTTACCCGGCTAAGTTACTTAGCCAGCCAGGGTCTGAATATCTACCCCAAAGTACAGGGTGCAGCCAGCTCCAGGTCATCTCAAGGTCCAGCTACCAAACCAATCAGTAGTAGTGGTGTCAGAGTTAAAAAGAGCAAACCATTCAAAAACACATTCCAGTACCCCTCCTACTGAAGATGGCAGCATGCTGGATAGTGTGACCAAGAAGATTTTTCACTTGGCTATTAAATTCATGGCTGGCCACTCATCAGTTGCATCCTCAATATATGCTCTTTTCACTACAGAAGTTACAAACTTTAGCAAAAGCCTTCCGATGGATAAGATGAAACAATTCAAGAAGCTGAGGACTGTGACAAGCACTTATCAGGTCAGTCCTATGACACTTCCTCCAGAAAATCACCAGTGGCTATTGGAGCCACAAGACTAGCTTGGCTCTGTACTTCAAAATTACAGGAAGATGTGCATGACAGGCTAGCAGATGCCTGTGCACCAGCAAAAATCTTCATAGAGAAAGTTAAACTGCTACTCTGCTCATTCTTTTAGTGACAGTCTTCTGTTTCCAGAAAAAGTCAGCAACACTTTTTCTCTAGAAGATGTTATCAGTATCCATACCAATGCCATCATCTTCAGCATCAGACCAGGCCAAAGGACAGAGAAAGAACACAGCCAAAACCTCTGCAACAGTTTCAAACAAAATCTAATCAAAGTTTTTGACAACAGTCTAGACAAAACTTCTGAATAAAACTTGGATTTTCTTCTAGTGGGTGGGAGAAAGATCACAGTACTTAAGTCCAGCACAATCCTTGATAGCAGCAGATTGCTGGGTATTGAAAATTATCAAAGGGTATAGATTAAATCTCAAATATTTACCCCGAACAGCTCTCCAAAGAAGTACTCCTTGGCGAGTGAATAGCAATTATTCCTTCAGGAGGGAACAAGTTTCACTCCTAATAGCCAATGCAGTGGAACCAGTTCCGCTACGAGAAAGGAACTCTACGTTGTATTCCATTTATTTCCTGATTCCAAAAAAATTCAACAAATTCCTAAAGAGAGAAAACATCAGGGTAAGCTCTCTGGGGACTTACTTCCCCCATTAGAAAATAATAGTCTTCTTACTTGAATCTCAACTATACTTACACACACATCTGATTCACAATGCCCACAGACAATTTTTTCGCTTCCCTGTAGCAGGCAATCCTTACCAATATTGTGTTCTCCCTTGGGCTCTCAGCAGCATCCAAAGATTTTAAGTGCCTAGCAATTGTTGCTCACTTAACACTGAGTAAGACTGAACAATGTTTTTGTTTAACGTAGGCAATTGGCTCATATCAGGTCATTCCCTTCAGTTGTCCCATTCTTCTACCCCCCCCCCCATGCTATGAACACTCTTCAGACCCAGGGTTTTATCATCAGTTTCCCAAAATCCAATAGAGCACCTTCTCCTGTAATAGTCTTCATATGAGCACACACAGACACATTAAAGGGAAAGGTTTCTGCTACAGCAGAATGCAAATGAATTGTCCGGGATAATCCTAAACATCGTAAAGTGACATCAAGTTCCTGCCCAGTTCTTCATGAAAATATTAAGCCATATGGTGGCAAGAGTTCATGTCACACCATTTGCTTGTCTTCACAAGGGACGAGCTCGATGTCAGCTAAAGTTTCAGTGGAACAATTATCTTCAGCCACTGTCAAAGTAAAAACATCCATCAGCCTTTTCCTGTCTGAGTTGGTGTTTAGAACATTCCACCTTGTTAAAAGGTCAATATTTTTTTTTCAACAACCATAATTTCAAGAAAATCATACCGCAGAACCTTCTGGTCACAGTTTGGGAGTTTACCTGAGTGGCCTCTGCTACCAAGGAGCCTCTTCATTTGGAAATACTGAATAAAAAGGCGGTATTGATCCAGACAGACAACCAAGTGGCAATGTTGTACATCGACAAGATGGCGGGGAAATGGGTTCTTTCAAACTTTTCTTGGAAATTGCAAAGGTTTGGAAATGGGCAGTCTCTCAGGGAATGTTTCTTCTAGCTGCCTCTTTCCCGGGGATCAAAATCAGATAACAGCTTAAGTCAACAGCGTCAATCATACAAATGGTCGTTATAGTGCAGGAGCTTTTTCAGCTTTGTGGCACATTCTGCTCCAAGAGACCAGCAAGAGACAGATTGGCAGCGGATGCTTTCCCCATTCATGGAATGAAGAACACCTTTATGCATTTCTCCCAGTTCCATTGATATCTAGGACAATACAAAAACAGAGAGCAAGTGGTTTTGATAGTCCTTTTCTGGCCTCATCAGACTTGGTTTCCATGGATGCAACACCCAGCTTTTCATCAACTAATAATATTGAGGATGTTCCCAATCCTTATCACTCTGTGCAAAGAGAATCTCCTATATCCTAACCTTCGTTCTTCGGCACTTACTGCTTGGATATTGAAAGTCTGCTAATGTCTTCTGAATGATACCTGCTAAAAGTTTTTCTTACTTCAAGGAAGCATGCCACTAGAAGCTCATACAATTTTCAATGGAAGACATTTTCTTTTTGGTATGTATTTTCAATCAAAAGTGTCCAGTTCAGTATCTGCTAACCTATCTGACTAAGGCTTGATAACCATCTCCCTAAGAGTTCACTTCTTACGATCCCTATATTTATTTATTTATTTAAAAACTTCTATTCCGTACTCTTCCAAAACAATTGTTCAACGCGAATAACAAACTAAGCAATCATAATAGATATTTTTAAAAACATAATTGATAACAGTACATTAACGTAATGAAATAAAAACAAATAGTTCAATGTACATACAGTATAATACAATCACATAGTAAAAGCATCCATAAAAAGTAGGATCTTTAAACCCCTTCTAAAATGAATATCCCTCTGCTCTCTTAGCACTAATGGCAAAAGATTTCTAAGACTGGAACTGCATATGAAAATGCTCTGCGTCTTGACAAAGTACTTTTGAAGATGCATCCTAATTTCAAACAAAAGTGGTCTCTCAGTTCTATTTAGATTGATCCATTGTATTACCAGCATTCTTTCCCAGATCATGTGCAAACCAGCTTTTTATACAACTGACTGCTGAAGAGCTTTATTAATCTATTTAGGCAGAACAAAGTCTTACAGAAAATTTTCAGAACTCATTTCTTTCAAACAAGGTCTATCAGTTACAAAGAGAGAACTCTTGGATATTTGACTGCAATCACTCAGGACTACATCCTCAAAATAAGGTAAAAGCCTATCAAGTTAAGGCTACTGCAGCTTCCTTGGAATTTTTGTTCCACTTCTAGAGAAAGTATCTGCAAGGCTGATGCTTGGTCTTGCACACCTACCTTTACAGCTCATTATTGTCTAGTATGCTTCCCATAAGGACATCAGTTTTGGACAAGTTTCTTCAACTCTGCCTTCCAGTCTCAAGCAATAATTATGAATTGCAATAATACAGCTACAATGCTCAGATAACAAACTAATCAAGTGCAGCCCTCACCTTGGGCGTCCCCACTCGAGTGGCTGACTTTATCCGTGTCAGTGGAGAAAGCTAAGTTGCTCACCTGTAACAGGGGTTCTCTGTAGACAGCAAGGTAAATCAGCTACGTATCCTGCCACTTCTACTTAGCATTGAAGAATAGCTTGCTATAAAAACTGAGGAGACTTGCATGGCTGGTTTATCTGTGGAAAAGCCTGTTCATGCTCTGAAAAACCACGAAGATTTTCTCTGAGAGTGCTTTTTCCGTCCGACACCATCAGGATAATGTTGCTCACTTGTGTGGCTGAATTTATCCTGTTGTCTATGGAGAACACCAATTACAGGTGAGCAACTTAGCTTTATATACTCATTTGACAATTAGGATGGAGCTATAGATAGAGATACTGTATATCTATATATCTCTATCACTAGAAGTCATCAATAAGTTCACATACTTGGGATTCACCATCACAAATAATCTCTCACTTGGCATATAGTTAAATCTGTGAATTGGAAAAACTGACACTACTCTGTCTAGGCTTACAAAAGTCTGAAAGAACAGCAAACACACAATACACCAAAATCAGCATCTTCAAAGCCTGCGTTGTACGTACTGTCCTCTTTGGCAATGAGACACACATTGCACTCGCATCAAGAAAAAAGGCAGAACAGTTCCACATGCACTGCCTGCAGCTCATCCTTAACATCTGGACGGATGAAATCCCAAACTCCAAACCTGGACCGAGTTCAGATTTCCACTATCAGTCTGCTGGAACAGATGCCTCTGAAGACTCAGACATGTCCATCATAAGGGTGACAGCAAAATTTCCAAAGCTATCCTATATGAAAAGCTAGTCTCTGGTAAAAGACCAATTGGCTGTCTACACCTGCAGTTCAAGTGTGTGTGCAAGTGAGACGTTAAAGCCCTTAACCTTGACATAAACACCTGGGAAACATCTGCTCAAGATCATGGTCACTGGAAACAGGAACTTCACAAAGGCCTTCAAAAAAAATGAGAAAAGATCCAACATGGATTCAAGAAAACAAGATCTCGCAGGAAGCAAAATCAGAGCTGAGACGTAGCTATGTCTGATTTCTGCTGCAGTCACTGCAACCGAGACTGCCAATCTCACATGGGTCTTCATAGCCACAAAAGGAGCTGCCTGCCATAAAGGGCACACATCCATGGTCTCAATGAGACTGAAGGAGCCTAAGCGAAAGTAGTATATTATATATAATGTATATTTGATTTTTAATTTAATTTCCATCTACTAATGCAGAAATCTACTATTGTTCCTTGCCCATAAACATGTCTCTACTCCACGCTTGTGGTGATTTAATGGTCCCATTGTATTGTCCATTTTAACACATGTTATGATAACCAAGCCCATGTGCTACTTTTCCATTGTCACATACGTGCCTGACTGCATCACCGTGGCGTACAGATCTCCTCATTCCATCAGAAAACACCATAGTGCCACCAGAATGCGAATCTTACCCCCTCAAATTCCCCCAAATGACCCCTATTTACCAGTGTATTTCTTGGCTAGGTGCTGGTGTTAAGAAACCATGGGATTGTTGCACTGGGAGAATCACTGGAGGAGGCCTTCCATTACATTTTCAATGTGCAGTGGGCCTGTGAAATACAGGTAAGAGGCACCCTTATTTGATTTAATGTTTTTCTTGTTTCCATTCATATTATTTATTCTTCCCAATAAGGCTTCTTTCCACCATTCTTCTATCATCTAATGTGGTGGTGGTGGTGGTGGGAGGGGAGTTTCCCCATCATTCTGTAGGTTTCGGGGTACTGAGCTTCAGCCAGCAAGAACTATGAAATGTCAAGTTGACAAGACGAAAAGTTGAATTTTGGAGGCTGGCCTGGTGGCTCACTGGCAAGCGCTGCCACGCAGAGGGCCTGGGTTTAATTCCTAGGCCAGGTGTCTGTTCCTCAAGTCTTCTGGAAAAAAATATTTATTTTTTTTCCTGTATTTCTCCCAAATTGCTAAGGGAGTTTTGGTTTGTGGGGAATTTAGAGAGAAGGCTAAGAATAACTTTTTTTTTTTTTACCTGCTTAGCCAGAAATGAAATATTTATTGTCTGTACTGGTGCCATGTATAATATTGTAAATATTTTATATTTTTAGATCAGTAGGTTTCATAGGATATATTATTAGTCATGGCTTCATCTATTAATTTTATATTGTTTTAACGTATGCTTGCCTTATAATTTATTCTGTTATTTGCTATAATTAGAAATGCATTTTCTGAGGTCCATATTCAAAAGCATTTAGCCAGATAATTCAGAAGTTTTCTGGCTCAATGAAGGTTTGGGCACGTATCCGGCTAAGTTCTGGCCAATTAATAAGTTAATTCAGAGCTAGCTGGATAAGTTATCCAGCTAAGTCGGGTCGGGACAAAGAGCTGCCTCAAAGTTAGACATAAAGTTACCCGACCATCTTTTTAAGATAGCCGGCTGTATTGAATAGTGCGGCTGACTTTGCTACCTGGACCTGACTGAATATGGACCTCTCTCTATGTTTTGTGCATTTAAAATTGTTATTATCCACTTTGATCCTTTTTCGGGTAGGGTGGACAATGTCTCAATAAATTGCACTAAACAAAAGCTCGCCAGGGCTTGGAAATTCAGCAGAGGTGGGATTGGGAGCCTCTGGGAAGGAGGCAGCTTCAGCTGTCACTCGGGGGCGAGGCTCGGGGTCCGCGCTGCAGGGATTCTGGAGAGGGGCCAAGGACTGGCACTGCAGTGGCTGGGTGAAATGGGGGGGGGGGGGGGGGGGGGGGGGGGGAAGGACTCGTGGTACTGTAACCCAGCTGAGGCTGGTTTCGATTGAGCTGGAAGCTCAAAAGATCAGGAGGAAGCTGCCAGGCCAAAAAATAGCAGAGTGGATGAATAGCCAAGTGGCTAGAGCAGGGTTCAAATCCCAGTGCTGTTCATGTGACCTTGGGCAAGTCACTTCACCCTCCATTGCCTCAGGTGAAAACTTATATTGTGAGCCCCCTGGGGACAGGGAAACACCTGCAGTACCTGAATGTAATCTGCTTTGAAGTGTCACAGAAAGATGGAATATAAATTTAAAAATTATTATTAGCTAAATACCACTGCATAGATCCCTGGTGAGACCTCACTTGGAAAGACCGCACCTTCAAAAGGACATACACAGGATGGAGTCCGGTCCAGAAGGTGGCTACTAAAATGGTCAGTGATCTTCGTTCTAAAACGTAAGGGGACAGACTCAACAGTTATACCCTAGAGAGGGAAGGTGAGATAGGGGAGATATGACAGAGACATTTAAATATCTCAAAGGTTTCCATGCACAGTAGGCGAGTCTCTTTCAAGGGAAAGAACCAAAGGGTCATGAGATGAGTGAAAAAGGGATAATCTTAGGAAATGGTTCTTTACAGAGGGGGTAGTGGATGCATGGAACGGCCTCCCCGTGGAGGCAAGACATGGTATCTGAATTCAAGAAAGCATGGGATAAATACAGGAGATCCCTGAGGAAGTGAAGGGGATTGTAGGGGCTAGATCAGTTGGGCAGATTAGGTAGGCCCTGTCATGTTTCTCTGTTTCAGCCCTGCTCCTGAATGCTCTCGCAATCATTCACCTCTTGTTTTTAGCCAGCTAATGATGTATCCAGTTAAAATCCAGACTGGGGGGGGGGGGGGGGGGGGGGGGGAACACATTTATTAAAACCCCAGGTTTTTTTTTGTTCACCTAAGTCCAGAATTAAAGTCAAACAAATCCTTTTGAATACTAACCTCTACTTTTTTTTTTTTTTTTCCCCACTTATAGTGGGAAAATTAAGAATTCATTTTAGGCCTGATTTTAAACACACACACACACACGTGCACGCGCAAAAAAACGGGGGTTATGCACGTGGCCGGGCTTTGCACGCGCTGCATGCATCTTCAAAGGGGCCTGGCCACGCGTATAACCCCTGCTGAAGTGCTGGGCCCAATTAAAGGGGCTGTTCGGGAGGGGGGCTGGGATGGGTGGGGCTGGAGGCCGCTGGTACGGGTGGGGCTGGAGGCTGCTGGTACTGCGGCCATTTGCCGCTGTACTGAGGAAGGGCATCCTGGCGCGCGCAAGTTGCTTACTGCTCTGTTGGAGCAGTAAGCAACAAAATAAAAACATCCACAGGTAGGGGGAAGGGAGGTTAGGGTAGGGGGTAGTGAAGTTCCCTCCCAGTCCCCTTCTTAATTGGAGCAGACTGGGAAGGAACTGGGGAAGCCCACGATGCGTCGCCGCGCGAATTTGCACAATTTTACTACACCCCCCGTTGCACGCGCATATGCGCACGGCCCGCCGATTTTATAACATGCGTGCACCGGCGCATTGGTGAGCAAAGTTAAGTAGAAGAACTACTGACTTTAGCCAATCAAATGCCCAAGTACTTCATCAGTGAAAGAGTAAAGGGTTGTGCATCTCGTGGCCAGGAATAAGGCACCACATCAAACTATACAAAATGACTGCAGTGTATTATTTACAGGCTGCAACTGGATATATGTTGTGTAGGTGGGATTTGGGAGCTCGTAGGAGGTGATGTGTTTTTGTATTACAAGTCAGTAAAGGTGCCAGGTTCTATTCTCGAATGAATACAAAATACATTCGTACTTATGAGTCACATCTGCTTACCACACCAGCATTTTCTGAGTAGTTGCGTTAGAAGTAAAACAGAGTTCCATGAAGCAGGAACAGAGCTGTCGAGAGAGAGAGAGAGAAATTTCTAAGAGGGAGGTTTTCAGCACATGTTCCAACTCTTTCCAACTTGCACCCCTACGCTTGGAAGAGACTTCAGTGTGTTATGCCTCCCCGTGTTCAAATCCAGCCTGAATGCTCACCTCCTTGAGGCTGCTTTTAAACCTTAACACCAATTTACAATACGGCCTGAGTTCTAGGTGAGTTAGGAATTCAGATAAAGTTGGCAGGTCCCTGCCAGGAAGAGATTAGAATCAAATCGTTTACGAAGCATTTTCCCCATTGACGCAGAATGTGAAGAAATCTGTAGTAAATAGGCCGCTAAGTTTGACAGTGGAGGGTGAGGTAGTGGAAGGAACAAGTGACAACGCCACCTTTCCCCCATCCGCACAAGAGCAACTCTCCCGCACACATACAGACACCACCCACCTGGAGTGACTGACACACCCTCCCTCCCCTCCAGGTATCTCGTGCACACCCCCCCCCCCTGACCAACACGTTCCTCTCCCCACCTGACCAACCGCTTACCTTCATCCTCCCCCAGCACCTGCTCCCCCTCCCCTATCCTTCACCACTATCTACCCCTGCCTGCCTGTGCCCCTCCCCCCTTCCCCTGCCTGTTTTCACTCCCGTACCTCAGGTTACTCTGTGGCAGCTCTCCCTCACTGCTGGCTGGGGACCTGCAGTGTGTGGGCACAGTGAAGTTGCAGGTTTAAACCTTAAGGGCGGGCATCACTTCCTGCTGCTGATCTCGTGCATCGCCACATCAGCGGCGGGAAGTGACGGTCAGTGAGGTTTGAGACGGCACAGAGAGAGTGGCAGCGGGGGACAGGCTCCTGCTGTTTCCTCCGCGCCCCCCCCCCCCCAGGAGTGTGTAAGGGAGTCGCAGGCTGAGGCGAGAACGGGGTCAGCCGAATCCCCTGTCTGACTGCTTCTTGTTCCATGTTCCCCCCGCCCCGCGCTGAACGAAGACAGCGGCGGCCGAAGCGTTGGGCGGGAGTTTCCTGCTTTGGAAGCAGGAGACTCCCGCCCCAGTGTGGGTGACTTAGCAGGTCTGCAGACAGGAGACACCTTCGGGGTTCTGTAAGACAGAAGGGAATGCATTTATAATCCCTTTTTCGTAAGGTTTTTTGTTTTGTTTTTTAAAAGAAATGAGAAGGGTTTACGTGGGTGAATATTGCCATCCCGCCCAATGCAGATAAAAAAATTCACGCAGTTTCATTTTTAATTCACCGCATATTTTTCCTTTGCATACTTTGTACCTGCAGTGTGCACGCTGGCCTGGATTTTCAAAGGGAAACCTTTGAAAATGAGCTCGCAGACCTCATCTGGGCCTGTTTGGGTACTTTAATTATTGTCCCCCATAGTTATAAACATGCAAAAACAGTGAATGGGGGCAGTGCCATGTGGAATTATGTCAATCTCCCAAGTGCCAAGTTCTATCAACATTACCGCTGCTGGAGAAGACGTGAATTAGTTGCAGACTGATATTGTTTCTTGAACAAACATGAAAATTATACAAAACTGATGCGCTACATGAGTTTTCAAGACCAGCTGCTTTTGTGTGATGATCAACTTGGCCCTGATTAAAAAGGTATTACAGCCTGCAAAGAATGGGTGAGTCCCTGAGAAATCCATATTTACTGTGTGATCACAGTTTGACGTGTGTTACTGCTTTTGTTAAACTAGGTGACACTTGAGGAGCAAAAAAAAAAAAGAAAAGCTTTGAAGTTGAGAGATTTAAAAACAGTTTGTAAAATAGGCAGTAAATGACTGTATTTAATCTCATCCAGCTGGCTTGTATGTTATGTACAGAGAGAGCTCGAGGGCATGCTGTCTAGTTTTGGTTTGTTTTATGGATTCTGTGACTGGTTTTATAATAAAGATAAGTTTGTAAATATATTATTTGCTGTTGGTCTTGAAACAATATTGAAGCGTTATAACAAATAGTAAACGCAGCACACAAAATATGTTAAATCTGCATAGTGGATATTTTAGTACTAAACTAGATTATAGCCAATGCCTGTTGTTGGTTATGATATGTTATGGCAGGTCAAGATTTATCAAATATTAATATGAATACAGATAAAGGAGAATGCAGAATTTATGGATAAAATGCAGAGGTGAAGCAAATAAATAGGACTTTAGCCAACTGATAAGAGAATCCAGCTGTCCAGTATGTTTGTGTGGTTTTAATTCTGGCTCATGCTTCAAAGAGAGAGCGTTCTGCAAAACATCTGTTTAAATGAAACATAATCGGACTTCTTAGTTCCAAAAACCACCTTACCAATGAGCAGTTTACAGGGCCAGTTCTTTCTCTTTGCTTTTGTAACCCCCTGTCGGGGCACACAGAATGATAGAGGGGGTCTGATGCTTGTTTGTGAGCTGAGCACTCATCTCCGTGTGGGTTCCGAAACGACACGGTCGAGCAGATGGTGCGCTGGACCCGGCTCAGAGGCACAGGGCTTTATTTACCATGCCCGATAGGGAAAGCTTTGCAAAATGCCTCTCTCCCCCTCTGCCTGCCCACCGTCCCTTGGAATAAAGGAGGGTGTCGCTCCAAGGTACCTTTTTTAAAGAATGTTTTATTTTACACGTCTGGGGTTACCAGCAGTCAAAGTTAAAACTCATAAAAATCACCGATTTCTCAAGGCGCACAGGTTTCTTACAGCAATAGTAGCAGCAACAGCAGCGAAACACACTTCTGCCAAGGATCCATCTCATAAGAATAACCAACGTGACATTCTCCCCCTTTTGAACAGGGACTAACCCTTACAGTGCATCCTTTCCAGGAAAAGACAGCTTTCAGTCCTCAACGAATCCATTTACCTCTTCTTCCCTGGGCACAATTGAAATCCACGATTCCTTCCAGGTGGTTCCTTAGCACTGCCCGGGAGAACATTCTGCTTATCCAGGAGCCGTGGCCCTGCTCGCCTGAGGTTATCCAGCTACATGTGGCCGAATAAATAAAAACCTAACCAGCTATGCCTGATTATAACTGCTTAGGTTTTAAGGCTAAGTAGCACTGTATTAAAAAAAAAAAACAATTTTTTTTTAATCGTGCTTAGAAGACCGGTTCTCCCCCTCCCCAGTATGTTGTAACTGGCCGTGCTGGGCCAAGCAGCCCCCACCCCCTCCCAAATCTTTATTTGATTTATTTATTTAGCGCATTTATATACCATCGTTCCAAATAAAGATCACAACGGTTTACAAAAGTAACATTCGTAACTATAAATCAAATATTGACATTTTACAGAGGTAATGTTCAGAAGAAGGACTAATAGAAGGATAATAGAAAGACTAGGGGGCATTCCGTGAAGTTAGCAAGTAGCACATTTAAGACTAATCAGAGAAAATTCTTTTTCACTCAGTGCACAATTAAGCTCTGGAATTTGTTGCCAGAGGATGTGATTAGAGCAGTTAGTGTAGCTGGGTTCAAAAAAGGTTTGGAGAAGTTCTTGGAGAAGTCCATTAACTGCTATTAATCAAGTTTACTTAGGGAATAGCCACTGCTATTAATTGCATCAGTAGCATGGGATCTTCTTAGTGTTTGGGTACTTGCCAGGTTCTTGTGGCCTGGTTTGGCCTCTGTTGGAAACAGAATGCTGGGCTTGATGGACCCTTGGTCTGACGCAGCATGGCAATTTCTTATGTTCTTAGAAGGAATTAACATAAATCAAATGAAATGTTCCAATACATCTTAACCACTTTTCTAAAGATCTATGACATATGGTGAGTTGTTCAGGAAATTACTCTTAACAAATATCTCATTGTATTGAGATTATCTTCTCTCATTAAATTTTATTCCTTTTGCTTCAGTTAATATCTCACGTCCTTCTTGTTTTTGTAGTTTCCTTATTTTTTGATGCTTTTAAGTTAGGTTATATGAATTTTTGGAAAGCCAATATTTTTAGTTCACGTTTAAATCTCTATCTGGTATCAAGCACAACATCTCAGGTAGAGAATTCCAAAGATTTGGGTCCACTGTGGAAAAGACACAATCTCTTACCTGAGTCGGATGTGTACTCCGTGTTGTAAGAACAGTCAATAGTACTTTATTTTGCGATTTTAGTGTTCGCTGAGGTGTGTATGGTTGTAGTGTCACGCCAATCAGACTGGTATTACTGGAATGGATGATACTGAATATTAATGTTAATACTTTGTAGCAGGTTTGTGATTGTACTGGCAGCTAGTGCAGTGAAATCAGCAAGGGTGTAATGTCAAATTTCCTGTTTCCTACTAAAATTCTTGCTGAGGCATTTTGTAATAATTGTAGTGGTTTTAAGAGACATGCGGAAAGACCAAGAAATAGAGAATTCCAGTAGTCTAGGTTTGAGAAAATCATGGTTTGCAGTATAGTTCGGAAGTCTTCAAAAGTTAATAATGGTTTCAACCATTATATTACATGTAACTTGGTATAACCTGTGGTAATTAATTTATTGATGTGCTTTTTCATAGTAAGGTTTTCATCTAACTGGATACCTAAATCCCGTACTTGATTTGAGGAAGTAATATGAAAAATACCCAAGTCTAGGACCGGAGGTTTAACTGTAGAGGGATTTCTACTTAACCAAATGATTTCTGTCTTTTTAGGATTTAATATTAGTTTAAGTAGAGAAAGTTCTTGCTATATTGCTTTCATATAGGTTGAAAGTGTCGATACTGTAATTTCAAATAATTTAGAGAATGGAATGTAAAACTGTAAATCATCGGCATACAAGAAGGAAATTCCTAAATACGCCAGTAATTTGCACAGTGGGAGCGTATAAATATTGAATAGTGTTACCGAGAGTGCTGAATCTTGAGGGACATCTGTATCAATATGGAACGTACCTGATATATGATTGCCCAATTTGACTTGGATTGACATATTAGATAGAAAGTAGGAGAACCATCTGAGAACACTACCGTCTATCAAAATGTTGCTCAGCTGATGGCATAAAAGGATATGGTGTTAAATGGATCAGCACCAGATAGTAAGATTCATCATTATCAAATCCTCGTAAAACAGTCCATTAAGGAGAGGACTAATGTTTCAGCTGAATGATGTTTCCTAAATTCAGATTGATTTGGGAAAAGAAAATCTTGATCTTCCAAATGATTTACAAGTTGGGATAACAATTTTTTCAAGTATTTTTGAGAGAGAGAGCAGATTGGATATGGGACGATAGGTAATCATAAGTATAGGGAGAGGAATGGTCAGCAAAAAAAAAAAAGGGAGGTGATATTTCCCCTGTATAGGTCCCTGGTGAGACCTCAGTTGCAATACTGTGTACAATTCTGGAGACAAACAGGTTGGAGTTGGTCCAAAGGATGACTACTAAAATGGTCAGTGGTCTTCGTTCTGTAGCATATGGGGACAGACTTAAAGATCTAAACATGTATAGCTTAGATGAAAGGTGAGATGGAGAGATACAATATAGACATTTAATTTCTCCAAGGTTTTCATGCACAAGAGGTGAACGTCTTTCAGAGGCAAGGAGGCTCTAGAATGAGGGTTTATGGGATGAAGGTGAAAGGGGCTAGACTCAGTAGTAATCTAAGGAAACATTTCTTTACAGAGAGGGTAGTTTATGCATGGAACAGCTTCCCCATGGAGGTGGTGGAGACAACAGTGTATGAATTTAAGAAAGCATGGGATAAACACAGAGGATCTCTGAAGGAGTGGTAGAGATTGTTAAGCTGAATTAGTTGGTATGGGATAGATATATCAGATAGGCTGGTGTTTTTCTGCTGTCACATTTCTAGGCATCTAGACATGTATGCGACAAGTTCACCTAGATGAAACTAGAGAAAACCCTTTATGTCGCAGGTCCCTGTCTTTGAAATTCTCTGAGACAATGAAAAATGCAGCTTGTTTTTTTTTTTAATGTTTCATAAAACTTTTAAAAACCTATTTATACCAGCAAGCATTTTGAGATGTACTTTTTCAGGCACCATTGGTGTAATGTAATGAAGTATATGTGTGCACTCAACAATTTCTGATGTTATTTAACATTGTTACTGATGCTATGTGACTCATTTTTATCTGTTATAAAAACTGGATGGAAATTTTATCTATTATCTATCTAGAAAGTTCACCACTTTCTATTTTTTGGAGCAGCAAATTATGTGGTTTTGATGCATATCTATCACTGTACTGTGTCTCTTGAGCAAAAGAGGTACTGTAGCACTGACATTCTGATGTTTTTACCATGTATGTCAATTTTATTTAAGTTTTTTTTCTTGATTGGATTGTATATTGCTTATCTATTTTGTATGTTCCTTTGTAAGCTGCCTAGAATGGTAGATAGGTGAAATAGAAATTTATAAATAAATAAATTAGTAAAGTGTGCCTCTCAGTGCAAAAGAGTGGATAGCCCCATCTCTCTGCTGGACTGCTGTCTGTGTTCTGGTATTGAATTGTTAGATAGTTAAAGTTGATAAGGGAGTAAGGATGTCTAATCTAATGTAAAGTCCTTCAAATTTATTGTTTGTATTAGTCAATGATTTGAAAGAGAATCTATTTGTTGATTAGTCAGTGATTTACAAGAGAATCTGTTTATTGAAATTCCTAAATCTTGTGGAAAAAAAATCCCTCTTATTCTCTATAAATCAAAAAATGTGCCTGGGGTGGGTGGGAGTTGGGGAAGGAGGAGGGGAAAAATAGTCTAAGGCTTTTTAAGAATACGAACACTGCTTGTTTGACCTTGCCGTTTTCTCTGAAGGTTAAGCATTCTGTTAATGTATATTTTTACCTTTACCCACCTCTAGGTTCATGCATGTACAGGTGGGATGGATAACCTGCTTGTGCTTGACCTGGAGAAATACAAGCCTTACACCCACGATTTAGTGGCGAGCGGAGGAGGAGGCATTAATATGGCTTCCCAGCAGAAATGGAAAGTTGGGGAGCAGGAGTTTGAGGCCCTCATGAGGATGCTGGACAATCTTGTAGGTCTCTTAACTCCAATCGTATACTATAGCTTACCGAAGCAGATTTCTCTGTTCAAGAAAGAGACTTTGAAATGAGAGAGAAAATGAATGCATTATTTTTAGAACAAAATGCAGTTCAGGATAAGTATATATTTCTTCTGTCTTGAAAACAAAAGTTTGCATACAATGATATTGCTAGAATGAAAATAGTCTTTTTTTTTTTTTTACATTCTAGTTAAATGTGCAATTATTCACGCTCTGTTAGTATGCGTGTCAGACCTGCAGCAGTGATTTATTTATTTATTTATTTAGCATTTTTCTATACCGACTTTCCAATAACAGAATTATTGATCAATTCGGTTTACATTCTCAACAATAACAATGACAAGTAAATGTCTTACAATGAACAGGTCAAATTAACTTGGGTTAAGATATATGGGGTTAATAACATAATTAAAAGGTACGGTGCCTAATGTAGTCTAGCTAAACAGGTGGTATTATAATGTTGTTAGATAATTAGACTGCCAAAGAATATGTGATTTCTAGAGAAGGTCTATATAGTTCTCTAGCGTGTTCCCACGGAGGGGATCATTGGCAGGGATATTCCGCAAGTTGATGTTAAGGGAAAGCTTGGTTGAATAACCAAGTCTTGAGTCTTTTTTTAAATGTAGTGGAGCATTGCACTGATCTGAGATCTGACGGGAGAGTGTTCCAGATTTTAGGACCTGCTGTGGAGAAAGCTCTTTTGCTTAATGCTGACTTCATCGGTGGGATTTGAAGGTTGTTTTTGTAGGCTTGTCTCACTGGTCTGGTAGAGGTGTGGAGTTGGAGAGGGAATTTGAGCTTGAGTGGTGCCAGGTTGTGTAGTGCCTTGTGGGTTACTGAGAGCACTTTGAAAAGTATTCTGAATTTGACGGGAAGCCAGTGTAGGCTTTTTAAGATGGGTGAGATGTGGTCTCTTTTGTTGGACTTGGTTAAGATCCTTGCTGCAGCGTTTTGCAGCATCTGTAGCGGTTTTATGGCGTTTGCAGGTAGACCCAGTAGAAGTGAGTTGCAGTAGTCTATTTTCGTGAGAATGATTGCTTGTAGAACTAATCGGAAGTCTTTAAAATGTAGGAGAGGTCTCAGTCTTTTTAGGACTTGTAATTTGAAGAATCCGTCCTTTACGATGTTATTTATGAGTGATCTGTAATTCATTTGATTGTCCAGTATAATTCCTAGATTTCTGACTTGTGGGGTCATTGTTAATTGGGTAGACATGATGGTACTTGGAAGTGTGTTGGTTCCATTTTGGGAGATGAGGAGATATTCTGTTTTGTTTTGATTAAGGATCAGGTTGAGGCTAGTGAGTAAGTTGTTGATGGCTTGTTGGCAAGAGTTCCAGAAGTCCAGAGTTTTTTGGAGAGATTCCGTAATTGGAATCAGTATCTGAACATCGTCTGCGTATAAGTAGTGGATGAGATTTAGGTTGATGAGGAGCTGGCAGAGTGGTAGGAGGTAAATATTGAATAATGTTGGAGAGAGTGACGATCCTTGTGGGACTCCTAAGTTGCAGGTGACTGGTTGAGATTCTTCCTTGTTGACCTTGACCTTATACTGTCTGTTCTGTAGGAATGATTTGAACCAGTTGAGGGCCTCATCTCTAATACCTATGTCTGACAGACGATCTATTAATGTGTTATGATTGACCGTGTCAAATGCTGCTGTTAGATCTAGGAGGATGAGGAGACAGGGATGTCTGTTTTCAAGATTCAGTAAAATAGAGTCCGTTAGTGAGATTAGTAGAGTTTCAGTGCTTCGAGATTGGCGGAAGCCGAACTGCGATGGGGAAAGAATGTTGTGGTCATTTAGGTATTCTGTTAGTTGTTTATTTGCAACTCGTTCCAAGATTTTTGCGATGAACGGTAGATTAGCTATTGCATGAAACTAAGACTCCGGCTCTGCTGTAAAGATTTGACATTCAGGGATTAGCACTGATGTGCTCTTGTTTCCAGTCCCTGGATTTTTCAAGAATTCCAGGCTTCCTTATCCCAACCAATACATTACCAAGTGTTGGGGAAAATACTCTGGAGCGATCGCAGGGGGTCTTGTATTCTGACAAAATATACTGAAGAACAAAAGGCCAAAATACTGATTTAATTTGTTTTACAATCAGTCAAATTCTATAATTTTGTATTTAATTAGCAATGCTGGATGAAATTACAGTAAAAGCCCCATTAACTGGCGTGCATGGGGAATAGGCCATGTTGGTTAATTGATTATAAATAACTACAGTACCTGAATTGTAACTTGCCTTGAGCTCGAAGTTTGGAAAGATGATTAATTTAAATCTAAAATCCAACTTCCAATATGCCGGTTATCTGAGAATTCTTTACTCAAAATTTCTCTTTCATGAACATCTAAAATCAACACGTTTTACAACTTCATACAGTATTTAATGAAATCCTATAATTAATGGTATAGGAACACAGCGATCACTCACTAGTCACACCCACATACTGCTTATCCCTAATCCTCCCCAGCCCCCACACACACACAGCCTACCCTTACTCCCTCCCGGACCCCACACTCTACATCCCCACTACCCCCCAACACTGCTCACACCCTTCCCCCACACTGCTTATCCCCACTACCCCCCAACACTGCTCACACCCTCTCCCCACACTACTTATCCCCACTATCCCTCAACGCTGCTCACACCCTTCCCCTCCCCACTACCTCCCAACCCTGCTCACACCCTCCCCCCACACTACTTATCCCCACTATCCCTCAACGCTGATCACACCCTTCCCCTCCCCACTACCTCCCAACACTGCTCACACCCTTGTATTTTTTTCCAGCATCAATATCAATAGTATCTGATGTTGAAAATAACTTGATCCTTCGCACAAGCGTGAGATGCTCTTTGAGGATGTCCCTCTGCCTGCCTGCAAATCAGTTGCATGTTTTGTCAGGAAATAGTTGTGGACTGCATAAAGTTTATCTCCTGAGCAGGATAGTGATGGCTTCTGCTCAGCAGTTTTTAAGACTGTTTCAAGGCATCGTATGAGAGCGGCCCAGGCCACATTAGTACTTTGACTGTGTTTGCCGTCTTCAAGTGCAGTGGATCTCTCTGCATGCGTGGCCTTTTCTATAATTTCAGCATTTATATGGGTTGGTGCAATATCAAGGTTTTGATCATTATTAGCCCACTCCACTCTTCAATTTCAGGCTCATTAATTTTAGTAGCAGGGTTTTGTGGGGTCAGTGTTTTATAGGACAAAACTTTTCGTACTCTGAAACCTTCAAATTCGTCTTCATCAAAACTCGCCACTGTCCATAATTGTCTCCAAGCCTTCTGTATAAAGTTTTACTTCTTAGAGACCAGGCACATGGCCCATTGAAAACTGCTTCCTTAATGAAGCTCTGTGACTGAAATTCTGGGAGCATCTTCACAGCTGACCAGCTTCCTCATAAAATCCTTTCTGCAGATAGATTTCCTGCTTTCTATAGTTCCCTGATCCATTTGCTGGATGAGTGAGGTTACATTTGCAGGAAGTAAGATGGTAAAAATATTTCCAGATACTAAGTGATTCGGGAGGGTGAACGCGACAGTTGTCTAAAATTCAGAGTAACTTTTGTGTATTCTGGCTTTCTGAGTTTCATTGTGGGTCCAAAGACATGGTGAAAACCCATACAAAAAATATCTCCTGGTCCATCCATGCTTTAGGTTGCACCTTGTATTCAACAGGTAAATGAATGACACTCATGACTGCCTGTTTGCTACCAGTTTGATTCTGTGCATGCAAGCACAGTCGGGCAGTCCTTGTTCTGCTTAAAGGCAGCTTCACCAATCGGCCCCTGCACCAGCCAAGGTAGACGTTAACAAACAGTGCCGACAAAAGACCAGTTTCATCAGCATCATCGATCTTTTCTGGGGTTAAACCATGCTCCTGAGCAAACCTTCTGAAAAATGCACACTATATTTCAGCAGCCTTGTGTTGGGCAGATTTTTTTTTTTTTTCCTCCTGACACATCAAGCCTTTTGTGAAAAGCGAGACAGCCATCCATCTGAAAAATTGCAGGCCTCACTAATTTCCATTTGTTGATAGAAGTCTTTTGTGCGTCCGATGAGCACCGGGCCTCAAATTGTAGCTCCCGCTGAACATTTGAAGGCAAACCATTCATACGACACCTTATCTAAATGCTCCAGTTGTAGTTTGTGCGGTGGACAGCGTTGATCAATTGCAGTGCTTGTCTCCGAATTTAACGCAAACTGTAGCAACTCTGTCTTCTGTGCTTTGATGTCGTCAACTGCAAATGAGCCAACATTGAATTTCTGTATCAACCCACTTCTGTTTCTCCTTTTCTTCAGGGGATTAATTATGTCTGGTTTCTTTGTAATCGTCAACACAGCCTGCTTTTGCTTCTGACCTCCACTAGTTGATGGAGTACTGGTAGCCATAGTTGCAGGATAGGCAAGATTGGTGGTTTTCTTTCCTGGGGGGGGGGGGGGGGGGGGGGGAAGTGACAGTATTGGGAGGTAGAGTTGCGGTCCTGTTTGCCAGCCTTCACAGCACTTTTCGTACCCCAGTGCTCTCCCTTCCTCCTTACCTATAAATGTTGACATAAGGCAGCAGTCCCAGCTCGGTGCGAGGCCGTGAAGGGGCGTGCGCATGAGCAGACCCTACCCTTGTGCAGTCCCTCGCGTAAAATTTAAAAAAAAGTGCTGCGAGATTCCAGTTAGTTGAGCTTTCCGGTTGGTTGAGTGCCAAACCACGAGGCTCTTTACTGTATTATAAACCGCGTTTCACGTTTTATTCAAGGCACAGCTCTGTCCTGTGCAGATGAGATCCTTTTAAAGATACGGCAGGGCAGAAGTAGTCATCAATATTCCTACCTTTTAAGATACAGGGAGGATCTTTTTTTTTTTTTTCAAAGGCGTTTCCACAGGCTAAACAGTGCTTTACCCACAGAAATGGCTCGTTGTAAAATTGCCCACCCGATACGCGGGTAAACTAACGAGTGTATGTCCTGTATGTTCGTATGTTTACCCGGATTGAGTGGCGGCATTCTTGGAGGGCGGAGGGTAGGGGGGCAGAGTTGGGGGGGGAGGGGTTAGGACTTAAGTGCGTACTTTTCCCATTTTCAAAAGCTTGTGCATAAATTTTCCCGGCACGTTTCTGTGTACAAATTAGCAGACGTAATAATGTGCCGCTGATTTTGGCCAGATAGTTCTCAAAATGAAAATATGCCAGTAGGTTTGCCCTGAAAAATGAGTATAACCTGGGCCTGTATTTGCCAGCTGTCTTATGCGGGCTGTTACAAAATTAAACGCACGCTCGCCCACGCCCCGTAAAGCTCATCGGTTTCCTTGCCTCTTCACCAGGGATACCGAACAGGTTACGCTTACAGACACCCGTTAACCCGAGAGAAACCGCGTCACAAGAGCGACGTGGAGATTCCAGCCACTGTGACTGCCTTCACGTTCGAAGATGACGCCGTGGCGCATTCGCCCCTCAAGTATCTCGCCCAGAGGCAGCAGCGCGAAAAGACCAGATGGCTCACGTCGCCCAAACACCTACATGAAAGTGAATGTCCCCGAGGAGTCCTTCAATGGGGAGACCAGTCCCCGAACCAAAGTCACAGTAAGTAACTCCAGTTATGCGACTGAGGTAGGAGGGAGAAGTATTAGGCCCGAATAGTTTTCGTATCCAATAGCCAAGCGAGCAGTAAAGTTCCCCAGGTAAAGTTAGCAGAATATTAAGTGGGATAAGTCTCCCGCCATAGCAGTCTTGAGGTCGCCTCCTCTCCCCTGTCCATCATCTATATTCTTGTTTTATTTCCTTCAATATAAAAGCTTTTTTTTTTTCCCCCCCATAAATAAAAGGCCTGGCGCCAGGCCCAATCCTGCCTCCCACCCCAGTCCTCCCAACCCAACCGGCACCTCCCCAAGGCCAAGTCAGGCGAAGGGGGTAGAGTTTTATTGTGTTCCCGGAGGCGTCCAGCATGGCTCTGACGGCAGCGATTGTAATATTCGCTACCAGCGTTGCTACCTGGTAAGATGGGGCCAGGAGAGCAGTAAGACCCGCTCACCTCCCAGCTTGTTTTTTGGCATGGAGGGGTTCTGATTGGGTCGGGAGGGGGAGGATAGGGATGGGACGGGGCTTGGAGCCAGAGCTTTCATTTACACATCTGTAGAGGGGGGTGTCTATGGGCTGCCATGCACTGTAACTTTGTAAAATTATTTTAAGAGATGGAGGATCCAGGCCTTCTTGCCTGTGAGGTTGTGGGGTGGTTTTTTGTTTGTTTTGGGGTTGTTTTTTTTTAACCGGCTCTATGCTGGATATTTCCAGTTAGGTTTAAAGTTATCCAGATAAACTTACCCGAATAACTTCAGACCTGCTCCCCAGCACAGCCAGATTTACCTGGCAAAACGTCACTAGGCAGCACTGATAATTCAGCACTAGCCAGCTTAATTTAATAAAATGTCCGCGTCTCTGGGCACGAGCTGGCATACGCACGTACATGTGCTCCCGCGCGCCCGTATGAAAGTTACCGTCCCTATGCGCGCCGGGCTTGTAAAATTCACCTTTAACTTTTAGCTGAGGGCAGTGGAGGTGGAAGTGACCTGCCCAGGGTCTCGAGGAGGAGGAGCAGCAGGATTTGCAGCCTGACGCTCTAACCATGAGGCTACTCCACAAAAATGGAATTGGAAGTAAAGTAAATGGTAAAATCATTTTATACATGGCAAGCTGTAAAATTGCCCCGCTGAGAAGCACAAATGCTTTACACTGCCCAGCATAATAAGAACCACCATTAAAAAGAGAATCTCAGCCTGACTGAGACCGATGTGCAGATTTCAGCTCCGTGCTGTGGTAATTGCAAACTCTCAGCTCCTGGGTAGCCGGGAGGTTCGCGCTGACGCCGCACAGCTGCTTTCATGTTCTCCCCAGTGCCCTGGTCACGTGACACACAGTCCAAGCTTGCATTGTTTTCCCCGTTGAAACAGGCTTTTGTAAGGCCAGAGTACGCCTTTGTGTGGGAAGCCGGGGTGCACGTCAGGGTCAGCACAATTTAATTTTGCACATGTGACACTTTCACAGTCGGTAAACTGAGCAAACTCGCACCAGTAATTAAACCTACCCATCTCGCTCACTCCGCTAGTGAGCAGGGTATTCCCCCAGCATCAGTACATCGTAATTTTTAAGTTTTTAATTTAAACATAGGGACTGTAACTTTGGAGCAGGAGCGCTGGCTCGCACCCAGGGTCGCGGCCATTTTATAACATACGCACGTATACGCGCTCGTTATAAAATAGGCTGCACGTGTGCACGCAGTTTTATGTAGGCGTGCGCCTATGCGTGGGAATGCCGCTTCTACCGCGTAAGCGTGGGGGAGGGGTTAATAGACGCACGCCAACGTAATTACCAGTTTTCCCAGTTCATTCCCAATTCACCCAAGTAAGGGATAGGACTTCCTAACCCCCTAGTTAAATAGCCTCCCCCCTCCTCCCCTGTTATCCCTCCCCCTTAAAACCCTGCTGAACTTTGTAATTTTTTTTTGTTTGTTTTTTGTGCGCCTAAGTATTTACGCGCTGGTTTCCATGTGAAATCCAGGAACGCCCATGCCCCATCCAGACTACGCCCACACCCTACCCCTTTTTTTGGAAAGATATTTTTGTGCTTGCAAGCGGCAGATATGCACGTAACCAGCCGGCTTTTAAAATGCGCACGCCGACCCAACATGTTTGTGTATCTCCTGGTTTTTGGTGCGTCTGGCTTTTAAAATCTCACCTAATACTGAATTATTCTCAGCATAAACGATAGTTAATTCTTATGGGTATTTTCTATCATTCAAATTTTGCAAGGAATTTATGGATAAAAATTAGTTGCGTTTTTTGTTTGTTTTTTTTAAGCCACGATGTTGTTTGGTTGTAAAACAAACACAAAACTGGAGTTATGTCTGCAGTTGGGAGAAACTGTGGTTCCTCCTAGTGGCGGGTAGATTGCTTTACATCGTAGCTGCTTTTGCATGGTAAAAATACCCACGTGGCAGGACGATCTGGTCTGGCAAATGTCAGCAAACCTGTGACAATACCATGTTTGTCAGCTTGCGCAAATAACACCCGGCTCAAGTTTTAGAATATTTGTGGAAGACTAACTTATTATGAAGCCTGCTCACTATTAACAAGCTAGATAATTTCATTGTCTGCACTCATTGCTTCCTATTAAATGCCAGGAAGAGTCTGTTTTTGTCTTCGTGGTATTGCATTTTATTTCATCTATCCCTGTTCTTTTAATTCTTTCCAAATCTGATGAGCTAAAGAGAGTGAAATAATGTTTAGTTTGTAAAAACGCTAGGAAATGAATTTGGTAGTCCCCATTTTTATCCAAGGACAAAAGCTCACCAGTGATTTAATCCATCAAACATCCCAAAATATACATTCTTAACTCATGCCAGTCAGAAAAATGAGATCTATGTAACTGCTGGAAAATCCACATTATCAGCCAATGCAACAAATGCCGAGATGACTGGGTGGGGTTTTTTCCCCCATCCTTCCTCCACTACCTCCATGCTAATTGGTTATTCTGGATCATAACATTACTTTTCAGTTCCTGGGACATTTTGCGTTCTTTTATATGAAGGATATTGCTTGGTAGATATGGTTCAGGTAGACCTTCCATTAGGTTACACACAGTATATTTGCAGGTATTATTAATCCTGTCATAAATCAATCTCGTATGACAAGCTAAGTTACATAATTTAGCATCAAGTAATGCAGACCCTCCTCTCATATGTTCTCTTGTTAATGTGATAAAGCTTATTTCGGTCTTTTAGCTCTCCAAATAAACCTGGAAACCATTGATATGAAGTCCTTTGCACCTTTCTTAGTTAAGTACAGTGGAAGCATTCGCACTGGATATTTAAGTCAGCCGTACCGTGGTAACTAAAGCACAATTCCCAAATAATGATCTCGGTAGGTTTCTCCATCTTTCTAACCGTCACTCAGTGTTCTCCAGAATCTTTGGAAATGTTAAGTTTATAACTCTCTTATAAACTTATAATGTTAAGTTTATAACTCTCTTATAAACTTCGTATTATTCGGAAGTTGAAGACTTACTTATTTAATTATACTGTTAGTCCATTTCAGTGGCAAATCATCTTGTCATCTCAATAATAGGATGGAGTCCATAGGCAAAATTTCAGAATTCTCAAAATTGACTTTCAGTCTTGAAAATTTTCTAAAAGTAAGAAAGATATGGTAATAGATAATACTATGACCAAATTGCCTGTAAACAAATCACTTGCGAACAATTCACTCTTCCCCACTACTTCCCTTCAAAGGCCTTAATTCTCAGTTTAATTTCTAAAGCCTCTAATTTAGAAGGAATCTGTCATTAAAATTATCCATTGTACCTGAAGACTGGAAAGTGGCCAATATAATCCCAATATTTAAAAAGGGCTCCAAGGACGAGCTGGGAAACTATAAACCGGTGAGCCTGACCTCAGTGCCTGGAAAAATCTTGGATAATATTATAAAGAATAAAATCACAGAACATGTAGATAGACATGATTTAGTGGGATACAGCCAGCATGGATTTACCCAAGGGAAGTCTTGCCTCACAAATCTACTACATTTTTTTTGAAGGGGTGAATAAGCATGTGATTAAAGGTAAACCAGTAGTTCCCTGTACATACCCAGATCAGTCCAGACTCCTGGGTTTTGCCTCCTTGCCAGCAGGTGGAGACAGGAAGTATTACTGACACTGCAACATAACCCCGTGTGCCACCTGCAGCTCCTCAGTATTTCTCTGCCTCCAGCAGATGGTAGATTGTGCAGAACCTGCAGTTCCACAGTGTGGATACGGTTCTTGAGTTTTGGAGCCTACCTCCTGTGGGCTTTTGGGTCCTGGTGGGTCCTTCCCTGTCTGGTTGAGGTAGACAAGCTGGGAGTTGGTGACCTTTTTAGTATGCTTGGTCCTTGCGTCCGTGGGGTGTAAATCTGGTGGTCCAGATAAAGTATCTTAATGAGGCCACTAAGGCGGCTGCAGGCTCAAGGAAATGTCGTCTTCAGGGGCCCATATTTTCAGACCAGGCTGCTCACTTTTATCTAGCGGCATGGCTTTTGAGAGGCGGCGTTTCAGACGCAAGGGTTATCTCGAGGCGGTGCTTGCTACACTTTTGCAGGCTAGAAGAAAGTCAGCCTGTCTTTCCTGTATGAGGGTCTGGAAGGTTTATGAGTCCTGGTGTGCCACACATAGGGTCCAGATTTTGAAATCTTTCTCATTGAATATTTTATCCTTTCTGCAGGAAGGTTTGGCTAAGGGTCTGGCTTTAAGTTCTCTGAAGGTCCAGGTGATGGCTCTCGGTTGTCTTTGAGGCAAGGTTGAGGGTTGTACCTGATCTCATCCGGATGTGGTCTGGTTTCTCCAGGGGGCTAAGAATTTGCATCCTCTGTAATGGAGAATTTGTCCACCTTGGAATCTCAATCTTGTTCTCAGGGGTTTGTGTGAGGCTCCCTTTGAACCAGTGGTTCTCAACCCTGTCCTGGGGACCCCCCTAGCCAGTCGGGTTTTCAAGATACCCACAATGAATATGCATGAGAGAACATTTGCATGCACTGCCTCCATAACATGCAAATTTTCTCTCATGTATATTCATTGTGGGTATCCTGAAAACCCGACTGGCTGGGGGGGTCCCCAGGACAGGGTTGAGAACCACTGACCAATCAGAAAAGCAACTCAAGGATTTGACTCTTACGGTGGTTTTTCTGGTGGCGATATGTTTGGCTAGGAGAGTATCTGAATTGCAGGCTTTGTCTTGCTGAGATCCATTCCTTCAGGTTTCTGACTTGGGGGTTTCTTTGCGTATGGTACCTTCCTTTTTACCGAAGGTGGTTTCAGTGTTTCACGTGAATCAGATGGTGGAGCTTCCAGCTTTTCTGAAGTTGGATGCCTCCACTCCACCCATGAGGGAGCTTAAACTATTGGATGTTCGCAGGGTGGTGTTGAGATGTCTCAAGATTACTAATGACTTTAGGTTGGATCATCTCTTTGTTTTGTTGAGCTATCCAAGAAGAGGTTTTCAGGCATCTAAGGCTACTATAACGCGGTGGCTCTCAGAGGTCATTGGGTCGACTTACATGTCTAAGGGTCGTCCGGTTCCGGGAGGCTTGCGTACTCATTCTACCTGCTCTCAGGCAGCCTCATAGGCAGAGGCTCAGTTAGTTTCTCTGCAAGAGATATGCAGGGCAGCGACTTGGAAGTCGCTGCATACCTTTGCAAGACATTATCGTTTAGATGTGGGAAATGCAGGGTTCCAATCTTTTGGCAAGAGTGTTTTGCGAGTGAGACTCTCCAGATCCCACCCAGAGTAGGGAGCTTTGGATCAGTCCAGAACCCATCCGATCTGTTGAAGGGGAGATTCATCTACTCATTCTATTTTCTTGGTTAAGGAAAGGCAAACTTGTTTAAAAAAAAATAATTTGGTTTATTGGCTGATTTTTAGGCTTGGGTACAGGTCAATACTGAGGAACTGCAGGTGGCACATGGAATTATGTTGTAGTGTCATTTACAACTTTCTCTGTCTCCATCTGCTGGCAGGGAGACAAAACCCTGGAGTCTGGACTGATCTGTGGTACTACAGGAATGAAAATTAGCAGGTAAGAACCAATTTTTTTTATGTATATTTGGATTTTTAGAAGACGGTTGACAAAATCCTTCATGAGAGGGTTTCTAAGAAAACTAAAATGTCATGGGATAGGAGGTAATGCCTCTTGTGAATTGCAAACTGGTTGAAAAACAAGAAACAGAGTAGGATTAAATGGTCTGTTTTCACAGTGGAAAAACGTAAAGAGTGGAGCACCTCAGGGATCTGGATGTTTACCGGTGCGTTTTAAGATATTTATAAATGATCTGGAAAGACATATGACGAGAAAGGTGATCAGATTTGCAGATGATACAAAATTATTCAAAGTAGTTAAATCATAAGCGGATTGTGATAAATTGCGAGGCTGGAAGATTGGGTGTCCATATGGCAGATGAAATCTAACGTTAAGTGCAAGGTGATGCATATTGGGAAAAATAACCCATGCAGTAGCTACCTGATGTTAGATTCCATTTTAGGAGTTGCCACCCAGGAAAGAGATCTGGGCATCATAGTTGATATTACAGTGAAATCTTCAGCTCAGTGTGCTGCGGCAGTCAAAAAAGCAAACAATGTTAGGAATTATTAGGAAGCGAATGGCAAATAAAATGGAGGATGTCATAATGCCTCTGTATCGCTGCATGGTGGGACTGCACCTTGTGGAAGAGTAGCCTAGTGGTTAGAGCAGTGGGGCTATGAACCAGGAGACCCAGGGTTCAAGTCCCGCTGTCACTCCTTGTGACCCTGGGCAAGTCACTTTACCCTCCATTGCCTCAGGTACAAACTTAGATTTTAAGCCCTCTGGAGATAGGGAAAAACTTACAGTACCTGAATGTAATCCACTTTGAAGTGCTGAAAAAAGTGTGAAAAGCAGAATATAAATCTAAAATAAATAAAAAAGATATAATTGCACTGGAGAAAATATAGAGAAGGGAGACCAAAATGATAAAGGACATAGAATGGCTCCCTTATTAGGAAAGGCTAAAGAAGTTAGGGCTCTTCAACTTGGAAAAAAGACAGCTGAGGTGGGGGGATACGATAGAGGTCTACAAAATCATGAAAGTACTTGAACGGGTAGATGTGAAATGGTTATTTACTCTTTCAAATAATATAGGGACTGGGGGCACTCCATGAAGTTAGCAAGTAGCACATTTAAAACAAGTTAGAGAAAACATTTTTCACTCAACGCACAATTAAGCTCTGGAATTTGTTGCCAGAGGATGTGGATAAGGCAGCCAGTGTAGCTGGGTTTAAAAAAGGGTTAGATAAGTTCCTGGAGAAGGTCATAAACTGCTGTTAATCAATAGGGAATAGCCACTGCTTGTTGCTGGCACTTGGTTGCATGGGATTTATTTAATGTTTGGGGACTTGCCATGTACCTGTGATTGGCTACTGTTGGAGTCAGGATACTGGGTTTGATGGACCCTTGTCTGACCCAGTATGGCATATCTTATATTCTTATGTAACATAAGATATGCCATACAAGAAGATTATTCCTTACCTGCTAATTTTCGTTCCTGTAGTACCATGGATCAGTCAGGGGGACATAACCCACAGCCTGGACTGGTCCTGGTACGTACAGGGAATGGACATCCCTGCCTTGTCCCTCTTCAGTTAAATTATTGACTAAAACACTGGCCCTTGGTATCATATATAATTAACCTCTTTTGAGAAATTTTCTCCTAAACCGAATTGCCCAATGATGCAGAATAAATACTTTTATTTAATCCTATCCAAATCCTTGCCAGCATCTAAGTGTATTGTCATTGTTCTTATTGTGGTATGAATGGATACCATGAGCCTCATTCAGTTGTTGGTTGAATTACGTCCCTTCACAAATCCTGCTTGGTCCTCTCTGACTAAAAGCAGTACAAGAGCACCTGTTCCGCTCTGTAGTACTCTGACAGGAATGCTGGATGCCAGCTGAGCAGTGTGAATGGCCCTAAGAGTTTTGGGGGATTATGGGTGTGGTGGGAGGGTTGGGGAGTAGTTGTCGGTGGATGGGGGTTAGGAGGGGGTCCATAGTTTGTGTGGCAATTTCAATATCTTGGGGGGTGGATTCTCAGGCCACTGTGGTTTGCAACTTTCTTTAATAATTTTGGGACAGGGGTCTGTTGGATACTATTCCCCAATATCATTTTTAGTTATTTTGGGTGAGAGGGGAATCAGGCCTCATGGCTCTATTTGGAATACAGCGGGGGTAAGAAACGTTAAGCAGGTACTGGGATAGCTTTAGGACTGCTTTTAAACCTAGCCAGATAGTGCTAAATATTGGCATTAGCAAGCTAACATCCAGATGAGTTTGGCACGTTCTGGACTGTTCCCGATTTATTCGGCTAAATGGGTAGCTGCTAATGACTTAGCTGGATAACTCGGGGCGGTGAGACCCTAGTGTTCTGCCTCCTAAGTGCTGCTGACTTAGCTGGACAAACCTGTTTGAATATGGGCCTCACTCTTTATGCAGGAATAGCATATTACCTACAAGTTTGGGGGCAAACGACAGTAGCGAGGCAGTGCAGGGATGAAATAAAACAAATGTATTGCATTTGTATTCTCTAATTCCATAATTTTGACTCTTTCAAATTTGTATTCCTTTTCTTTTTAAGTGGATGAAAGCTGACGACTCCATCAGGACTTGTAGCGAAACACCAATCAGAATTGAAGATCCAAACCAGTTTGTCCCACTGAATACAAACCCCACTGACGTATTGGCAAACAGAAATAAGGTAAAACGCACGGACGACTGATTTAATTCAAGAGCTTGGTTTTTGTCGCTATTTATATGCCAATAACTTACAAGTGCTTGCGGCTTTTAATTCGGACTCATTTTCTGAGATGGAGAAGTTTAATTATTGCTTGGACCAAATCGCTAATTGGCTGTGTGATCATAAACTCAAATGAATCCTAACAAACCTGAAGCGGTCTTGGCAGATGTAAAACTAATATCAAGATTTCTCCCAGTACGCTAAAAACTGCCGTTCCTCTGGTTAAGGTGCTTAAAATTCTCGGGATGTACTTAAAGGATACCTCATCCATTTCCAAGCAAGTGACTTTTCTATCAAAATCTGTTTTTATATTCTCCCGCTGATTTGTAAACTGGTTCCAGATTTAGTGGCATTATCCTGTGCTTTCATAATCGACTACTTTAATTTGTTGTATTGAGTTTAACGTGAAACGTATTCAATTACTGTAAAATGCAATAGCAGACATTGTTTGGGGCCTTAATTCGATCGTTTCTCCATTGTTTCATGATTTTCCTTGGTTGCCTGTTTGCTGTAACTTCCTTTTAAACTTCTTTGCCTGACATTTAAAGGGACAGCCTGGTTATTTGGCAAACCTGTTATTGCCTTATAAATCAGCTTAAGTGGAGCTATTGAGAATATCTTCGCCACGAGAAATTATTTTAGAAGAAACCAGGCAATCCACATTCCATTACCAGGCTCCGTTGGTTTGGAATTCCTCGCCCCTTGATATTCAAGCTGAAATGCGGTTTTATAAAGATCAGGAAGCCCGTTAAGTCCTGGCTGTTTAAGCAGGTTTCTGACTGACTGAAAGGATGCCTTGGATGTTTTGTGTATATGTTGTATGTTTTTTGGTTTGTTTGTTTTTTTAGAAATCTTTTGTTCATTTTAATTTTGATACTGTCCATTTTTTGTTTTGTTTTTTTTATTTATTTACCCTTTTTATTGTATTATGTGTATTTTTTTTTATCGTAAACTGTTTTGAGTGTTGAAAATCAGTATAGTAAAATAAATATTACCATTACCATAAGACCTTGACTCACATGCAGGTATTGAATATATTTTATTCTCAAAATATTTTATTGAGAATATTTGAGAGAGACTTTTTTGAATTTATTTGAAAAAAAAAATAACCCTCTGCCACTTTTACATCGTGATACATTATATTGCTGAGTTTGTTAGTCTTGTAAACAGAGCTGACCTATTGTTGTTGGCATCCATACACTTACCAGTCTAGGGAGTCAGTCTTGAACCATTTGTATTAGTGGCAAGTGCTGTGCACTTCCAGGAGATGATGATGCTGCGGAGATGGCATTCACAACCCCTAGGTAGAGAGAGAGTTGTGATCATCCATGGACAGCACCTGAAGGCCAATTAAAAAAAAGTCAAACTGATAGCTTGCCTGGCTCAAGTTAGCCAGATGACTTTATTTGGGGATATTCAGCAGGATAAACATCCCACCGCATCTCACAGATAAAGTTATCTGGTTACCTTTAGCTGAATAACTTCATACCTAACTGGCTATCTTTGAATATCGCTAGTTAGGTTTACGTTATCTGGGTACATGTACACAGATAATTTTAAGCTTATGTGGCTATATTCAAAGAATATAACCACATAAGTACCTACAGAGATTAAAAATCAAAAACAAGTCCAGGCCAAAGAGACCAGCCCTGGATTTGTCAGTAGCACCCATTATGTCTGTGCCTGGGGCAGCAGGGTTGGCTAAGATTTGCTACCCTCTGCTACCCTGTCACAGCCCTTTACCCCAGGGAGAGGTATGAAAGCACCAAAAGTAAACTCCTAAATCCATCCCTGCCAGTGACCCGGCGCTGCCACCCCTCTCCCCCGCCCGCCCCAAGTGGTTTTCCAAATCTGCAGTGGGCCTGTGCTTCCCACCCGCTCCCCTGCTGCACTTCAGCAATTCACTATTTTTTTATTTTTTTCATATTTGGTCCCCCTTCTGCCACTCACCACCCCCCCCCCCCCCACACACACACACACACACACAAAACCAACCCCATTCCTCCCTCCTCAGCCAGCACACGCCCAAATGGCGATGTCTGCCGGGGCTGTGGTACAACTGTACTGAGCCTGGAGTCATTGCCTTGATAGCAGCACAGCTAGTCTCACAGAAGAGTCCGTTAAAATAAGGGGAAAACCTCCCGCGTAGATGTTAATGAAGGCTCACGGCACCAGGAGTCCATCGCTGGCTCCAATGAAACTGGAAGCAAAAGGGGACACTACCAGCCCCCCGCCAATAAGCATTTTTCTCTCTCCTCTTCTGCAAGGCCTCAGGTTCCCTGTACGTACCTGGATCAGTCCAGACCGTGGGTTATGTCCCCATTCCAGCAGATGGAGTCAGCCCAAAGCTTCGAGGGGGCGTCACCATAAGTACTACTACCCCCTCTGCAGGAGTTCAGTATCTTCTGACTCCAGCAGATGCGAGTAGTGGAATCTGGGCTTGCTCCCGATTTCCTAGAAACTCTCTTGTTTCCCCTTCTTTAGGGTTTTTTCTCTGTGTTGTTAGCTTTGGTCTTGGATCAAGTTGTACTTTAGTTTAAAAAAAAAAAAAAAAAAAAAAAGGGTTAATTGGTTAATTGGGGAGGCATGTCTTCTTTGTTGTGCTGGCTCTCTGCCTCCCTTTTCTTCGCTCTCAGCGCTGGTCTGTGTCTTTCCCGGGGTAAGTCGCTTTTCTGTTGTTTTCTTGGCTGTACTTTTTCTTTGCAGCTAGGTTGACTGCGACTGCCGGGGAGACCGGCCTCCTTCGCTTGCTCCCGCGGCCATTTTGCCGGCTCCTCGTGGGCAGCAGGGAGCAGGCAGAGCTATTTCGGCGGGCTGTGAGGCCAGGAAGGCCCCCCCGCGGCGCCGCTTGGGTTTTATCGGCGGGTAGTGCGGGCCGTCTGGGCCCCCCCGCAGCGGCGCGCCGTCTCGCGGCCCCCCCCCCCCCCCCCCCCGAGGCTGCCGAGTGTTTTTCACCGTCGGGGCTGTCTTTCGGCGCGCTTGCTATGCCGCGGCCGTCGCGTTGCTCGGCCTGCAGCGAGCCAGGATCGCGCATTTCTAGGGAGGGCATCTGTGCTAGGTGCCTCCCAGGGGGGGAAGGCACGTCCGGGCCCCGCACTTATTTTTCAGCGTTCGCAGCCTTGCCCGGGCGGCGTGGGCCGGCCCCTCCCCCATTCCTGGCGGGAACGGCGGCCATTTTACATGCGCTGCGCCCCGAAGGGGATCAGACGGTGCTGGAGGATGGGGATGCCTCGGAGGGCCCTCCCCCCCCGATCTTATTACCGGAGGCAGCTACGGAGGTGGACTCACAGGGACAGGGTCCCCCGGGGCCCCCACCCGCGGAGGTCACCCCGAGTAGGCCGGGGTTTTCTCCAGAGTTTATTCGGCTGATGCATACAGCGTACCTGCAGGAACTGGCGGCTCCCGTGGGGCCTCCACCACCCAAGCTACCGCGGCCTTCATCCCTCTCTCCGGCCCCTCCCCCTCCGGTGGGCGTGGGGGCCCCGCAGCTCCCCGCCCACGTCCGGCTCCCTGTGGGTTCGGGGGGGACTGGGTCGGACCCGGTTTCCCCAGGATCAGACCCTGCCGCTACGGGGCAAGGGGATTCTACGTCAGAGGGAGAGGATCCACGCACGCTGCGCCTTTTCCAGCGGGATGAGCTGGATGACTTAATCCCGCAAATCATTCAGGGGTTGGACCTCGATCCCCCGCCGGACCCGCCAGCTCCCGTCGCGCCGGCTGTAGTCACTTCTTCGAAGAAGGGAGATCCAGTACTGGCAGCACTTCGTCCACGGGCGCAGGCATTTCCCATTCACGAGTCGTTCCTGCAACTCCTCACTAGGGAATGGGATTCCCCGGAGGCTGCTCTAAAGGGCAGCCGCGCCATGGAGTGGCTGTACCCGCTGCCGGAAGATTTTCTGGATCTCATCAAGGTACCCAGGGTGGACTCCGCGGTGACGGCGGTCATGAAGAGGACCACCATTCCGGTGACGGGTGGAGCGGCGTTAAGGGACACGCAGGATCGCAAGTTGGAAGTCTTCCTCAAGCGGGTCTTCGAGGTCTCCGCAGTGGGGCTGCGGGCGGCGATGTGCAGCTCGCTTGCCCAGCGGGCTAGTCTTCTCTGGGTGCAGCTACTGCTCACTTCTCAGGTGTTGCCACCCGAGGAGGCCGCGCAAGCTGATAGGCTGGAAGCTGCGGTGGCATACGGAGCTGACGCCTCCTATGATCTCTTCAGGGTCCTCGCCCGCTCCATGGCCTCGGTGGTGGCGGCGCATCGGCTCCTATGGCTACGCAACTGGGCGGCGGACACGTCCTCCAAGTCGAGCCTGGGTTCCCTGCCATTCAGGGGTAAGTTCCTATTTGGGGAGGATCTGGACCAGATCATCAAGTCGCTGGGGGAAAACGCGGTCCATCGCCTGCCGGAAGACAGATATCGCTCCACCCGGGCTTTCTCGTCCTCCCGGACCAGAGCCAGGGCGCAAAGACGCTACAGGAGTTACAGACCGGCGACAGCCCGACCCCCCCCCCCCCTCCAGGTCTCAGCCCTGGTTGCACTCCTTTCGCGGGCGCCGCCCCGCGCATCCCGCTTCCTCGGCGGGACAACCTTCTCCCAAGTCCTCGCAATGATGTTCAGCTCGCCCACTCCGCCGTCCCCAAAATTGGGAGGCGGCTAGCGTTCTTCTACGAGGAGTGGGCGCGGATCACCTCGGATCAGTGGGTCTTGGACACCATAGGACACGGCTACGAGTTGGAGTTTGTCCGCGCTCCCAAGGGACGGTTCATTTTCTCCCCTTGCGGCTCGGCCATCAAGCGAAGGGCGGTCCAGCTGACGCTGGACAGGCTGTGGGAGATAGGCGCCATTGTGTCCGTGCCCTCCGGAGAGGTGGGCTTGGGCCACTATTCCATCTACTTCGTCGTACCGAAGAAAGACGGTTCCTTCCGCCCCATACTGGACTTGAAGGAAGTCAACAAATCCCTTCGAGTGACCCGGTTCCGCATGGAAACGCTGCGTTCGGTGATCGCGGCGGTGCATCGAGGGGAGTTCCTGGCCTCTCTGGACCTGACGGAGGCCTATCTGCACATCCCCATCCGGCGGGAGCATCATCGGCTTCTACGTTTCAAGATCCTGGACCAGCATTTCCAGTTTGTGACGCTTCCGTTCGGATTGGCGACGGCCCCGCGCACCTTCACCAAGATAATGGTTGTCGTGGCGGCTGCCCTTCGGAAGGAGGGTATTCTAGTCCACCCCTATCTGGACGATTGGCTCATCAGAGCGAAGTCTTTTCGGCATGGACAGGCTGCTGTGGCCAGGGTGATAGAGTTTCTGCAGTCCCTGGGATGGGTGGTCAACTTCTCCAAGAGCTCCCTCGTGCCCTCGCAGCGCTTGGACTTCTTGGGGGCGACCTTCGACACCCGTCTGGGAGCGGTCTTCCTACGCCAGGACAAGGCGCAAGCCCTGCGGGAGCACATACAGCGGTTTTCTGCTTTACCAGCCCCCACCTCCTGGGACTATCTGCAGCTCCTGGGGGTCATGGGTTCCACCATCGACATGGTCCCTTGGGCTTTTGCGCACCTCCGACCTCTGCAACGAGCGCTCCTCTCCCGTTGGAAACCTCTTTCGCAGGACTACCAGGTGGTCCTTCCACTGCCCCAGTTGGCCAGGAGCAGTCTGGCCTGGTGGATGGTCCCGGAGCATCTTGCTCGCGGCGTCTCTCTCGATCTGCCAAATTGGGTAGTGGTAACCACCGACGCCAGTCTCATAGGCTGGGGAGCAGTCTGCGACCGCAGCGCCACACAAGGGACGTGGTCCGCGGAAGAGGCGAAGTGGTCCATCAATCGTCTGGAGACCAGAGCGGTCAGGCTGGCGCTCCTCCACTTCCTTCCACTCCTTCGGAATCGGGAAGTCAGAATCTTATCGGACAACGCGACGACGGTGGCCTACATCAATCGACATGGCGGCACTCGAAGCTCGCAGGTCGCGATCGAGGCCGCAATGCTGATGCAGTGGGCGGAGAGGCATCTGGCCCGTCTGGCGGCCTCGCACATTGCGGGCGTGGACAACGTCCAGGCGGATTTCCTCAGCCGTCAGCTGCTGGACCCCAGAGAGTGGTCCCTCTCCGACGAGGCCATGCAGTTGCTCGTACGGAGGTGGGGATCCCCCCACCTGGATCTCATGGCGACTGCACAAAATGCCAAGGCCCCTCGTTTCTTCAGTCGCCGGAGAGAGCGGGGGGCGGAGGGCGTCGATGCTCTCGCGCTCCCGTGGCCGGCCGATCTGCTCCTCTACGCGTTCCCCCCGTGGCCGCTGGTGGGAAGACTACTCCGCCGGATAGAGGCTCATCAGGGGACTGTAATCTTCGTCGCGCCAGAGTGGCCAAGACGTCCTTGGTTCGCGGACCTCCTCCTCCTGGTAATCGACGGACCCATCCGGCTGGGCCATCTTCCCCGCCTCCTCCACCAGGGACCGGTATTTTTCGACCAGGCAGAACTCTTCTGTCTTGCGGCCTGGCTTTTGAGAGGCGCCGCCTCCGGCGACGGGGCTACCCGGAGGCGGTAGTGTCAACGCTGCTACGTTCTCGGAAGGCTTCCACGTCAGTGGCCTATGTGCGGGTCTGGAAGGTGTTCGAGCTGTGGTGTACCGGCCTGAACACAAGACCCACGGAGGCGTCGGTTCCCCAGATCCTCCAGTTCCTACAAGCGGGAGTGGACAAGGGGCTCGCTTACAACTCCCTCCGGGTTCAAGTGGCCGCCCTTGGCTCCCTTCTGCGTGACGGAGGTTCTCTGTTACAACATCCAGACATCGTCCGTTTTCTCAAGGGGGTCAAACATTTGCGACCTCCATTGCGGGACCCTTGTCCCTCCTGGAGTCTCAATCTGGTACTACGTTCCATGTCGGGACCTCCATTTGAACCGCTGAGGAATGCGACGATCAAGGATATCACTCTCAAGACTGTGTTCCTGGTGGCCATCTGCTCGGCTCGGCGGATTTCGGAGCTCCAGGCTCTGTCGTGTAGAGAGCCCTATCTCCGATTCTCCGATTCGGGAGTGTCTCTTCGTACTGTGCCCTCCTTCCTTCCGAAGGTGGTTTCTGCGTTCCATGTGAATCAGACGGTGGAACTGCCATCTTTCCCTTCATCTGAGCCGAGGTCTCTCCGTCTCCTTGATGTCAAGCACACTCTGCGCATCTACCTGGAGGCTACGAATGATTTCCGGACTTCGGATCATCTCTTCGTCCTTTGGTCCGGGCCCCGGAAGGGTTCTCAGGCCTCGAAGACGACCATTGCCAGATGGCTGAAGGCCGGTATTGCCGCTTCCTACATTGGGGCGGGGCGGTCCCCGCCGCCCGGCATTGTAGCGCATTCTATCCGGTCGCAGGCAGCCTCCTGGGTGGAGACCCGCTTGGTCTCTTCGCAAGAAATCTGTAGGGCGGCCACCTGGAAATCCTTGCACACGTTCTCAAGACACTATCGCCTACACCTCGCCTCTTCCGTCCATGGACATTTTGGCGAACAGGTTCTACGAGCGGGCCTCGCAGGACCCCACCCGGTCTAGGGAAGCTTGGGTACATCCCACGGTCTGGACTGATCCAGGTACGTACAGGGAAAAGAAAATTATTACTTACCTGCTAATTTTCGTTCCTGTAGTACCATGGATCAGTCCAGACGCCCACCGCACTTGGGTCTTCATCCTGCTCAGCTGTTTTTGGTGGCTGATTCGACTCAGCTGTTATATGGTAGTGTCTTTTCTACTGTTTTTCTCTCACGTGTTCCCTGTTTTCACTGTTTTGTGCCTGTTTTCTTAGGGGTCAACACGCGACGTGACCTCCCATCTGTTGGTGGGACGGTACAGTTCCTCTAGTTACAAATTCAGCGGCTTATTGTTGCCGTCTTGTTTAAACTTGATCCAATTCAGGGGTTTCTGTTTCCTCGGGCTTTGATATTCTCGATACTGAACTCCTGCAGAGGGGGTAGTAGTACTTATGGTGACGCCCCCTCGAAGCTTTGGGCTGACTCCATCTGCTGGAATGGGGACATAACCCACGGTCTGGACTGATCCATGGTACTACAGGAACGAAAATTAGCAGGTAAGTAATAATTTTCTTTTTCCACCTCTCACTTCTAGCCGGTTGGCTGGCTCGCTAAGTGGATGGATGCAAGATTCCTGTCCAGTGTCATTTTTACCGTGTTTTGACAGGCGATTCGGGTGAAGGGACAGAATAACAATTGACATGATTTTTGTATTCCTTCCTTTATAGATTCGAGACCAAAATCGATACGACTTGAAGACAGCTGGACCCCAGTCTCAACTGTTGGCTGGTATCATCATTGATAAGAAGCCTAGCCCAGTAACTACATTCTCCATTGATTTTATTTCTTGTTGCGGTAAACCGTAATGTTGCAGGCGTATAGAGTTACTTTTGACAGAAGGGGAAAAAAGTTACCGAAAAATCTGTTGTGGATTGAATTGCATGTTCCTTTGTCCCCTTGCAAGTTTCTCTTCCTCCCCGGTATTTTTTTTTTTTTTTTAACTGGAGAACTTCTCACCCTAAGAGAAGTTGGCGGGAACGGTCTGAAGAGGGGAAATACAGGCGTTTGTTATTCACACTTTATTTTCTAGAAATGGTGTTTGCCCCCTTCCCCCAAAGTTGTGTTGTGCAGAATGTTCCAGAACTTGCCCTTGAGAGCCTTTTATCCCGTGCTATTTATTTTATTTATTTATTTAGATTTAAATTCCGCTTTTCACACTTTTTTCAGCGCTTCAAAGTGGATTACATTCAGGCACTGTAGGTATTTCCCTATCCCCCAGAGGGCTTACAATCTAAGGAAGTCATTTTCTAAGCCTATCGCACGCGAAAAGGGACTTTTCGCGTGCGATAGCTTGCCCGGGAGGAGTCGGGGCGGCGAGGAGGCGGACACAACATTATCTTCACTGGCGGCGATAAGGTAAGGACCATTATCGTCGCCAGTAGCACGCCCAATAGCGCCACCTTTCACAGTGGTGTTATTGGGTGCGAAAGCCGGCAACGATAACACCGTGGTGGTGCGATGGCTGCCGGCTATCGCAGGCCCGCCCCCCATTACTGCTGTATTCACCATTCTCTGCGAGAATTCGCTGGTGTCTTTAGGCCTGAAAAGAGGAAATATGTTTTATCTTTCTTTTGTTTTGGTTGTGCTTAATCGCCTTAAAATTTGTGTTTTCCCTTTTGTAGCCCATGCAGTTTGAAGAAGATCCGGATGCCCCACCAGCACCCCCAAACCCATTCAGTTACGACACCGAGAAAGAGATGGAGGCGTACAAAAGAGCAGTTGAGCGCAGGCAGCAAGGAATAGAAGGTTGGTGCCCTAAATCTTAAGTCTTTAAGGGGTGTCACTGTCTAGATGAACCAAGTTAAACATTATAATATTATAATAAAAAGGTTTTAAAGGAAGCTTCCAATCAACTCCCATTTCTGCTTGGGTTCTCCTAGGGAGAGTAATTTTCAACAGTGTGTACATCAGTCTGTACATCTAAAATTATGGCGGTATTTTATAAACTGTGTGGCAGGAGCCACAGTAAACACTATGTATCTCTGTCCAGAAAGTACACGCATATGTTTCAGTCACACAGACTTTTTAAATGCAGGGAGCCACCTACTTTCTATTCCTACACATCAAAATGATTGTGATGTGTGCATAATCTCAGTTTATGCATGGAGGCAGCTATTTTATGTTTGCACGTACTCCACTTGTGAAAATACTTGTATGTGTACTTTCACGTGCAGGTTCAATGACTCCTCTACCGGTTCACCCCCGCTTCCACCAGTTTACTTACGCACCCCAGCACTTCACCCTGATCTCCCACCACTTAACCCTGGCCTTCCACCTAAAAACTGCAGACGAAACCAGTGCGATTTAAGTTCTGTGACTCAGCACTTGTAAAAACATGCATGTAACTGTGATAATGTATGCACGAATACTATTTGCAAAATACCAACTTGTGCACAAAATTCCGAACCCCACCCTGGAACACCTCAAAACCTCCAGTTTTTTCCCTTTAACATTTACACATGACACTGCTAATACGTGCGTACTTCAGGCGTTCGCAAAATACTGCATACACGCTACTTGCCTGTGCAACTTCCGTTTTTACGCATCGAAAACCTTTTGAAAATTGACCCTTTTAATGGTCATGTGATCTGGTCATCTGTTGCCTTGAAGCCTGGGCATTGTCTTGTCTCTTATTGTCTCTACTGTAGTGCCTTCATGTATCCCAGCATTCTTAACGAATGCACTGAGTTCTTTTATTTACTTATTTGTGTGTTTTTATACATCGAAGTTTGGTACACGCCTTCACTCCGGTTTACAAGTAAAACTTTTAAGGGCAAAAAATGTATGCTCTAACAATGCAAAAGCTGTCTGTGCTTCTGTACATCCAAAAACCTTTCGCTTCCCTGCTGTAAAGGTAACCTGTATTTCAGAATATTCGTGGTGTTGACCTTTCAGTGCACCTCTACTTTGGGAAGGGTTTCTTTTTTACGTCAATGTGCTTCAGAAGCCGCAAAGAATTGTTTTGAATATTAATTTATCTAGGGCTTCTGGCTATCTGCTTGTATTTGTTTCTGAACAGCAGGAGTTTGTCTCAACTTGTACCTTGACTTTTAGGGCCTGGGCAACGAGGCTCTTGTGGTTTACAACTAATGTCTTTTGTATGAATTAATAACTTAATCCCTAGAGCTAGATCATGTAAACTTTCTGGCTCTGCTTGTCCTTTAGCATGCCAGAATTCATCTGGAGTAAGATCAAGATTTGTAATCTTTAGTTTATATATTTTCCATTTAAAAAAAAATCTACAAAACAATATTTTGAATGTTTTATGTCTTTTGACTGGTGGCCAATATGTATAGTGCTTATGCATCTGATTTTCTTTGCCATCCTTACTTCTTATAAGGATAATTGATTTGATGATGCTCAGAATGTATCATTTGAGATTGCCTTGTGATCCCTTTATGTATATTTTTATGGCCATAGATACTTACATATATCTCATTCCTCTGGGCTTCATGGGGTTTATCCTTGACTCCAGTGTTGGGTTTCAGAAAAAGAGAATACAGTTGATCTGCTAGGTTCGTTACTTGACATGCTGAAGAGGTTCCTGAATTTTTGTCTAAATGAAGTTGTTAAACTCACCCTGACTCTAATTTAGTTTGGCTGCATCTGAAGTATCTTTTATTCTAGTTCACTGAGCATAGTTATTTTCACGTCTTGCCTTTTCTTTAACTTCAGATTTCCATTGGCCTGATGTTCTGGCAGACACAAAGCTTGCTAATCCCCATAAGTGTGAATCCATGCAAAATACTTGTCTTTGGAGAAAGAAAAATGATTTAACTTTAATGGTGTTTCTGCAAGGGTAGCATATTTGCATGGATTTACCCAAGCCAACCTGCCACTCCCTGCGGAGTTAAGAGCATAAGAACATGCCATACTGGGTCAGACCAAGGGTCCATCAAGCCCAGCATCCTGTTCCCAACAGTGGCCAATCCAGGCCATAAGAACCTGACAGGTTCCTAAAAACTGTCTATTCCATGTTACTGTTGCTAGTAATAGCAGTGGCTATTTTCTAAGTCAACTTAATAGCAGGTAATGGACTTCTCCTCCAAGAACTTATCCAATCCTTTTTTAAACCCAGCTACACTAACTGCACTAACCACATCCCCTGGCAACAAATTCCAGAGTTTAATTGTGCGTTGAGTAAAAAAGAACTTTCTCCGATTAGTTTTAAATGTGCCCCATGCTAACTTCATGGAGTGCCCCCTAGTCCTTCTATTATCCGAAAGATGAAATAACCGATTCACATTTACCCATTCTAGAACTCTCATGATTTTAAACACCTCTATCATATCCCCCCTCAGTCGTCTCTTCTCCAAGCTGAAAAGTCCTAACCTCTTTAGTCTTTCCTCATAGGGGAGCTGTTCCATTCCCCTTATCATTTTGGTCGCCCTTGTCTGTACCTTCTCCATTGCAACAATATCTTTTTTGAGATGAAGCAACCAGAATTGTACACAATATTCAAGGTGCGGTCTCACCATGGAGCGATACAGAGGCATTATGACATTTTCTGTTTTATTCACCATTCCCTTTCTAATAATTCTTAACATTCTGTTTGCTTTTTTGACTGCCGCAGCATATTGAACCAACAATTTCAATGTGTTATCCATTATGATGCCTAGATCTTTCTTGGGTGGTAGCTCCTAATATGGAACCTAACATTGTGTAACTATAGCATGGGTTATTTTTCCCTATATGCATCACCTTGCATTTATCCACATTAAATTTCATCTGCCATTTGGATGCCCAATTTTCCAGTCTCACAAGGTCTTCCTGCAATTTATCACAATCTGCTTCTGATTTAACTACTCTGAATAATTTTGTATCATCTGCAAATGTGATTACCTCACTCGTATTTCTTTCCAGATCATTTATAAATATATTGAAAAGTATGGGTCCCAATACAGATCCCTGAGGTACTCCACTGCCCACTCCCTTCCACTGAGAAAATTGTCCATTTAATCCTACTCTCTGTTTCCTGTGTTTTAGCCAGTTTGTAATCCACGAAAGGATATCGCCACCTATCCCATGACTTTTTACTTTTCCTAGAAGCCTCTCATGAGGAACTTTGTCAAGCGCCTTCTGAAAATCCAAATACACTACGTCTACCTGTTCATCTTTTTCTACATGTTTATTAACTCCTTCAAAAAAGTGAAGCAGATTTGTGAGGCAAGACTTGCCTTGGGTAAAGCCATGCTGACTTTGTTCCATTAAACCATATCTTTCTATATGTTCTGTGATTTTGATATTTAGAACACTTTCCACTATTTTTCCTGGCACTGAAGTCAGGCTATCTGGTCTGTAGTTTCCCAGATCGCCCCTGGAGCCCTTTTTAAATATATGGGGTTACATTAGCCATCATCTAGTCTTCAGGTACAATGGATGATTTTAATAATGGGTTACAAATTTTTACTAATAGGTCTAAAATTTCATTTTTGAGTTCCTTCAGAGCCCTGGGGTGTATACCATCTGGCCCAGGTGACTTACTACTCTTCAGTTTGTCAATCAGGTCTACCACATCTTCTAGGTTCACAGTGATTTGGTTCAGTCCATCTGAATCATTACCCATGAAAACCTTCTCCGGTACCGGTATCTCCCCAACATCCTCTTCAGTAAACACCGAAGCAAAGAAATCATATAATCTTTCCTCGATGGCCTTATCTTCTCTAAGTGCTCCTTTAATCCCTCGATCATCTAATGGTCCAACTGACTCCCTCACAGGCTTTCTGCTTTGGATATATTTTTTAAAGTTTTTACTGTGAGTTTTTGCCTCTACGGCCAACTTCATTTCAAATTCTCTCTTAGCCTGTCTTATCAATGTCTTACATTTAACTTGCCAATGCTTATGCATTATCCTATTTTCTTCTGTTGGATCCTTCTTCCAATTTTTGAATGAAGATCTTTTGGCTAAAATAGCTTCTTTCACCTCACCTTTTAACCATGCCGGTAATCGTTTTGCCTTCCTTCCATCTTTCTTAATGTGTGGAATACACACTCAGTTTTCTTCTTTGGCAGAAGAGCTGACCCTTGGAGTGAACTGCTGGCAGTTGATGGGTTCCTGGCAACAGGACACCAAAGCTTTAGAACTCAGGAGACTTCTTTTGAGGGGGCATCTGACCAGATCACATAACTGTAAGTGTGAACCCATGAAAAATACCTTTTGAAGGTCACTCATTACAGGTAAATATTTTCACACCACTTGCTAACCGGTCAGAATGCAGAAAGCCAGGGGGAGAAAGCGACATCATCCAAAAGAGATGGCTGCCTCAAGTGACAACCCCAAGTGACATAGCTATAAAATAGCATTTTCAATCCGTGCAGAATCCCAATTACAAACCGCAGCAGGGAGAAGAGATCAGAAATGACTGCCCATAAGAAAACAATAGATCTCCCCGAATTGTCATATGTGGCTCCAGAGGAGGGCAGAAGGACGGATAGGAGGCTAGTGAGAGGGGCACATTAGAGCACATGCGTGTTGAAGGAGCCCGCTGAAAAGGAAGGCCTTACTCAAGCTGAGCTTCTGAGACTTGTAAAACAATATTGCTGCAGTAAAGTCTGAGATAAAGCATGTGATGAATGAATTGTGACGAGAGGTGGAGGAGCTGGGCCAGAAAGTGAATGATACAGAACAAAGTGGAAAAGCACACATGAACTGGCAAAATTCAAAAAAAAACTGCAAAACTTGAACAAAGGGCCTAGAGACTTGCTTGACAAAGTAGAAGACCTGGAAAACAGATCTTGTAGAGGTAACATCAGGGTCCATGGTTTCCCTGAGGGAGAGGAATATCTTGACTGTACAAGAGATATTCGGGGTGCTGCTGGAAATCTCTCGTGCAGATAAGGCTGCATCGCAGGTGAAAATAGCTTGAGCACACCGGTCATTGTGGAAACTGCTGCACAATCAACCCAGAGATATAGTGGCGTGCCCCCACCATTTTCAAATTAAAGATGCGGTAATGCTGTCAGTGAGAGAAATGGAGTTCATTACATGGAAGGAAAATCCCATTCAGTTGTCTAATGTTGTATCAGCTATTACATTGCAGAGGCACAAGGGGCTAAAGCCATTAACAGATACTCTACGGACTGAAATATATACTACCGATGGCTGGATCCCTTCGGCCTAACATTCACGATCAGTGGTGCAACGACTAAGGTGTGGACCCTGGATGAAGCAATACCTATACCGATAAAAGCATGAATAGCTTTGGAAGAAAGAGTTAAAGAAGGGAAGCCACTACCACAGCGAGAAACACCGTGATGGCAAAGAGTAGGCAAGGGAGGAAAAAGACTCAGAAGAAACCTTGATGGAGATCTACTAACACAAGACTCTGGCACTTAGTAAGGGGTATATTTGAGTACAAGTGCAGGGACACATCTGCCAAGATGGAGGGTAACCCAGTAAACTATATAAATCTCCTATGGCTACTCTTGTAATTCATTTATAAGGGGCAAATTTTTTCTCTTGAGTTCTTCTGTGTTTTCTTATGATATTTGTACTAATAGATACCTACTGTATATATGTGAAAGGGATTGAGTATATTGGCTTATTATGTTTACCAGTTGGATGATTGAGCCATGTTATGGAGGTGTGCTATGGGGTTGGCACCCAAGAGTTGGCATGATGGAGGAGTAAAGCATGAGGTCATGGAAGGGATGGGGACAGGGTGAGGCAAATAGGCACAGGTGGACAAAGGAAAGCTGGTACGTATGGGTGATTATTATATTTGGGTACAATGGCAGATGTTAAAATTGTAACAATGAATGTGAAGGGCCTTAACTCCCTGAGAAACAGGAAGCTGGTACTGAAGGAGACTCAGGTTAGTAGAGCTTCTATCTATTTTTATTCTGGAGACTCACCTACTGAGAGAGGAGGAGCATTTGCTATGAAGTAAATTGTTTCTGAACATGGGTGTTATGTTGTCAGCAGCATTACGATAAGAGATGTTAGACTGTCGGAGGGACAGAGAAGTGGATACGTAGCAGTAAAATTAAAAATGGGTACGGAAAAGCTGACATTGGTGAATATATGTGCTCCTAATGTGCGGCAGGGGAAACTTTATAACACTCTGGGAGAACAGATGAGCAAACTGGTGGAAAGCTATCTAGTGGTAGGAGGAGACCTCAGCCTCACTATTAATCCAGCATTGGATAATAGCACTGGCGTGGCACATGCCTAGCAGGTCACAAGAGCTAAATTAGTTATTGGCGGCATGGAGACTCGATAGCTGGCGAATAATGAATCCAATGGGGCAAGATTATACATATTCCTCCAGAGTCTCTGGGTCGTACTCCTGAATTGGCCTGGCATTGATGAATAAAGCGACAATGTCTGCTTGTAAAAAAAAAATATATATATATATATATATATATATTAATATCGGGTCTGTTACGTGGTCAGATCATGTGCCAGTGGAGTGTGAGTTAGTGTTGTTGTATAAGGAATATGGATGACAGTATTGGTGATTGAATAAGACTTTATTGAAAAACGAACAGATTTGTGAAAATATTATAAATGACATCATAGAATATATACACTTCACCGATAGAGGAGATGTCTCTGCGCAGAATGTATGGGACTGTCTTAAGGCAGTTATCCATGGTAAAATGATAGCCCAAGCAGCAGCCCTGAAAAAAAGAGAGATGAAAAAGAAAAGTTAAATTTAATAGGGAAAATTAAACAATCAGAAACCATGCATAAAAGGTTTGGACAACCTAAATTAAGAAAATTGGATACCTGTAGAGAGCAGCTGCGGGTAATATTGTATGAGGAAACTCAGTATAAATTTGATACTAGTAAACAAACATTTTGAATGGGGAAATAAAGTGAGTAAGCTTCTCGCATGGCAATTAAAAAGGCAACAAGCACAGGGTCAAATCTACAAATAAAAGACGTAAGAATGCTGCTTTATTTATGATGATGATCAGATTTGGCAGTGCTTTGCACAATTCTGTCAAGAACTGTATGCAGTGGATGGCACCATACTAGAGGAGGTGGTGGACCAATATTTAGAAAATTCCCCTCTACCAATTATTGCACAGGAAATTAGCCGAAGATTAGAAAGTGAAATATCAGTGAAATCTTAGCAGCCAGAGCCTCTCTTAAATTAAGTAAAGAACCTGGGCTGGATATATATTCTCAGCACAGTTTTATAAAGAATTTAAAGACCCGTCTATCTCACCACTGTTGCAGATGTATAATACCTTATTGAGAGATCCTTTTCTGCCTAGATCGATGGAAGTAGTGGGAATTTTAGTTCTACCAAAACCAGGGAAGGATTTCACTCCTTAACCCAGATCTGAAATTATTAGCGAAATGTTCCGAAAGTGGACCCTTTGACTGAAGGAGGAGTGATTCAACCCGTGAGGGGAATCCCCGCTAATCCCTTCCTTCAGGAGGGGGAGGAGAATCAGAAACCCCGCTGGAGCTTCACCAATACCAACCCACGTTCCCCTTAGGTTGAGCCCTTGGGTACGGGGGCCGGCTGGACTTAACGTGGGGTCTCTGATAGACGTCCGGGCACAGATCAAAGCAGGCGATGGTATTTTGGTCAGTCAGCAAAGATCAAACGGATGTCAGTCCGAAGAGTCAGAGGGATCAGAAATTCAGACAACCACCGATACCACCCAGTGGTTCTCAACCTTGTCCTGGGGACCCCCCAGCCAGTCGGGTTTTCATGATATCCACAATGAATATGCATGAGATAAAATTTGCATACACTGCCTCCATAACATGCAAATTTTCTCTCATGCATATTCATTGTAGATATCCTGAAAACCCGACTGGCTGGGGGGATCCCCAGGACAGGGTTGAGAACCACCCAACAAAGAGCTTAAGAAGCAAAGGGAAAATCAGGATTCTCAGGAAGCCAGGAACCACAGGAATATCTGGAATAAAAATAAACCCAGGATGCACAGGAAAAAGAAAAGAAGAAGATGCTGGAAAAATCGTTGCCAAGGCACTAGTGCAGTGCAGGGACTTTCCTTGAATAGTCCCTGCACTGTGATGTCAAAGAATAGGGCTGTGAGGAAAACGCTACTGGCCCTTTAAAAACAAAAGTAAACAACGCGCGCGCCTAACCTAGCCTCAATGACAGGAGGACCCAGAAACCCCGGCGAAGGTGGCGGAGTCCCGACCGTCTGAGCTGCTCCAGCCACACACGCAGCAAGATCCCGGCAGCAACCCAACCCCAGAGGCAAAAATGAAGCAGGAGACTCGTAACCCTGCCGTGAAGGTAAGCGGGGTCGAACGCGCACAGCACTAACATTGTAACGATGCAGCTAAGTCGGATCATGCCATCGGTAGTACATGCTGATCAGGCTGGTTTTATACCGGGATGACAGGTGGCAGATATTAGGAAAAAGAATAACTTAATCTGGAGAGCAAAGAAAGAAAAGACACTGGCGGTACTATTAACAATCGACACGGAAAAAGCTTTTGGCCGCGTTCACTGGGGGGTTATGTTTAAGGTGTTACAAAAGTGAGTCTGGGGCCGAATTTTCTGTCATGGACGAAGGTTTTATATTCTTCTCCCAAAGCATGTATCGAGGTGAATGGAAACATAAAAAGGACCAAATGGTCCATCCAATCTGCCCAGGAAGCCTGTGCCGTGTAGGTTACCCCATGCTTATCTGTTTCCCAGACCATAAAAGTCAGGGCCCTGGTTGGTTGCCTGTTTGAATCCAGTTCCCCGTTACCCCCTCCCCCATGCTTATCAGTTTCCCACACTAACCCTCATTGATTGCTGTTGAATCCAATTCCCTGTTATGCCCTGCTGTTGAAGCAGAGAGCAATGTTTAAGTTGCATCACAGTAACAGTTTTATTGGTTAAGGGTCGTAACCACCGCATCAGCAAGTTACCCCCATACTTGTTTCCCCAGACCGTAAAAGTCAGGGTCCTCTGTTCCTGAACGAATCCAGTTCTCCTTTTTCCCTTGCCATTGAAGCAGAGAGCAATGATGGAGTTCCATCAACAGTATCAAGGCTTATTGGTTAAGGGTAGTAACCGCCGCACCATCAAGTTACTCCATGCACTCGTTTCTTCATTTGCATCCTTTAGGGATCCACACTGTTTAAAGTGCGCTATGGAACTTCCTCTGAGGGGGAACAAGGCAAGGGTGTCCTCTGTTACCATTGTTGTTCATGTTAACTATGGAACCCTTCACAGAGAGGGTGCAGAGAAATGAAGACATATGAGTCATCAGACTGCTTCACTATTCAAGATATCATGATTTGCAAATGATATTCTTTTTATAGTAACAGCCATTTTTTCATTATCTGTGTTGATTAGGTAAATGTAAATATTTGGGAGGGTATCTGGTTTTAAAGTTAACATGGGAAAACCAGAATTTTTAAATCTTAATTTGGATGAAGTCCAGGTGTACTAAATACAAAATAGCTTCCCCCTTTAAATGGGCGAAAGGGAGTATTAAGTACCTTGGGGTATAAGTAGCAGCTGATTGGCAACAATTATTTTCACTAAACTATATGCCCCGATGGGGAAAAAAAAATATTTTGAAAGTTGGAAACATTGTCAACGTACAGCTGCTCTTGGAAAGGTGCATTGCTATGATAAAGATGGCTATATTACTCAGATGAAATTGTTTCAGGTCTTACCTATTGACATTCTGGGTAAATGTATGCAGCTATTGTAAAAAAAAGTCTGTAATTACATTTGGAAGAGACGACCTTGGGTAGCGAGAAAGGTCTTATGTTTATAAAAAAAACAAAAAGGGGAAGCCAGTCGCCAACTTCTGGCAATATTATGTAGCAGCTTAGTTATCTATCACTGGATACCAAAGAGTGCACCCAAGCAGTGGGGAATTATGATTGGACTCAAAAATCTGCAGTCCAACTAAACTGGATGTGGCTAAGCGGGTGGACAATCCCTTCACTGCCCAGATTGTGAAACTATGGAGAAAATAAAGGACATTATTAACAGGACATGACATGTATTCCCCAATCATGACTTTTGAGTTAATTGAGGAACTTACCGGGTAGGTAGATTTGATGTCATATTTCTTTAGATGGAAAAGATTTGGGATATGGTGTTGTGGGCAATTATTCTATAATGAAAAAAATTGGAATTTGATGAGTTAAAACTATGATTTCAGTTGCCCAAAGTGGAGAGATTTGGCTACCTCCAGATCAGGCACTGTGTACATCGAGAGCCCATTAAGAGGTCAGCTACTGCGGAATTTAACTTCCTATGCTTTAAGGGTTAAAGAATGAAGGAGTTATTATTAAAATAAAAATGTATGTTATTCCGTGCTCAGGAAAGTAAACTTAAACATATTAGTCAATGGGAACAGGATATTGGGAAAATTATCTGACAAAACATAGGAGAAATATATGACTATAGCCAGGAAGAGGTTGGCTGCTGAGATTGTAGAAACCAACTATAAAATTCTGTACGGATGGTACCTCGCACCAGAAAAGCTTCATAAGATCTATCTGGGTACAGACGAACTATGCTGGAGAAAATGTGGAGATGTGGAAGCATTCTATCACATTTGGTGATCTTGCCAGAAATTTGCAGATTGTTGGACTCTAGTATCAAGACTATTAAAGGACATCCTTTCTGTACAAACACCTTGGAACCCAAAAAATGTTCCTTCTTTCAAAGCATCCAAGTAGCTGGCCAGCTAAGAAGAGGAGACTGATAATGCTTCTGTTGAATGCAGCAAGATGTGAAATAGTTGGAAGTCTGTCAAAGCTCCATCTCACGAAATGCTTGTATGTAGAATTTGGATGGTACGTTACCTAAGTTACCTCATAGCGACTTGGGAACCTTTTTTAATATGGTACTGTAACTCCAGTTGAACATTACCACCTGTTTGGGTAGGACATGGGCGGATAGGGAAGGGGAAGCGGGAGGAGGGGGGATTTAAAATCAAAATATTTTGGAAAGTTTGCATTGTTGGCAATTATAATGGTTGTGTTATAGAAATGGAAATATGCAATTGTAGTTGTTGATGGTATAATAAAAAGTAAAAAGAATTCAGTAAGCCAGCGAGTGGCAAAGGGAGTAAGGTAACCGGATAACTTTGGCTGAATATTCAGTGGAACCTATCTTTAGTTGAATACTCCATTTGTGGTTTTGGCTTTCCTTCAGTAGGTTATGTTTCGGTTTGGTTTTTTTACTTGATTTTCACTGAATTTTCTGCAGCATAACTCTTTCTTATAAACATAAGAAAATAAGAAATTGCTATATTGGGTCAGACCGAGAGTCCATCAAGCCTTACGTCCAGTGGCCAATTCAGGTCACAAGCACCTGGCAAGATCCCAAACAATAAATAGATCCCATGCTATTAATGCCAGTCATAAGTAGTGGCTATTCCCTAAGTCAAATTGATTAATAGCAGTTTATGTACTTCTCCTCCAGGAACTTGTCCAAACCTTTTTTAAATTCAGCTAAACTAGCTGCTTTAACCAAATCCTCTGGCAATGAATTTCAGAGCTTAATTGTGCGTTGAGTGAAAAATAATTTTCCCTCATTTGTTTTAAATGAACTACTTGCTAACTTCATAGAGTGCCCCCTAGGCCTTGTATTATCTGAAAAAGTAAATAACTGATTCACATATGCCGTCATGATTTTATAAACCTCTATCATTTCCTGCCTCAAGCCATCTCTTCTCCAAGCTGAACAGCCCTAACCTCTTTAGCCTTTCCTCATAGGGGAGCTGTTCCATCCCCTTTATCATTTTAGTTGCCCTTCTCTGTACCTTCTCCATCACAACTACATCTTTTTTGAGATGCGGCAACCAGAATTGTACACAGTATTCAAGGTGTGGTCTCACCATGGAGCGATTCAGAGATGATATGACATTCTCTGTCTTATTCGCCATTCCTAACATTATTTGCTTTTTTTTTTTTTTGATAACCATAGCACACTGAGCCGATGACTTCAATGTATTGTCCCCTATGATGCCTAGATCTTTTTCCTGGGTGGTAGCTCCTAATATGGAACCTAACATCGTGCAACTAAAGTAAGGGTTATTTTTTCCTATACACATCAACTTGTCCACATTAAATTTCATCTGCCATTTGGATGCCCAATCTTCCAGTCTCACAAGATCTTCCTGCAATTTGTCGTAATCTGCTTGTGATTTAACCGCTCTGAATAATTTTGTATCATCTGCAAATTTGATTACCTCACTCATCGTCCCCCTTTCCAGATCACTTGTAAATATATTAGAAAGCACCGATCCGAGTATAGATCCCCAAGACACTCCACTGTTTACTTTTCTCCACTGAGAAAACTGTCCATATTCAGCGGCAGCCACTTAGCTGGATAAGTCCAAGTTATCAGGCTAAGTAGCATTTGAATATCTACCCCTAAGTCTACCAGCTCACCTTTATCCAAATATTTATTTACTATTTTAAAAAAATGTAGTAGATTTCTGATTCAAGCCTTCCCTTGGGTTAATCCATGCTTGCTGTGTGCCATTAAACCATGTCTATCTTGTAGTGTTGTACAGTGAAAAGATGTATACCCTTAAATGTCTAGGAATACATCAGTATAATGAACCAAATAAAGTCCATGAAAAATTAGTATTCCCCTGACTCTTTCCTTCTTCTCCAACCTGACTACTCAAGCCCTTACTTGCCTCCCTACAACACAGTGATCAGCCTTACTGTGCAAGAAATCAAGGACCTCTCATATAGGATGAAAGAATTTCAAACGAAGATCTAATTTGAGCTGGGCTTTTTGTGATTTGCCCTTCAAGCTTTTGCATACAATTATCTATTTTACAAAATTATGCATATTCTGCCCAGCCACGCAGCTGTAGTAGAGATAAGAAAATTATTACTTACCTGCTAATTTTCGTTCCTGTAGTACCATGGATCAGTCCAGACCGTGGGTTATGTCCCCAATCCAGCAGATGGAGTCAGCCAAAGCTTTGAGGGGGCGTCACCATAAGTAGAACTACCCCCTCTGCAGGAGTTCAGTATCGAGTATATCAAAGCCCGAGTAGAAAAACCGAACCCCCTCATTGAATCAAGTTTATGGAAATTGGCAACAAACAGCCGTGTAACCGTAGTAACAAACGAACAGTGAGCGTCCTACAACGTGTAGGAGGCTACAAAGACAGTAAGTCAACTTGTGAGGAGCTGGGACAACAGTGAAAAACTGAAAGTGGTGAAAGACAGATACCATTACCGTTCCCTTGAGTAAGGTGGAGCAGGATTAGAACCCAAATGTGGAGGGCGTCTGGACTGATCCATGGTACTACAGGAACGAAAATTAGCAGGTAAGTAATAATTTTCTTTTCCCTGTACGTACCTGGATCAGTCCAGACCGTGGGATGTACCCAAGCTTCCCTAAATCGGGTGGGGGTCCTGCGAGACCTGCTCGGAGAACCTGCTCACCAAAATGTCCCGTGGCTGGAGAAGCGAGGTGTAGGCGATAATGCCTAGCGAACGTGTGCAACGACTTCCAGGTAGCCGCCCTACAGATCTCCTGGGGAGAGACCGAGCGAACCTCCGCCCAGGAGGCCGCCTGAGAGCGTGTAGAATGCGCTACAATGCCGGGCGGAGGCGTCCGCCCCGCCCCAACGTAGGAAGCGGCAATACTCGCCTTCAGCCATCTCGCAATGGTCGTCTTGGAGGCCTGGGAACCTTTCTTCGGCCCGGACCAAAGGACAAACAGATGGTCGGACGTCCGGAACTCGTTGGTAGCCTCCAGATAGAAACGTAGCGTGCGTTGTACATCCAAGAGTCGGAGAGACTTCGGCTCGGAGGAGGAGAAGGACGGCAACTCCACCGTCTGGTTCACATGGAAAGCTGACACCACCTTCGGTAGGAAGGCAGGGACGGTGCGGATCGACACTCCAGAGTCGGAGAAGCGAAGGTAGGGCTCCCTGCACGACAGGGCCTGTAGCTCCGATATGCGACGAGCGGAACAGATTGCCACCAGGAATACCGCCTTGAGGGTGAGATCCTTAAGCGTCGAGCTACGCAAAGGCTCGAACGGAGGCCCCGACAGGGCGCGGAGCACCAAGTTGAGACTCCAGGAGGGACAAGGATCCCGTAGCGGAGGCCGTAGATGTTTGACACCCTTAAGGAACCGAGCAACGTCCGTGTGCCGCAGGAGAGATCCCCCATCACGCAGCAGCGAACCGAGGGCGGCCACTTGAACCCTCAACGAGTTATAGGCTAGCCCCTTGTCCACCCCGGCTTGAAGAAACTGAAGGATTTGAGGGATCGAAGCCGTTGTGGGGCTGGTGTCCTGGCTGGCACACCACAGTTCGAACACCTTCCAGACTCGAACGTAGGCCACCGACGTGGACGTCTTGCGCGCCCGCAGCAGCGTGGATATTACTGCCTCCGGGTATCCCCTGCGCCGGAGACGTCGCCTCTCAAAAGCCAGGCCGCAAGACAGAAGAGTTCTGCCTGCTCGAAAAATACCGGGCCCTGGTGTAGGAGGAAGGGGAGGTGCCCCAGCCTGATCGGGCCGTCGACCACCAGCTGCAGCAGGTCCGCGAACCAGGGTCGCCTGGGCCATTCCGGCGCGACGAAAATCACAGTCCCCTGATGTTCTTCTATTCTGCGGAGCATCCGTCCCACTAAGGGCCACGGTGGAAAGGCGTAGAGCAGAAGATGTGTTGGCCAGGGGAGCGCCAGGGCGTCCACCCCCTCCGCACCGTGTTCTCTTCGCCGACTGAAGAAGCGAGGAGCCTTGGCGTTTAGAGTGGATGCCATCAGATCTAGGTGGGGGGCTCCCCACCGATGGACGAGGAGTTGCATCGCCTCGTCGGACAGAGACCACTCCCCGGGGTCCAGCAGCTGACGACTGAGGAAGTCCGCTTGAACATTGTCCACTCCTGCGATGTGTGACGCTGCCAGCCGGACGAGATGAAGCTCCGCCCATTGCATGAGCAGCGCTGCTTCCAGCGCGACCTGAGGGACTGCGCGTGCCTCCTTGGCGATTGATGTAGGCCACGGTGGTCGCATTGTCCGATAGCACTCTGACTTCCCGGTTTCGAAGGAGCGGGAGAAAGTGCCGCAGGGCAAGCCTGACCGCCCTGGTCTCCAGACGGTTGATGGACCATGTCGCCTCCACCGCCGACCACGTTCCTTGCGTGGCGCTGCGATCGCAGACCGCGCCCCAGCCCGCTAGACTGGCGTCGGTGGTTACCACCACCCAATCCGGTACGTCGAGGGACACGCCTCGGGCTAGATTCGCCGGATCCAGCCACCAGCCCAGACTGTCCCTGGCCTTCTGAGGGAGCGGAAGGATCATCTGGTAGTCCTGCGAGACCGGCTTCCAACGGGAGAGGAGCGCCCACTGTAAGGGCCGGAAGTGCGCAAACGCCCAGGGGACCATGTCGATGGTGGAACCCATCACCCCCAGGAGCTGCAGGTAGTCCCAGGAGGTAGGCTCCGGTAACGCAGAGAACCGTAGTATGTGATCCCGCAAGGAGAGCGCCTTGTCCTGCCGCAGGAAGACCTTGCCCAATCGGGTGTCGAAGGTCGCCCCCAAGAAGTCCAAACGCTGTGAGGGCACGAGGGAGCTCTTGGAAAAATTCACTACCCATCCCAGGGAACGCAGGAACTGTAACACTCTGGACACCGCTGCTTGGCCTTGGGCGAACGACTTCGCGCGAATAAGCCAATCGTCTAGATAGGGATGGACCAGGATGCCCTCCCTCCGGAGAGCCGCAGCCACGACTATCATGATCTTGGTGAAGGTGCGTGGTGCCGTCGCTAGCCCGAACGGCAGGGCTATGAACTGGAAGTGCTGGTCCAGGATCTTGAATCGAAGGAGACGATGATGATCCGGGCGGATGGGGATGTGTAAGTAGGCCTCCGTGAGGTCCAGGGAGGCAAGGAACTCCCCCCGATGCACCGCTGCGATCACCGACCGCAGCGTTTCCATGAGGAAGCGGAGCACTCGGAGGGACTTGTTGACCTCCTTGAGGTCCAGAATGGGCCGAAACGATCCGTCCTTCTTTGGCACAACGAAGTAGATGGAATAGTGGCCCAAGCCCACCTCTCCGAAGGGCACGGGCGCAATTGCGCCTATCTCCTGAAGCCTGTCCAGCGTTGACTGCACTGCTCGCCGCTTGAGATTCGAGCCGCAGGGGGAAAATATGAAACGACTCTTTGGTGGTCGAACAAGTTCCAATGCGTAACCGTGCCGTACGGTGTCCAAGACCCACTGGTCTGAGGTAATCCGCGCCCACTCCTTGTAGAAGAACTTCAGCCGTCCCCCGATCCTGGGGACGGCGGAGTGGGCGAACCTGGCATCATTGCGAGAGCTTGGGGGAGGGGTTTCCTGCCCCGAGGGCGGTGCGCGCGGGTCTGCGGCCGCGAAAGGAGCGCGACCAGGGCTGGGGCCTGGAAGCGGCCGGCCTGGAGCCCCCCGGCCTGTAGGTCCTGTAACGCCGGTGCGCTCTGGCTCTAGTCCGGGACGAGGCAAACGCCCGGGAAGGGCGATATCTATCCTCCGGAAGACGGTGAACCGCATTTTCCCCCAGCGACTTGATGAGCTGATCCAGATCCTCCCCAAAGAGGAACTTACCCCTGAAAGGCAGGGAGCCAAGACTCGATTTGGAAGACGTATCTGCCGCCCAGTTGCGAAGCCACAGCAGCCGTCTGGCCGCCACCACCGAGACCATAGACCGCGCCAGGACGCGAAACAGGTCATACGAGGCATCCGCCCCGTACGCCACCGCAGCCTCCAATCTGTCCGCCTGGGCAGCCTCCGTCGCAGGCAGATCCTGGGAGGTGAGAAGTTGTTGAACCCACAAGAGGCTTGCCCGCTGGGCGAGGGAACTGCACATCGCTGCTCTCATACCCAGCGCGGAGACCTCGAAGACTCTCTTCAGGAAGATCTCCAATTTGCGATCTTGCGTATCCCGCAAGGCCGTGCCTCCTGTCACCGGGATTGTCGTCCTCTTCGTAACCGCCGAGACTGCGGAGTCAACTCTCGGGACCTTAATGAGATCCAGGAAATCTTGAGGTAGCGGGTACAGCCGTTCCATGGCACGACCCACCTTCAGCGAAGCTTCAGGGGTATCCCATTCTCTCGTGAGGAGTTGCAGGAACGATTCGTGAATGGGAAAAGCCCGCGCTCTCGGGCGCAGGGCTGCCAGGACCGGGTCTCCTTTCTTCGAGGATGTGACCACCGCAGGCGCAACTGGAGCGGGTGGGTCCGGCGGTGGATCCAGATCCAGTTCCTGAATGATGCGTGGTATGAGCTCGTCCAACTCTTCCCTCTGGAAGAGGCGCAGCGTCCGCGGATCGTCCCCCTCCGTCGCGGCGTCCCCCTGTCCCAGATCTGTAAAGTCAGGGTCAAGGTCCAATGGGTCCGGCGCCGCTCCCGCCGCCCCTGGCGAAGTCCGGGCCCGGGCGGGGACACGAGGGGCCCCCGCTCCCCGCCACAACGGGGGGGGCCTGAGCCGAAGGCGAGGCCCGACATAGCTTGGCAGGGGGGGGTTCCACCGGCGTATCCAGACCCTGCAGGTATGCCGTGTGCATAAGCAGGACAAACTCCGGGGAAAACCCCGGTCTCGCCGAGGGGGCCCTGGTGGGAGGCACATCCGTGGCCTCCTGCCCCTGCGGACCTTGCTCCGGCAGCAAGGCTGGGGGCGAATCCGAATCCGACTCTGTCATTCAGCCTCTCCTGAGGTTCATCGGGGCGCCGAGCGTTCAAGATGGCCGCCGTTCCCGCCAGGACTGGGGGAGGGGCCCGCCCACGGCGTCCGGGCAGAGGAGCTAGGAAGGAAAAATCGGCGACGGGCTGTGAGGTGCCTTCCCCCCCGGGAAGGCACCGGGCACAGATGCCCTCACGAGAAATGCGGGACCCCGGTTCGCCGCAGGCCGCGCAGCGAGTCGGCCGCGGCATCGGGACGACGTGAAAACCGCGAAAAAATGAGCCGCGAAACAAAATTCAAAAATGAGCCCTCGGGGTCCCGCGAGCCGAAACGCCGCCGCCGCGGGGGGGCCCGATGGCCTGCACTGCCCGCTGACGAACAAAAAATGCCGCGGGGGGGCCCTCCCGGCCGCACTACCCGCCGGAAAAAAATGCCTGCCTGCCTGCCTTCCCGAGCAGCCCACGAGGCGCCCAAGATGGCCGCGGTCAGGGTCGTAAGCGCGGAGAGGCCGGCACTACCGGCATCCGCGAGGCAACCAGAGGTGTTTGGGGATCTGCAAAGAAGAAAAGAAGAAAGAACCACAATAATACTTCAAGCGATAGGACTTACCCCGTCCGAACAGCGAGGGAAAGGACACACACAGAGGGTAAGCCACGCCTCCCCAAAATTGAATCCCTTAATTACCTTTTTTTTTTTTTTTTTTTTTTTTTAACAAACTTGATTCAAAGCAATAGGCAGTCGCCCAAGAAAACAAGACAAAGATAAAGTCAGAAGCAGAGGCTGAATTGGGAGCACTCCAAATTCCCTACTCGCATCTGCTGGAGTCAGAAAATACTGGATACTGAACTCCTGCAGAGGGGGTAGTTCTACTTATGGTGACGCCCCCTCAAAGCTTTGGCTGACTCCATCTGCTGGATTGGGGACATAACCCACGGTCTGGACTGATCCAGGTACGTACAGGGAACAGCATATACTTCCACTTGCCCAAAATAGCTTCTTGACCCGCCAGAATACAACTCACAATCAGTGCACCGTGTTCATCCCAGTTGCACCATTGACGTTTCAGACCTGGAATAGTGTGTGGAGCACTTGTCATCCCTTATTGGGTAAATAAATAAACCTAACTGATTGTGTTTAAAGACAGGTTAGCACTAAGGCCTGTTTCAAGTTTCGTTCCATAGCTTAATTCTGGTCTTCTCATCAATAAGGAGGTTGTACTGAAGTTTTCTAGTTCTAGGAAAGGAAATCTTAACGCTTCTGCTTTTCAAAGATTCTTAAAGTTTTGCTTAGAAAAGAAAAGACTTTGGGAGGAAAAAAAAAGCTATTCTAGTATTTTATTTTGGGGGGGGGGGAAGGGGTTATAAGATTTTTCAGCCTTCGTGACTCAGTTGCTAGATGGATTCGTTATTGTATCTCTGAAACTTACAGGAGAGATCACAGATACCCCTGATTTCATTAGTGCACTTGCAAATAGAGAATTTTACTTACTGAAAAAGCTTATGCCTGCATTGAAGAAACCTGCATGACAGCTCCTTGAAGTCCGTCAGCGCTGTCACATAACAGTGCAGGCTGAGCAGATAGATCTAAGCAGATTCCGCTTTTGGCAGATGAGTTTTCCATGCTGTGTGCTCAGTAAGATACTCCTGAGGTAAATCCCATTTGATACCATCTTGTTAACTTGAAGACTTCCCTGTATGAGTCAATTCCAGTTCAGAGTATTATGCAGAGGTTTATTCAAAAGCATTTAAATAGAACCAAAATAGCAACGTGAGTTGGAAACTATACAACCTAGGGATAATGCAAACACGCAGTCCAAGATCCAGACTGGGTCAGTTATTTATTATATTAATTTCGATGTACTTGACACAGTTAGATGAGCTTCACAATACTTTAAGAAGGCTTCCACAATACTCTTCTGTTTACAGGAACAGATGCATGGGTATGAGCACTCGCAAGGCTCCCGAGGTCCAACAGCTCAACTCATGTCGGCCTCTAGCCCTCAAGCTGCCAGAACACTGGCATCCCCATCAGTTTCTTTTAAACCCCTAAGGACTAGTCCGGATCCTCAGGGACTGGGCCGTGTAATCAGGCTAACAGCTGTCTGAGCCTGCCTCTTCTTTATTTATTTATTTATTTGAGAGTTTTTATAAGCCGCGGCACGTTTGGAACATCACCTCGGTTTACAATAAAACATAATGCAGCAACGGGCTTTACAAGAAACACGTGAAAGAACGAACAAAAAGCAACAGGCTTTACATTACAAATTCATAAGTTAACAGGAACTGCATAATGGAAATGAGTACAAAAAAAAGTACAGATCAAAATTGAGTTAATGGAAATGCTTTAACGGATAGGCATACAGGGTGAACTAACAGGCGAGGGTACTACCAGAGAATTTATATTGAGAGGGGGAGATTAAGAGTTAAGTGCCAGAATGTCCGATATATCAAGTGATTAACAGGTGGGGGGAAAGGGTGCATGGAGATCTTAAGTCACTCTGGCTCTACATGCAAGGCAGACTCCAGTTCAGGACCCACCAGAGAACTTTTAGCCCTGATGTTAGAGGAGTGTAGCAGGAAAAAAAATGTCTTGCATGTCCGTTTTCTCTGAACAATGGTCAGGACACTCATACCCTGTGTGTCCTAACCTATAGACTTTTCAGATGTGATACAGACCAGTAAGAGCTGAGCAACCTGAAATTGGAAGCGTTCATCACCCATGGCTAACACCTCCATTAGTGTAGCTATGAGCAGAGCTGAGGAAGTGTATACTTAAATCACTGTGCTTAGTCCTTGTCTGGCATGCGCACCAAACAAGAAAGAGATCTCTAATGGTGTCCCTGGTCTGTATGCAGAGGTAGCCCAATTGATCTTGCCGGTTTTAAGTTAATGGAAAGAAAATAGACGGGTAAGAATTTCTCTTGTAGCACAGTCAGTCAATGACTGCTCTCGGAGGACTCGGGAATTGCATGTGAGCAGTTTCAAATGTTTCAAGCTAGCAAATATGTAATTGGTATGGTAAGTATTCATCCTATGTGTACCTGTGAAAACTTGCACGCTACTTGATGGCTATGGCTTTCTTTAAAATGTATGAGGCTGATTAATTATCTAAAATATGTGCATGCTTTGTTCACTGACTTGTATTGCAGCTAACCTCCACCTTTATTATGAATTGGGTTCAACTATTAAGCTTATTAATTAGTGCCTAATTTGTAACTTCCTCTATATGCCTACTCAAAGCAACAGTATTACCTACAGTCCTCAGTATATAAACTTAGCAAGTCCTTGACTCCATTCTTCTTTCTGACTCAGCAGTTTCCACCTGCTCCTTTGGGCTTCCAGCTCAGTCAGAACCAGGGCTGGAATAAGGTGCCAGGAGCCTTCCTTTGTGAAACCACCTAGGGATATTTTTTCCTCCTTTTGAAATCCCCTCCCAACCAACTTTGTCCAGTCATTGCAGTACAGTCCCTGGCCGAGGGGGTCCTTGCATCTTCCGGAATCAGGGACTCTAGATGCCACCATTGCATAACGACTGTCACTCTGCCCTCCTCAGTGGCTTGTAGGACGTGACTTCTACAGCCTGACATTCTGGCCAACCTGAGCCAGGAATGGAACCCAGTTTCCTCTGTCACCGGGCCAGCCCGCTAACTATATTTTTTATTCTCCTTCATGTGCTTTACAAATATATTTTGAGCCCAAAAGAAGAAGGGTGGCTGAGTTTTAGAAAGTAAAAATATGTAAAGTAATGTACTGAGCTCCAAGCCCTATTCTAGCCTCTGCCCAAGATGGACTGTATAGGCTAGAAAGGCATACAAAATTGCTTTGGCTGGGTCTGGCATTGGAGACACAACCTTTTTGGTCTTGAATTTGGAAATACATAATGGAAAGTAGTGAATTTTTTAGCAGTTTTTGATTGTTGAGTGTCTTAGCTATCTGGAATTCGAATTATTTCTGTAATACTGCTGCTTTGATATCCACTTGTACCATGCAAACTGTGTAATTGCTTTAGTGTGAAAAGTTCATTGTTAAGAGAGAATTTAACAAATGTGAATGTGATGACCACTAACATACACTGATTCTTCTGCATGGTTTGGTTTCCCGTCTCACTCTGACTAAACTCTGACTAAACTCTTGTCCTGCAGATGCCGAACACGAATTAATCTCAGATGAAGGTTCATCTGTTTCACTAATTCCGTCTCAAAGTCAGTCACCGCAAAATATTCCAGAAAAACTAGAAGGTATTTAATATTTCCTCCAGAACCTCTAGCAATTGGTCAATATCTACCAATGAAGGCTAATCCTTTTTGAAAAATCTGAAATGATTTCCTCCTTAGCTTGTAGAAATTAGATTTGCATTAGATCCCAGCCAGTCAGTGGTCCTGCATATTCTCACTTCCCCTACATTTGCGGTTCTTAAAAGAATGTGTCCTCTGCATACCGATCACTCTTTCAGACATGCACAAATAGTCCTGCCGCCCACCCCCAACTTACTAATTAATAATGTCCTGTTAAGTCAGTACTTTGTGTTTTGTATACTTTGGTGCTCTGAAATTCCCTATTTCCTCAAATTAGCACGAATTACAAATTACCTCGCATGCAGCATCTGACTGGTCTGTATTGGGATTGCACATCACATCGCTCATCTGTCTTATCTCTGATCCCTTCCAGACATGGCAGTTCATGGGATATAGAGGAACCAGAGAGAACGGCTCACCAAATTGAAAAATAACAGTTTAAAGTGCAGTACTACTCTCAGTGCGTGCTTTTGAATATTGGAGCGTAGCCTTGGTTACTGTTTTCTCTATAATTATTGTAGTAAGAGGCTTGAAAAGATGTACAAAATAGACAAGGTATTTGCTGTACAAATTAATTTGAATAGTAAGTTGTAGCTTCTTGGTTTCCTGCTAATGTTTTCTGGCATTTACAATTATATGTTCTTTGTTAGTCAAGTAACAAATAGCAGCTAGTAGTACATTGGAAAATATGAGAAAAGATTCCTAATAATCTACAAATTTTCTCTATGGCCAAGTAGAGCTTAATTCAGCTACACAAATGAGTGACATCATCCACCAATGCGAAAGTGCTCTGAGTTACCATGCAGGTCGTCTTAGTCATCGTTCTTCTGCTGAAGCATATGGACATTTGCACGTGCTCTTTCACTGTTCATCATGAGGCCCATATTCAGAACTCATTTAGACGGATAACTTAAGTTGTTTTATTTATTTATTTATTTATTTACGTAGTTTGTATACCGACATTCATTTAGAAAAACATCACATCGGTTTCCATTTAACATAACTTAGCAACAGAGCTTTGCAATTGTCAAAAAATAAAGAACAAAGAGATTGATAAACACAGCTAGAAGAAAACTAGGTTGTTAAATATAACACTTGTATAACAATTTGGAAAATAACTTAGAGGTGTGAAAATTGTATAAATACAGGGAATTGAGATTAGGGATTTAAAGCGAGGAATGTACAAAGCGTTGGCTAAATAAAGCTAAGTGATAATTAGGTGGAAAAGGCATAATTGAAGTAACATTTCGATAACATACAATTGGACAGTAAGGAGGGGAGGAGAATATTGGTGAACAAAACTAGTTGACAGGTTGCCTAAATGTAATAATAGTATAACATTTGAAGAGGATAGCATCTGGTAAGAAATTGGAAAACATGGGGTATTGCAATCGGGTAACCGTAAAGAGTGACCAAAGTAGAAGGTGGTGAATCAAGACTAGGCTTGTATCTGTCTAAATGACTTACCCAGCTATATTCAACCTTTATCCAGCTAAATTCTAGATGGCTAATAAGTTAGGGGCGGTTCAGGGGCATAACTGGGAGGAGTTGTTAGCTAGTCATCCAGCTAACTCTAATATTCAGTTATCTGGCTAACTTTGCTATTCAGACTGTCTCTGAATATAGACCTCTCTATTTTTCCCTAATTTCATTTAGTGAGTCGTCTTTACAAAATAATAAAGTAGTTCTTTTCTTTCTGTCTTATTTTTCTTCATTTTTGCAATGCTGGGGAAAAAAAGTCCTTCAAACCTTGCACCAAATATAAGCATAAAGTCGAACCTCAACTATCTCTGCCTCCTTTGTTTGGGACCTTCATATGATGTGACTAACTGCACAACCTGTGGACTAATGTCCCTGCGAGCAATCTCGTGCAGAGATCGTAAGCTCAAATTCCACTTATCCTCCCCATTGGAAGTAAGAAGGAGTTCAGAGAGATCAGTACCTAGGAAATGAAGGTCAGAGACCCCTTTGCTTCAAGCTCTGGGCGCAAGAAAGAAAGGAGATCACACCCATTGGTGGTGAAGGCTTTGAAGCATTCCCAAAAACGTCATGTTGCAGACATGCCATCAGCGTCATCAACTTATAGCGCTGAAGCCTTGAAGCCATCCACTTCAGCTGTATCAGCAACAAAGATTTTGGCACCGAACCAGCAACTTCTTGGCACAAAGATTCTGAGCTGAAGCCTCCTGAGGGAAAATCCACTCCTCTAATCATGATATCAGAATCGGAAGCTTCTTCTGTGACACTTCTTTCTCCACTACCTGAATGTCATCCAGTCATGCAGAAACGTTGATCATAGTTTGTCCATAACTTCATGATGAGCATTCCGGCCAATCCTCCACCTCCTCCACTAGTGGAACCCGTTTGGAAAAGCTCTCTGACCAATTAGACTCCCAGTCCTCTTTTCTAGAAGGCTGAAGAACATCATCATGAGAAATCTCTCAACTCCACCTCCCAAAGAGGTGAGGCTCCTCCCATTCTGCTTTCTGACTCTGAAGAAAATGATCATTTGACTTATGACTTCATCTTTCTTTTATTCCATGGAGGAATCAGTAAGAGAGCCTTCTCATCCTCTGCTAGAGCTGCCTAAAAGTAGTACTCTGCCCCGATACATGAGTATCCTTCCTCCAGAAAATGGCAAATGCAATTGTCTTTAAACTGAATGAAAAAAATAAACTGAAAGGAAGACCTTCTTGGAATTCTAGAATATTCAAACACCTAAACAGGTAAGTGCTTTTCCAATCCAGACAACCCTTCAGGAACTTTAATTTAAACTGTGACACACACACAAACCCCCCCACTTTCCACTTGCCAGGAAACTAGACCTTATGTGTAAATTTCAATGTTGTCCAGACCATCATAAATTATAGCTACCTCATGAATCTGCCTTTAAAAAGGCAAAAAGATCAAAACCATATTCCAGTACTTCTCCAGGTAAGGATGTCAAATTACTTGACAATATAGGGAAGAGCGTGTTGCAGTCAGCAATGTTGCAAAGTAGAATCTTAGCCAATCAGATTCAAATGATTCAGTGTCTCTACATGAAACTCTCAAAAATAAATAAATAAGAGAAGTTGCATCTCAGCTTCTTTCAGACATGCAAGATCTGTTTTATGCCTTACTTGAATGAAACAGAAGATTGTGCAGGACATCTCAGAAGAGCTTCATACACCATTTTTTATACAGGACTGCTGCCATAGCTGTAGGAACGAGAAGACTGGCCTGGCTGGAACATCTCAGGCCTCGGAGAAGACATAAAGTACATGACAGACTTGTGGATGCCCTGTATATGGAAGATAATTTGGGAACAAAGTTGAGGGTATAGTTGACCTTATAAAAGAACATTGCTCAACCCTCCAAATGTTAGCAGCAGCCACTTCTGAACAACCTACTCATAGGAATATGCTTTGCAAACTTTCAGAAGGCAATTCTGTTACCCCCATAGAGAATACTAACTGTACCCTTTCCAGAGACAACCTCAACAGCTGGAAAGGCCAGGTCCTAGAGAGAGGACTCAAAAAAGATCTGCTCAGAGCTGTAGATAGCCCATGGCCAACCTGGCCTGAGCCATAGGTATCACAGCCAGAAAAGAGCCCTCATTCTTGCAGCCCAGAAGAAGCAAAACAACCAAAAGGGAAGGGTAGGATTAGGAACAGAGGACCTCTTCTTTGGTTTCTGCTCTCTCCACTTCACATTTTCCTCTCTCTTCCTGTTTCCTGCAAGCCAGGAGCGGAGGTTCTGTCCCACGGGAGAAAGTGGCTCTCTTCTGCTCTGTCTTCTTCAGTCTCTGCTTCACCTTCCCTACTTGTAGGCTGCCTGGCAGAGGAGAGGCTGGAGCAGGAAGAAGAGGGCTATTAATTGCTTCGTGAGATCCCTTACATAAGCCCTGTGGCTAGGGAAGGAATAAGTGTTGAGCTTGGGAAGGAGAAGAGTGCTGGGGTATGACATGGGAATAGAGAGGAGAGTGCTGAAGTCACCCCTACAAGGAGAGAAGATAGAGTATGGGTTAGGCAATGAGAGAGAGAGAGAGTTGATGCACACACCACCTCTCCCATTCCACACCAAATCTCAGGGTGATCACGACTCCAAACTCCTCCCCACGTACAGAATCTGCATAGTGGTGACTAAATGAGGAAAGGGACTGAGGGAGGGTTTTAGAGTTTCATGGAAACATGCAATGAAAATGTATCCAGGTCTAGCAGTGTCCTCCGAAGTGGAGTAAGTGCTGATCCTGTTCATAAGAAGAAGAAAAAAAGGATTGGGTTAGAAAACCAGCCATGAAAGAAAAGTGCACAGCTGATGAGACATATGTTGAACTTGTGGCAAAACAGAGAAATCTAGTGAGAGACGAAGCAGTAAACCGTGTTTAGAAAGTGAGCAAGTGGGTCAGCCAGATGTGTGAGGAGAGGAACCATAGGCCCTGCAGAAAGTTTGTGAATCCTGGGTGTTAGTGCTGTTACGCTAGGTTTGCTATAAAGGTTCTGCGTGTGTTTTTGGCAGGATGTTGTGCTGCATTACAATGAGCTGGTAACTGAGGGAGTTTGCTTTGTTGCTAATGAGATAAAAAATCTAATTAGTTTAAAATAATTAAAAATCGTTTAATTCCAATAGAAGGAAAAAAGGACATAGGCGTTGCGATTTAAAGGCATACACAATACAAAAAGCCAGTAAGAGACTTATTAAGGAAATTATTTAAAGATAACAATAAATTAGACCAATTGAAGAAAAGGTATCAGAAACAAAAGTGTGCTCTGAGGCAAATCCCCTATCTCCTGCCCACAGTGGGCTTCAAACAGGAATTAGAAAAGCACACTCACTGGTTGTCAAATCTACCAATTTCTTCAAACAACAACATTTTTACAGGCTTGATGTCTAATCGGGAAACAATTTGAAAATAATAATGTCTAAAGTACTTGTTTCAAAACATAGATAACATGCTGTCTGCTCTTTCTGCCCAGTAAGAATGCCTTAATAATAAACCTCTTATTGGGTTTTTGTACTGCGGCAATTTGCAAAAGACTGCTTGCTGTTTGTGGGTAGTTCAAAGGCATAACCTCCATTTTCAACCCCTTCTGTGTGACAAGGTCAAAGGTAGAAATTACTAATCAGTTGGGTAGAGGTTAAGGGTCAGTTCTGATACAGATTAAGGAGCACATCCATACAGACCAAGTGTCACATTTTTGTCATCTAATAGGTTATAAATAATTATAGCGTTGTGTTTTAAATAAACCTCCTCCCCCCCCCCCCCCCCCCAAAAAAAAAACACACACTCACTTGGCCATAGGTGCCAAATTGCCTAGCTGCAGCTCTGGGTCTGCTTATAAAGCCACACAAAAGTCAGGGCCCATTTAGTGACTATAAAACAAATTAGCCTTCCTCACCCCTCAAAGCCCTTCTAGTGGGGGGAAGCTTCAGTGCTTTCACCTTCAGTGGTCCCTTATTACCACCGACAAATGGGTGCTCAAAAAAATCCAGAAAGATTATCGCCTAAGCTTTCAAACTGTACTTGCCCTGACTCCGTCGGCCCCTTATTCAATCCCCCAGAGTATCTTCAGATCCTGCAACAGGAACTAGCCTCATTATTAACAGCCAGTGTAACAGAGCCAGTCACAACAATGGGGAACAAAGAATTTTAACTTGATATTTCCTTCTTGCAAAGAAGTCAGAAGGTATGCATCCTATTCTGGATCAAAGAAACATAGATACCTCAAAAGAGAGAGATTCAAAATGAATTTCCTAGGCATCATCCATCCTTACCTGAATATAACGAATGGCTGATGACCTAGATCTCAAGAATGCATACACAAGTTGTAATTCATGCTGTTCACAGGAAGTACTCATGCCGATCACAGGAAGTATCCTCTTTTACAGTAGCACACAATCATTATCAGTACTGTGTACTCCCCTTTGGTCTAGCGGAGGCCCCAAGAGGTTTTGCAAAGTGCCTAGAAGTAGTGGTAGCCCATGTCAGAAAAAACAACGTTTTGGTTTTTCCATACTTAGATGACTGTCTGATATTGAGCAGATCCTATCAGGAGGCCAACCTGAAAACTTCTACACTCTTCATATGCTCATATTCTTGGGAGTTTACTGTCAGTTTCCAGAAGTTCAATTGCACTCTGACGTGACAATTGAAATTCATAGGAGCATATTTAGACACTGTGAAGAGAGAGGCTTTTCTTCCATTTCAAAGAGTGAGCACACTAACTTGCATAATTCACTTCCTGTCCAGCCAAACTTCAGGTTCATCTAGATTCTTCATGGAAATGTTAAGCCACATGGCAGCTACAGTTCATGTGACCCCCTTTGCATGCGTCCATGTGAGACCAGCTCAGTTGACTTAAAACTCTGACGGATCCAGCATTTGTAACCAATGTCTCAGAATCTTTCTATCCAAAATCCTCACTAGTTCACCAGCCTACCGGTATTCTTCATGTTCAACCTTTTATCCTCAGCAAATTCAGCAGGCCCTTACTACAATGCCTCCAAATCAAGGCTGGGGAGCATATCGAAACTCTTAAACATAGAAATGATGGCAGTAAAAGACCAATGGTCCATCCAGTCTGCCTAGCAAGCTTTCCATGGTAATATCTGCCGTGCAGGTTACCCCCATGTATCAGTCAGTGCTGCTTGATGTGCAATGCTTATGGACTTGGCCATAGAAGCAGTCCTGTGGGTTTTTTTTCCTTAATATCTGCACATTAATACTCCAGACTATAAAAAAGTCGAGGCTCATGTTGGTTATCCCTGAATCCAAATTTCTCTTTCCCTCCACCCCTCACCCACCTCCTTTGAAGCAGAGAGCGATGTTGCAGTTGCATCAGAAGCATCAAGGGTAGTAATCCATTTTCTGTTAAGTGTAGTAACTGTTGCTTTGTTCAGGTAACTCCCATGCTTATCAGTTTCCCAAATTGTAAAAGTCGGGGCTCTCATTGGTTGCTGTCTAAATCCAATTCCCATTTTCTCCTGCCGTTGAAGCAGAGAGCAAATGTTGGAGTTGGTTCAAAAGTATCTATCGCCATTAACAGTAGTAACCTCCGCACTAGCAAGTCCCCATGCACTCTTTCTTCATTTCCTTTAGGACTTGGCCATAGAAGCAGTCCTATGCTTTTTCCCTTATTTCTGCATATCAGAATCCCAGACCATGGAAGTTGGAGCCCTCAGTTGTCTTCTGCATACAGTTCCTCTTTTCCCCCACCATCTGAGCTCAAGGATCTTGGAGCACACACGAACAAAGACTACACACAAATTATCTGGATCACTGAGCCATTTTCAAAGCTCTGTTAGCATTCGAACCACATCTGAAGGAAACAGTAAAGTTCAAACAGACAATCAAGTAGCTATGTATTTCATAACTAAATGGAGAGGGACAGGGTTTTTGAATCTTTGCAAAGAAGCATGCAAAGAAGCAGTTCTAAGAAAAATATTCCTTAAAGCTATTCACCTGCCAGGTAAAGACAACATCTTGGTAGATTCTTTTGAGTCGTCATCTGCAACCCCACAAATAGTCACTCCACCTAAACAGCGCAGTTTCACTTTAAACTTTGGGGAACTCTGCAAGTGGACCTCTTTGCATCTCGGTTCAACCACAAACTTCCTCTCTTGCTGGAAAAGACCAGCACCCAGCTCACTCTCGCCAAATATGTTTTACATTCCGTGGAATAGAGGACAAATGTATTTCTCAACATCTGATAACCAGATTCATTAAAGGCCTTTAGCATTTTCATCTGCTCAGTGAGATCTAAATATAGTACTTTCTCAACTAATGAAATCTCTTTTTGAACCCTTATATCCATGGATCCCAAGTTTTCTTTCTTGGAAGGTATTATTTTTAATAATAGCTACCTTGGCACATAGAGTTAAAGAACACCAAGCCTTAGTAATGCATACAACCTACACCCAGATATTCAAAAATAGGGTAGTTCCATGAATCAATCCTAAGTTTTATCTGAGGTAGTGTCTGTTTTACCAGAATCACTTGTAACCCACCTTCCGCAATGGTCAACTTCCCAGCCCTGGGGAGCATTGGATTGGCTCTTCCAGATTGGGGGAACTTTCAGAATTTTCAGGTACCATGGGCTGAGGGGCAGGACTACTTGCAAGGACCAAACTGGACTGAGAACACTATCTTGAAAAAAAAATAATGTCTAGTCCGTAATTGTTCTCCAAGATAAATACATTTTACTTAAAAACCACACAGTTCAGCAACACAAACCACACAGTGAAAGTACAATGGAGAAGTAATCTAGTGGTTAGAGTAGCAGGCTAGCAACCAGGGAAGCCAAGGTTCAAATCCCAGCGCCACTCCTTATGACCTTGAGCAAGTCACTTGTCCTCCATTACCTCAACTACAAACTTACAGGCCAATAACAGTACAGTGCGCTCCGACGGAACGCACTGTTAACCGGCATTTGGACGCTCATTTTGGACTTGCTAGCTTTACCCCTTATTCAGTAAGGGGTAATAGTGCGTCCAAAACGCGTGTCCAACCCCCCGAACCTAATAGCGCCCGCAACATGCAAATGCATGTTGATGGCCCTATTAGGTATTCCCGCGTGATTCAGTAAGTAAAATGTGCATCCAAGCCGCACATTTTGCTTTCAGAAATTAGCGCCTACCCAAAGGTAGGCGCTAATTTCTCCGGGCACCGGGAAAGTACACAGAAAAGTAGTAAAAACTGCTTTTCTGTGCACCCTCCAACTTAATATCATGGCGATATTAAGTTGGAGGTCCCGAAAGTTTAAAAAAGTAAAAAATATTTAAAATGGGCCCGCAGCTGTTGGGTCGAAAACCGGACTCTCAATTTTGCCGGCATCCGGTTTACGAGTCCGTGGCTGTTAGCAGGCTCGAGAACCGATGGCAAAATTGAGCGTCGGCTGTCAAACCCGCTGACAGCCGCTGCTTCCGTCAAAAAAGAGGTTCTAGGAATGCGCTAGTGTCCCTAGTGCCTCTTTTTACCGCCGGGCCTAATTTAAATAAAGATATTGAATCGCGCACACAGGAGAGTGGGCGTTCGCCCACTCTCCCGCGTTTTTACTGTATCGGCCCGTTAGATTGTAAGCCCTCTGGGGATAGGGAAATACCTACAGTACCTAAATGTAATCCGTTTTGAAGTACTGAAAAGTAGAATGTAAATCAAATAAAAAATACAGTTCAGAAAAATATTAGAAACTCAAGAAAAATGCAGATCAATATAAAAAAAATCATAGTTCATACTCTTATGTTTTTTCCCTCCTTCCTAGTTACTCTTCCTTTGATTTTTCCCAGGTCCTCTGTGGTCCCCAGATAAAGTCTCTTCATCAATTTCTCTTCCCAATAATTTTTCTCCAAATTATCTCTCAGTCCCATTACTCCCACATACATGGAATGGCTCCCAGGCAACTCACCCCCACACTGAAGCTCCTCACAGACACTACTCTCCCTTGAGTCTCACTGGATTCCACTGCAGCTCCACTCCTATACTCCAAAACTCCACTTTTCCCTTCTCTCCTCTTCTCAGGTCCTGGGCCTCGTCACACCAAAACTTTCTTTTTAATCTCCGGTTCTCCTCTCTGGGGGTGGCTTATTGAAGTCCCCTGTTTGTCCACTTCTTCCAGAACCTGTAGCACCACAGAAAGCATCACCCCTTCCTTTCTCAATGGCTCAGATCCCTCCAGGGACTCCCTCCAGAGACCCCTTCCGCAGCAACCAGCCTTTGTTCTACGTGGAACACTCCTTTTTATACTCCCCAGTGTACATAGCCCTCAGGGGAAGGGCCACACTGGCACTCAAGCAGCACACACCTCCCTTTGCACTCCAGATGAACCCTTCTGAAAACTAGTTCCTTGTGTTAACCAAACCATCTACCAACTTCTGATATAACTGTGCCATCTGGTGGCCAGTAGGTGTTGCCAACATTCTTTCTGAAACCTTATTCTAACAAGGGGAACAAGCCCTTCACACCTTGGACTGTAGAAGAGCTGTGTTTTATTTGGAAAGATCAAAATCTTATAGAAAAATTCATCAAATGTTTGTTTTGGAATGCTTGGTTATTTGAGTTGTAAGAGACAAATGCTTTCTGCCTGGATATCAGACTGCATTTCTTTTGCTATACTAAATCTGGTCATCAACATTATGGCAACGTAAAGGTGCACCAAGTACTATCAACTTTGTCTTCCCTAGCACCTCCTCGTTCAACTTATGTTCAAGAAATCTGCAAGGCAGCTACATGGTCCTCTAGGCATACCTTCATTAAACGTTACTGTTTTGAGGAATCTTATAATGATAGTGTCTTTGGTCAAGCAGTACTTATAAGCCTATTTAACTAGATCCTCCTTCCTCTTAATACTGGGTTGCCATGCACCAGCCACCTCAAGTAGTACAATTATACATTGCAACCCTTCACTCGGGAATCGCCACTTATGAGGCTGAATTGTCTTGTTTGTCCACAGAGAAAGCAGAGTTGCATACCTGTAACAGGTGTGCTCTTGAGGACAGTAGGATAATTCAGCCACTCTAGATCTAGCACATCCACATTGGTGCCATTGTATGGCATCACTCATTTGTATGGCTGAATTGTCTTTCTGTCTATGGAGAAGACCTGTTACAGGTAACCAACTTTGCTTTGCTCGAAGGCTCATAAGATATCTTCACTCCATTGTGATGAGAGAGAGACTGAATGCCTTGCCTTCCTAAGAGCCATCGTAGTGAGCTGCTGGAGGGTTTTCTTTCATCAGATAAAAGCCATCTCTTGGAGGTGAGCTGGAGCAGGTCAGAAGGGGACAGTTACAAAGCTGATGGCATAGTCACTCTGTCTAAGGAAGCATGGTACAAAAATGCTGTCAGAGTAATCGTAATGTGGAAGGAACGCTTCCCGTGTGTGGATTTTCATCTTCTTGTTGCCTAGAATGAAATTTACAAGGTGCTTTTCCATGACCTATACATATGTGTTTCCCTCACTTTTTTCTTCAAGTTGTTGTCAGTCTGCTTTTCAGTATTGATTTAAGCAGACACAGTCAGTTATGTTGGGAAAGAGTTTATAAAGAAGTATCTTGGTAGCCTAATTTTTTTGTTATTTATATATATATATAATATCTTGGGACTGTTGGTGGAGGGAGCTGTTCTTTTTTGACTGGTTTTTGGTTTTTTTCCCTTTGCTATGAAGTTGATAGTCTTGGTTAAAGCCTTGAAGTACCTCCCTGCAATGGCTGATGTTTTGTTATGGTTTTAATGTGTTAGCGGTGGTTCAACAGGATTGACCAATCCTTCTGCCTTAACTTCTCATCTTACTGTCTTCATTTCTGCCCTGCGAAGGAAAATGTAAGGAAAAACATGATTTTTTTAATATAAATGACATTCCACTAAATATCTGTACAAAATAGATTTTGTGCATATTCTGAGAAACGAAAGTACCGTATTTGACCGGGGGTGGGTTGTTTTTTTTCTGGTGGCCTTTCTTTTTCACTGTCATTTCCATAGTAGTAATGCAGCAATAGTTACTGTCCAAGAGATAGGTGCATCCTGCTGAACCAGTTTTGACTAGATGCCGTGGTCTCTGGTACAGTTATTTTTTGCTTGTGTCTGCTACTTCTGCAGGGTTTTAGGTGGATGTCAGTTTCAGCGGTGCCTACCTTACCAGCTCTGATCATCTTCATTATGAGTAGAACTAACAATAGCAGCAACGTACAGCAGTTCCTTTTAGAAGGCTTGGTGGGCAGTGCTATTTTGAAAACTAAAATGTGGTTAGATAACTGCACGAGCGGCATATAGACAGACGTATAACCAAAAATGTGAATTCCCCCTCCAATAACAACTTAAACTTATCTCTCTAAACTGAAGCCCAACACTCTTTACATCTGAGTGTATCAGAAACATGCATTCGTGGATGGTCAGGACAGCACAGAATACTGGAAACTGCATTTCCTTCTGCTGAGGACAGTATGGCAGGAATGGAGCCATGATGATATGATAAAGTGGCACAGGCAATCGTTACCGTGCTGTGACCACCACATCGCACTGACTCTTAGGGGGGACCAGGCCAGGGTCCAGCTGTCCGTACTCTGGAAGCGCTCCACAAGCAACCTCCCGGTCAGAGCTGCTGCACGAGGGCAGACTTGACATGCAAACTAACTTTAATTGTAAGCTTTGAACTATCTGGGAACCCGGATTTGATGGGGTGGGGGAGGGAGGTTGGTAAATAATTGTTGGAATATTCATGACCCAAATTTCTAAAAAGAGAAGAAAGTGCACTCTGTGTACCGGGCGGCATTTCAGTGTGCCCTTGACAAGAATGGATACTCGTCCTCTATCAATTTATAATTTTACTGCTGCATATTTTGGGAGAGTTTTTTAAGCAGTTCTCCTACAATTCTCCAGTAGCCATGGGGTCAGCTACTTTAGCGATTGTGCCGCACTCAGTAGATGTGCCCTCCCGCTCAGTACATGAGCTAATAACATTGAGTGGCAGATCTGCAATGTCGTATTGCGTAATCTCCTGTTTTCTAGCGTGTAGGCAGATGGACTCATGACCAGTGGATTATGCTCCCCTGCCAGTAGATGGAGACAAAGCAAGCTGACATCACAGTATATATACTCCTGCAGAGACTCCAGCCTGCCAGTATTCTCTCTCTCCAGGAGATGGTGGGCGTGCATCTCCCTGTGGGGAATGCTTCAGATTTTGGAAGGAGAATTTTAGCTACATGAGGAAAAGCCTCACTGTCCTGAGGTGATACCAAGTGGTCCCTCCCCCAGTTGAGAATTCCTGAGGTGATTTCCATGGTCCCTCAGATGTGTGCCTTGGTCCGGTAGCTGGGTTTCCTGGCGTGGACTTAGCTGATTGTACAGCTGAAAGGCAGCGGGTGCAGGAGGCCGAGCGTGGCAGTGACTGCATATGCCCTCTCCCCCTGCAGCTGGAGACCATCTCTGTGCTCAGCCGGTAAGTGCTGAGCTCTGGTAAGTTTTAAAAAAAAAAAAAAAAAAGGAAGAAGATTTTACCTTCCGAAACAGAGACAGTTGGAGGGATTTCCTCTGGTCTCCGGGCTTGGCGTGCCATTCCAAAATTGTTCCTGCTCCCGTTGGGGTTAGGGGAACTGGGCAGCCTGGCGGGTTGAGTGGCTCCCGGTCGGCTAGGCTCTGCAGTTAGTCTTCTTACCTACACGCCACTCGGTAGGCCATAGCAGTGCTTTTCAGGTGCTTCTGTGCATGTTGTCTGCCCTTTACAGGACGGCGGTGTGCGCTCAGTTTTGGGCGCGCCTTTTGCGCATAAAACTTTTTAAACTGGTGATACACCGAAGCCTTCACACACAAGTTGTGCGTGTGGATTGAGCAGCGCTTATTTTTTGGGGGCGCCTAAATTTTATGCACATAAATTTTTGAGCACGAGCCGTTTGGACGCACATACTCTGCCGCTATGGTGCCAGTGAACAAGAAGCCTAAGCGCCTTTCTCTCTGAGTTGCCTGTCATATCCAGGCTTCTCAGCCTGAAGTGGCTTCTAATCTGTGTCACTGCTGTTTGGACTTCCTCTAATTTTGTGAAGCCAGGGTCCCCCCATCCTGAAGGTGGTTTGGTTACGGCTTTGTCCGGAGGTTCGCCAGACCTTGGTGCTCCCTTGACTGGCTCCTCCTTAGGAGATGGCAGTTCCATGGGCCCCACTCCAGTTCCTTCTGGGTTTGGCCTGGAACCGGCTGCTTTTTCTGGGGAGGAATTTTTTCAGGGTTTACAAGCCTTTCTTTAGGTGCAGTCCTCCGCTTTGCCCGGTCAGGTCAGACCCTCAGCCGGTAGCCCCCTCCCTCTTCCAATCCTGTGCTTCAACACTAGTGTGCACCTCTGTTCTCTGCAGGTAATCCCGACAGGAACCCAGATGGCACTGATGATGAGGCTCATCCTGATTCCCTGGAGGATGGGAAAATTCCTCCAGGACTTGTAACCACATCAGACCATGTTACGGTTCTTTCATAGAGATGAACTGTCAGCTCTGATTTTCCAGACCTTGCAGAAGCTATGTGTTCCTGGTAAAGATTCCATGTCAGAACAAAATAAAAATCCCATTTTTTTTTACTTGCATATAAAGCCTCTTGTTTTTCCCCAGTTATGGATACCATTCAGGAATTGATTGATCTTGAATGGGACGCCCCGGAGGCAAATTTCAAAGGGGGTCAGACATTAGTAAGCCTGTACTCCTGGATCCAACTGTGAGAGAACGTTGCATTTTCCCAACGTAAATGCGCTGGTCTGTGCTGTCTCTAAGCGGAAGACTATCTTCGTGGAGCAAAGGAGCAGCCTTGAAGGATGTACATGATAGACAGATTGAGTGTATCCTTAAAGAAGCCTTTGAAGCAGTGGTGATAACTTTACAGATTGCCTTCTGTTGCGCTCTTGTGGCCCATTCTTGTCTGTTTCTCTCTCTCAGAAAATTGATGATTTTGGGGTGAATTCCAGAGCAGTTATGGAACCCGCTGCTGCCTTTTTGGTGGATACGGGCTGTGATTTGGTCTTTACCTCAGCCAGCGGAGTGGCTTCAGTGGTAGCAGCCAGGCGTCAACTATGGTTGCAAAATTAGTAAGCTGACGCGGCCTCCAAAGCTAATCTTACGACACTGCCTTTTAAAGGCTCGCTCTTGTCTGGGAGTGAGTTGGAGAAGCTGGCCAGTAAGTGGGACGAGTGTCCAGTTTCCTGATTGCCGGAGGATGGGAAGTAGTTGCAGCACTCCTCTGCTATGAGGGTTCATTTCCGGGGCTCCCAGTGGTTTCATCCCTACAGAGGACTCGGCCTTTCAGTAGGTCTCAGTCCTTTCATTCCAGACAGCCCAGGAGAACAGTGGGCTCGGGTGGTGGATCTTCGGGAACAAGAAATTGGAGGATGTTTCTCTTTTATCAGAATTTGGTCGAGATCACATCTGACCAGTGGGTCCTGGAGGTGATATGAGAAGGATATGCGCTGGAATTTCACAGTGTTCATGGTGACTCCTTGCCACTCCCCGCAGAAGAAGCAGGCAGTGGAGTCTGTGCTTCAAAGGCTCCTCAGGCTGAGGGCTGTGGTTCCAATGCCCATATCTCAAGAAAGTATGGGGCGCTATTCCATTTCTTTTGTTGTGCCCAAAAAAGGAGGGCTCTTTTCGTCCTAACCTGGATTTCAAAAGGGTCAACCATCATTTGAAGGTGACTCATTTTCACATGGAAACCTTACGCTCTGTGATGATAGTAGTGCAGTCGGAGAAATTTCTGATCTCCCTGGGTCTGTCCAAAGCCTACCTTCATATTCCCATCCGTTTGAAACACCAACGTTTTCTCCATTTTGCGGTGTTGGGGCGCCATTATCAGTTTCCAGCGCTGCCCTTTGTTGTAGCCACCACCCCCAGAACGTTTTCCAAGGTTATGGTGGTAGTAGCGGTGGCTTTGAGAAGAGAAGGGATTCTGGTGCACCCATACTTGGACAACTGGTTGATTTGAGCCAAGTCTCAGGAAGAGATCTGCCTGGTGATGCACAAGGTGATCTCCTTGTTGCAGGAGCTCGGTTGGGTGATGAACCTGGACAAGAGCAATCTTCAGCTATCTCAGTCATTGGAGTATCTGGGAGTTCGGTTTGAGATGGGACCAGACAAGGTTTTCCTGCCGGAAGTTCAAATTCAGAAATTGATGTCTCAGGTGTGTCAGTTGGTGAACACTATACACACGACAATGTGGTCCTATCTACGAGGGCTCGGCTTGATGGTGGCAACCCTGGAAGTGGTACCATGGGCGAGAGCACATATGTGTCCTCTTCAGCACTCGCTACTGTCTCATTGAAACCCGCAGTCACAGAGCTATTCAATTCAGCTCCACTTGCCAATGGAAGTCTGCTCTCACCGCCAGTGGTGGTTGTAGGAGGCTTGTCTGAGAAACTGAGTTTTCTTGTCCTCCTCAACCTGGTTGGTACTTACGACAGATGCAAGTCTCCAGTGTTGAGGAGCTTGCTGTCAGGAGCTGACGGCCCAAGGGTGTTGAAATGCTGAAGAGTCCCGCTGGAACATCAATCGCCTGGAAGCCCAGGCAGTCCGATTGGCATGCTTGCAGGTCAGCCACAGGCGGCAGGGTTAAGCAGTCCGCGTGATGTCTGCTAACGCTATGACGGCAGACTACATCAGTCGCCAGGGAGGAACCAAGAGCCAGCAGGTGTTGCTGGAAGTAGACCAACCTATGTAATGGGCGGAAAGACATCTGCAGATGATCTCTGCCTCTCAGATTGCAGGAAAAGACAACGTAAGAGCAGACTTTCTCAGCAGAGAGAATCTGGACCCAGGAGAATGAGTGTTGTCTGCTGAGGTGTTTCAGCTGATTGCGGATCGCTGGGACCTTCCATTCCTAGACCTGCTGGCAACTTCTCACAATGTGAAAGTTCCTCGATTCTACAGTTGCAGGAGAGATCCGTGGTCCCTGAGCATAGATGCTCTCATACGGGTCTGGCCGGATTGCCTTATGCCTTTCCTCCATAGCCATTGCTGAGCAGGATGATTCGCAAAATCGAAGGCCACAGAGGGCTAGTACTCCTGGTGGCGCCAGACTGGCCATGGGGTCCATGGTATACAGATATGCGAAGACTCCTGGTGGAGACCTCTTCCACCGCACCTGGATCTATTATAACAGGATCTGATTCTTCATGAGGATCTGACTCTGTTCTGTCTTACAGTTTGGCCCTTGAGAGTGCTCGCCTGTTGAAGTGTGGGTATTCTTCCACACATGATTTTCACCTTACTCCGTGCTCAAACGTTCTCCACTTCCTTAGCCTATGTGCAAGTTTGGGGAGTATTTGAGGCCTGGTGTGAGGAATGTGGTGTTCTTCCTCATTCAGTTAAGATCCCGCTCATTGCAGATTTTTTGCAGATTGGGTTAAATAAAGGATTGGCCCTTAATTCCTTGAAGGTGCAGGTTGAGGCTCTTGCCTGTTTCAGGAGTTCGGTGAATGGTGGTTCCTTGCCGTCTCATCCTGCTGTGGTTTGGTGCTGCATTTCTTGGTGGGCCCTATGTTCCAACCACTACATAGCCTTTTCTTGCGGTTATTGACCTTGAAGACTGTGTTCCTAGTGGCTGTATGTTCTGTGCGTCAAATTTCTGAGTTGCAGGCCTTGTCTTGCTGGGAGCCATTCCTTCAGTGACTCCAGGGGTGTTTCAGCTGTGTACTGTTCCATCTTTCATGCCCAAAGTGGTGTCGGACTTTTATTTGAATCAGTCCATTTCCTTGCCATCCCTGGATAAGGTCCGGGATGCGGAGGAGTATCATCTCCTGCGCTTCTTGGATGGCAAGAGACTTGTCGTGCAGTATCTTGATGTTTCTGAGCCTTTCCGGAGGACGGATCACCTGTTTGTCCTCTATAGTGGGAGTAAGCAGGGTGCTCCAGCTTCACGGGCTACCATAGCTACCATAGTTCGCTGGATTGTGTATGTGGATGCTGAAAAGCTGTTGCCTACTCAGGTTAAGGCTCATTGCACTGGGCTCAGGCAGTGTCATGGGCAAAGGTTAGATTGCTGTCTCCCGTCGACATGTGCTGAGCTGCGATGTGGCCCTCCTTACATACGTTTTCCAGGTTTTATCGTCTGGATGTGCGGGCCCGGAAGGAAGCAGCCTTTGCACGTGCCTGTTCAGGAGTAACTTTGATACATCCCATTGGTCATGAGATCATCTGTCTACACACTAGGAAATGGAGAAATTACTTAACTGATAATTTTGTTTTCCTTAGTGTAGACAGGTGGTCTCAGCTTCCCGCCCTTGGCTGCTGAATGGGTGTGTCAGAGTCGTCCTGTGGGGCTCTGAATCCCAACAGATTACTGGTAAGTGTTCATTCAGTCCCTAGATTAGAGTACCTAAATTCTTACAAGAGTTCAGAGTTTCTTGTTGGTTGAGAACAGTTAAGGTTGACTGTTTTTAATCAAGTTTTTTGCTAGTCTGTCCACAGTTGCTTTTGAAGAGAATACTGCCAAGCTGGGGTCACTGCAGGAATATATATACTGTGACGTCAGCTTGCTCCATCTCCATCTCCTGGCAGGGGGAGCATAACCCACTGGTCCTGAATCCATCTGTTTTCACTAAGGAAAATGAAATTATCAGGTAAGTAATTTCTCCAGTACAAGAGCTAATGTTTACGTGATATAGAGTCCTGCCTCAGGAGCCTATTCAGACAAACTGTATCTCGTGGATATTTAACTTGAGGTTCTGGTGCCATGTGTGGTTCTTCAGAGAGCTTAAAGCACAGAAGGAAGAGTTAGACTGAGTCATTAATTCAAATATGCTGTTTACTGCCCCCCTCTTATCCTTGAGTCAGTTTACCCAATTGTATTTGTGTAGTAATAATGCTATTCTGTCCTCTCCGCTTTCAAGCCTTCATGTAGTCCTTGTATTTAAAATCTGCTACCAGACCATCTACCACAGCATTTTGGAAACTGGGGACCAAAGTTTTTAAAACAGAGAGGCTATAGTAGATTATTAAAACCAAATGAGCTTCCCCAAGACTATTAAAACCAAATGGATTTCCCGAGACCACCATGGTAGGTGGTGGTCTCGGGAAAGCCACAGAATGGGCCATGCTAACTATATGTTTACTCAGATCATAGTATGGGTGGTCTGAGGAAGACAATCAAAAGGGCCGTGTTAGATAAAATGTGTTTACTCAGACCATGTTAGGGTTGGTCTGGGGAACGCCATGAAAAGGGGCCGGATGAGGGGAGATATGATAGAGGTCTATAAAATCATGAAAGGACTTGAACAGGTAAATGTGAATCAGACTAGTGGGCTCTCTATGAAGTTAACAAGTAGCACATTTAAAGCAAATCAGAGAAAATTCTTTTTCACTCAGTACACAATTAAGCTCTGGAATTTGTTGCCAGAGGGTGTAGAACTAGTAGGCTGGGAGAACGAGAGAGATGTGGAACAACAGTGGACCAAACTAAAAGGAGCAATTACCAAGGCAACTAATCTATATGTTGGAAAAGTAAAGAAAAGCAAGAGAAAAATGAAACCGATCTGGTTCTCCAAGGAGGTGGCTGACAAAATAAAGGCTAAAAGAACAGCGTTCAAGAAATATAAAGGATCCCAAAAGAAGGAGCACAAAGAAGAATATCTGGTAGCACTGAGGGAGACAAAGAAAGTAATCAAGAAGGCAAAAAGTCAAGTGGAAGAAAGCATTGCCAAAGAGATTAAGAGAGGTGACAAAACATTTTTCAGATACATCAGTGAAAGGAGAAAAGTTCAAAGTGGTATAGTGAAATTGAAAGGTGAAAAGGATCAATGTGTGGAGAGAGACGAAGAAATGGCAGAAATATTAAACAAATACTTCACTTCTGTGTTCACTAAAGAAGACCCTGGAGAAGGACTATCGCTAGTTAACAAACTAAAGGGGAATGGAGTAGATATAACTCCATTTACAGTAGAGAATGTATGGGAAGAGCTGAGGAAACTGAAAGTGGACAAAGCCATGGGGCCTGATGAGATTCATCCCAGGATACTGAGGGAGCTCAGAGATGTGCTGGCGAGTCCGCTGTGTGACCTGTTCAATAGATCCCTAGAAACGGGAGTGGTGCCGAGTGACTGGAGAAGAGCGGTGGTGATCCCGCTTCACAAGAGTGGAAACAGAGAAGAGGCTTGTAATTACAGTCCGGTTAGCCTCACCTCGGTGGTGGGAAAAGTAATGGAGTCGCTGTTAAAAGAAGGAATATTTATTTATTTATTTATTTATTTATTTATTTAACATTTTTATATACCGGCATTCGTAGGACACATCGTGTCGGTTCACAATTAACTGAGAAAGGAAATTACATTGAACAAGGGGGGTTTAACTGGGAGAATTGGATAATAATTGGATAAAAGGAACAAGGTAAAAAGCGAAGAACGAGAGAAAAGAGAAAGCAAGCATGGATAACTTAATTGGAAAGATATGGGTTTAAAATTACATATTACATATGTGAACTTATTTACAACGTTGGGGGGAGGGGTGAGGGGAGAGGGAAAGGGGGGGAGAAAATATGCGAGAGGGGAGGTAAAGGTAAAGGAGAGATTGATATGGTAAAGAAGGCGGGGGGGGGGGAGGCTGAAGAGGCTAAGAGGCGGGGGGGGGGGGGGGGGGGGGGGGGGGGGGGGGGGTTGGGGGGAGCATGGGGTGTGCTGGAAGGGTTACCAGGGTGGGAAAGGTGGGAAGGGCTGTATATAGAATGCAGGTTCCTGCATGCGTGGGAGGCCTAGGGTTGAGAGGAGTTGGGGTAGGCCCGTTTAAACAGCCATGTTTTTATTCCTTTTTTGAAGTGGCTCAGGGATGGTTCTAGTCGGAGTTTGGCCGGGAGGGAGTTCCAGAGGGAGGGGCCTGCGATAGAGAAGGCTCTTTCCCTGGTGGCGGTGAGGTGCCCAATTTTGAGTGAGGGGGTTTGGAGGGTGCCGGCGAGGGCGTTTCTGGTGGGGCGGTTCGATTGTCGGAATTGAGGCATATCTTCAAGCCAGGGGGAGCTGTTTTTGCATAGAGTGTTATGTAGGATGGTAAGTGTTTTGTATTGGGAACGGAATGCAATGGGGAGCCAGTGGAGATTTTGTAGTATGGGAGTGATATGATCGGATTTTCTTGTGTTTGTTAGGATACGTGCCATGGCATTTTGGAGGATTTGAAGAGGTTTAGTAGTAGAGGCTGGGAGGCCTGGGAAAAGGGCGTTGCAATAATCGAGTTTGGATAACATGGTGGTTTGCATGACGGTGCGGAAATCATGGGCGTGAAGGAGGGGCTTCAGTTTTTTGAGGGTTTGGAGTTTAAAGAAGCCTCCTTTTAGCAGTGATTTAATGTGGGATTTCAAATTTAGTTGGTTGTCTAGGTAAACTCCTAAGTCTCTGACGCTATGTGGTAGTGATTGAGCTTGTGAGGCGTTTTGGATCGTATGGTGGATCGAGTCGGAAGATTGATTTGTTAGGATAAGGATTTCAGTTTTGGAGGTGTTGAGTGCAAGGTGGAGATTGGAGAGGAGTGAGTTGATGGAGGTCAGACAAGTTTCCCAGTACTGCAGGGTTTCGTTGAGGGATTTTCGAATGGGAATCAAAATTTGTACGTCATCTGCGTGAGCTATCTACAGTCGGAAGAATTGCTGGACCAGAGGCAGCATTGGTTCACCAGGGGAAGATCCTGTCAGACAAATCTGATAGAATTTTTTGACTGGGTAACTAAGGAATTGGATCAAGGAAAAGCGCTCGATGTCATCTACTTGGACTTCAGCAAAGCTTTTGATACGGTTCCGCACAGGAGACTTGGTGAATAAAATAAGCTTAGGAGTGAGTGCCAAGGTGGTGACCTGGATTGTAAACTGGTTGACGGACAGAAGACAATGTGTGATGGTAAATGGAACTCTCTCTGAAGAGAGAGCGGTGATAAGCGGAGTGCCGCAAGGGTCGGTGTTGGGACCGGTCCTGTTCAATATCTTTGTGAGCGACATTGCGGACGGGATAGAAGGTAAGGTTTGTCTTTTTGCAGATGACACTAAGATCTGCAACAGAGTGGACACGCCGAAAGGAGTGGAGAGAATGAGACGGGATTTAAGGAAACTGGAAGAGTGGTCGAAGATATGGCAGCTGAGATTCAATGCCAAGAAGTGCAGAGTCATGCATATGGGGTGTGGAAATCCGGAAGAACTGTATTCGATGGGGGGTGAAGAGCTGATGTGCACGGAGCAGGAGAGAGACCTTGGGGTGATAGTGTCTAATGATCTGAAGTCGGCGAAACAATGTGACAAGGCGATAGCTAAAGCAAGAAGAATGCTGGGCTGCATAGAGAGAGGAATATCGAGTAAGAAAAGGGAAGTGATTATCCCCTTGTACAGGTCCTTGGTGAGGCCTCACCTAGAGTACTGTGTTCAGTTCTGTTCAGTTCTGGAGACCATATCTCCAAAAGGACAGAGACAGGATGGAGGCGGTCCAGAGAAGGGCGACCAAAAAGGTGGAGGGTCTTCATCGAATGACTTATGAGGAGAGATTGAAGAATCTAAATATGTACACCCTGGAGGAAAGGAGGAGTAGGGGTGATATGATACAGACTTTCAGATACTTGAAAGGTTTTAATGATCCAAAGACAACGACAAACCTTTTCCGTTGCAAAAAAATCAGCAGAACCAGGGGTCACAATTTAAAACTCCAGGGAGGAAGACTCAGAACCAATGTCAGGAAGCATTTCTTCACGGAGAGGGTGGTGGATACCTGGAACGCCCTTCCAGTTGAAGTGGTGAAGACCAAAACTGTGAAGGATTTCAAAGGGGCGTGGGATAAATACTGTGGATCCATAAAGTCTAGAGGATGTGAATGAAGAGAAGAGGCAAGGGTGTGGCTTGAGGGAATGATGGCTACTACCTGGAGATGAATATCCTTATTCAATAATGCAACTCCAACATTGCTCTATGCTTCAACGGCAAGAGGAACTGTGGAAAAAAGGATTTGCCACCACATAAAAGCAGGGGAGTAGCTTGCTTGTTACGGCGGTTACTACCCCAAACCAGAAATACCTCATACTTCACTTTCAACGTAAATCCAGCATAGCTCTCTGCTTCAACGGCAGGGGAGCAAGTCTGATATTTCACTTTCAATGCAAAGCCAGCATAGCTCTCTGCTTCAACGACAGGGGAGCAAGACTGATACTTCACTTTCAATGCATAGCCAGCATGGCTCTCTGCTTCAACGGCAGGGGGGAATGAAGAAAGGTGGAGCTATATTCAGGCAACAATCAACAAGGACTGAATTACATAGTCTGAATAAACAGATAAGCATGGGTGTAGTTTGCTTATTGCGGTGGTTAATACTCCTAACTAAATTAAGCTATTTCACTTAGATGCAGTTCCAACACTGCTCTCTACATTAATGGCGGGCGTGGAAGGGAAATAGAATTTAAAAAAAAGGTTACTAAGAGCCAAGAGAAACAAATAAGTATTTGAGAGAAAAAAAAATAAAGTGTGAAAACTTGCTGGGCAGACTGGATGGGCCGTTTGGTCGTCTTCTGCCGTCATTTCTATGTTTAAAGCAATTAGCTTATCTGGGTTTAAAAAAGGTTTCGATAAGTTCCTAAAGGAGAAGTCCCTAAACTCCTTATTAATCAAGTTGACTTAGGGAATAACCACTGCTTGCTGCCGGCATCAGTAGCATGGGAACTATTTAATATTTGGGTACTTCCCAAATACCTGTAACCTGGACTGGCCACTGTTGGAAACAGGATGCTGGGCTTGATGGACCCTCTGTCTGACCCAGTATGGAAACTTCTTATGTTCTTATGTAAAAGATGTTTCCTCTGACCACAGTAGGAAAGGCTACCAGAATGGCCATGTGAAACATAGAAACATGATGGCAGAAAAAGAAAATATAGCTCATCCAATCTGCCCATCCATCCATTTAATTTAGCATTAAAATTCCCCTCACCCCCTCAGAGATCCCTTGCATTTATCCCATGTTTTCTTGAATCCAGATACTGTTTTTGTATCCACCACCTCCACCTCCCTCTCTGTAAAGAAATATTTCCTAAGATTACTCCTGAGTCTACCTCCCCTTTCACACTCATCTCATTGTAACCGTCTCTTTTAGTCAGTAAGGAGGTCCAGACAACTGATCCGTAAAGATAGACTTTTATTGCCAGCAAGATGCAGCTAAGACAAAGGCTTAGTACAACTGCATGCCCCTCCCCTCCAGGAGCAGACTCTTATGCACTTTACAGTTCTTATCTTTTACACATGCGTTCTAAGCATTGCTGAGCAAGCATATTCCGGCTGAGGGGGCTACTGACCCCCTCCCTAGACACCCTGGAACTTTCGTGAAACTTCTCCCATGTTCTGCAGGAGAGGCTGCTGGGACTTGCAGTTCTGGAAAGGAATCAGACCCCTTCATCATGACCTCTCGTTCTATCATATCTCCCCTATCTCGACTTTCCTCCAGGGTATACATGTTTAGATCTGTAAGTATATCCCCGTGTGCTTTAGAATGAAGACTATTGATCATTTTAGTAGCCACCCTCTGGACCGACTCCATCCTGTTTCTATCCTTTTGAAAGTGCAGTCTCCAGAATTGTACACAGTATTCCCAGTGAGGTCTCACCAGGGAATTATACAGGAGCAACATCACCTCCCTTTTTCTGCTGATCTCTGTGTGGCCAAGCATCTTTCTGGCTTTTACCATCGCTTTCCTAGTGTGTAGCCAAATGGATTCAGGACCAATAGGTTATGTGCTCCTTTGCTAACAGATGGAGACTGACTCAAGTTTCAAAGCTGACGACACCCTAGATATACCCCTGCAGTGACCTCAGCCATTCAGTATCTCTTTCTCCTAGCAGATGTGGATTGTGCCTTCCCTATCGGGAACACAGTACTCTTTAGAAGAGGAAATTTTACCTTTAAATTGGAGAAAGAACGAGCCCACTCTCCTGCAGTGATACCTAATGGTCCCTCCCCCAGTTGAGAATTCCTGAGGCAATTTCCGAGATCCCTCAGAGGTGTGCCTTGGTCCAGTAGCCGTTTCCCAGCGTGGATCGTTTTATCTACCTGTTTGGTCACCTTAAGATCATCACATACAATCACCCCCAGATCCAGCTCTTCCTTTGTGCTTAGAAGAATTTCACCTCCAGTATTGTACCTTTTCCTTGGGTTTTTGCATCCTAAGTGCATTACTCTGCATTTTGTAGCATTAAATCTTAGCTGCCAGACCCTAGACCATTCCTCGAGCTTTACTAGATGAGTCTTCATGTTTTCCATTCCTTCCTGGCTGTGCATCCTGTTACAGATTTTGGTATCATTTGCAAAAAGACAAACCTTTCCTAACAACCCTTCCTTTATGTCACTTACAAAAGTGTTGAAAATAACCGGTCCAAGGACCAATCCCTGAGGCATACTGCTAATAACCCCCTTCTCAGAGAAAAACCCATTTACCACTACCCTTTGTGGCCTCCCACTCAGCCAGTTTCTAGCTCAGTCAGTCACTCTAGGATGCATACCAAGGGCGCACAATTTATTTATAAGCCGTCTGTGCGGATCTGTGTCACAGGGCTTGCTGAAATCCAAGTACACCATATTTAGCGCTCTTCCTTGATCCCACTCTGGTCACCCATTCAAAGAAATTGATCAGATTCGTCTGACAAGATCTAACTGTAGTAAAACCAAGCTGTCTCAGATCTTGCAATCCATTGGATTCCAAAAATAGCCCTATCCTCTGTTTAGCAGTGATTCCATTAGTTTACTCACCACAGAGGTCAGACTAACTGGCTTGTAGCTCCCAGCTGCCTCCTTACTTCCACCCTTCTCCAGTTCTCCAGAAAGTGGAGCAGAGGCACTCAGCACGGAGCAGCAGTTGCCACATGCCTGGAATTGTGACCCTCACAGAGAAGAATGTGAAGGGCAGCTGCCTCGTTAGTGTTATAAAAGAGACGTGGTTTTATAATCAGGTCTGTAAGGGTTTTAGGCTAGTCCTACGCGATTCTGTGGAGAGAAGTGAGGATAGTGACGAGTTTGCCTAGGATCAGAAAGAAGCTTACAAGGAAGTGGGTGTATTGCTTAAACATTGGGTGACTCACAAGGTCACCCAATTAAATTACCTTAAAGTGCGCAGACCAGGCCAGACGGCATTCACCTTTCAGTGGTGGGCAAGGACACACATTTTATCACTGCTAACAGCCATAGAGACACTGACAGACTCTCAATCTAATAGTGGGGGAGTCGGGACCAGGTAAGGAGTGCCTGTCCTTTTTTTGTGCCCCTCACTGGCACAAAAAAAGGACAGGCACTTAATCGAGGCTGCTCAGGTGCCATTGGATTGGGGGGTGGGAGGGCAAAGCCATACCTAACCAGCAGGTCTATCCAGTAACGAGCAGTAGGAAGAGCTGCGTTAGTGCCGGCGCACCCGCGGTTGCCGCAACACACAGTGCAGCTCACCTACCGCTCGAACCTGTATGTAAATAGCTTGCAAATGCAAGCTGCGTCTAAGAAGCGTCCGTGAAGCGTTAGGCCCGCGCAAACCATTTTACTGTATAGAGCGCCTATACAGTATCCTGGGTGTGCGGGCCTAACGCTTCACAGCCACGCTGGTATCTGTCATTTCAAATGTCATTTGAAATGACAGATACCAGGAAGTCGGGATTGCCAGTCCCCTCTCCCCTCCTCCCGAAGCAGGGCGCGAAAAGCAGCCTTGCTCCAGGAGGAGGGAAGAAGGGACTGGCAGTACGAAGCGGCGAAGCGACTTACTTTTTGAAGCCCCCTCCGGACATCGGACGACCTCTCCTGCCTCCAGCTGCTCGCGAAGATGGACGCCTGCACGGCCGCTGAAGACGTGGCGTCACATGCCGTGACGTCACGTCTTCAGCGGCCGTGCAGGCGTCCATCTTCGCGAGCAGCTGGAGGCAGGAGAGGTCGCTTTACACTGCCAGTCCCTTCTTCCCTCCTCCCGAAGCAGGGCGCGAAAAGCAGCCTTGCTCCGGGAGGAGAGAAGAAGGGACTGGCAGTGTAAAGCGGCGAAGCGACTTACTTTTTGCATCCCCCTCCGGACATCGGACGACCTCTCCTGCCTCCAGCTGCTCGCGAAGATGGACGCCTGCACGGCCGCTAAAGACGTGAAGTCACGACGTTTGGCGTCACGGCATGTGATGTCACGTCTTCAGCGGCAGTGCAGGCGTCCATCTTCGTGAGCAGCTGGAGGCAGAAAAGGTCGTCCGATGTCCGGAGGGGGGTGCAAAAAGTAAGTCGCTTCGCCGCTTTACACTGCCAGTCCCTTCTTCCCTCCTCCCGGAGCAAGGCTGCTTTTTGCTTTTTTTTTTGCTTCGGGAGGAGGGGAGAGGACTGGGGCTGCCCCGGAGACCAGCATCCATGGACGCGGCCAGGGCAGGTGAGTGGAGGGTGGGGGAAAGCTTGCCGCCTACCCTTACCCCTGCCTCTAACACAGGGGTAAGGGTAGGCGGTAAGTTAGCAGGTTAAACGCGCGGCAAAACGGCAGGGTAAAAAAGCGATAGTCGGGGCGCAGGTTACTGGATGCTAGGGAATAGCTAATTCACTCGTTTACATGCAATATACATGCCACGTGCGGAAGGGGTTGCCCGGGGATTTTAGGACGCGGTAGGAGTAGGTTAAAGGGGGTTGTGGATCGCAGGAAGGGCTAACGCGGCCGGAAAGTGAGTAGAACGCGGGTTAGGAGCGGGGTAAACGCGGCCGCACTTTACTGGATAGACCTGCAGGTTCAGTACAATTACTTATACTGTGGTAGGGATGGCTGCAAAAAAAAAAGAGGCCATGTTAAATGAGGCAGAAGCATTCAGCAAGGGGTGGCTGTTGCCACATGCCCTTAGCATCGGCATTCACAGAGTAGAATGCTGGTGGGCACCCACCTCACTAGTTTGGTTAATTTTTAGCTTTTTTTTTTTTTTAAATTCCACCGTTCATGACTAGTCAGCCACTTCAAAGCAGATTGTATTCAGATACCAAAGGTATTTCCCTGTCTCCAAAGTGTGCCTGAGGCAATGGAGGGAGAAGTGAACTTGGCCAAGGTCACAAGGAGCATCGGTGGTATTTGAACCCTGGCTTCCCTGGTTTGCGGCCCTCACGCTCCAACCACTAGGGCTGCTCCTCTGCTCTTGGTAGTCTGCTTCAGCTAACTTTAGCTGGCCTGTCTACTCTGCCTTTCTTATGCCAGTGAAGGATGGTGGTAAAATTGGGTGTAACCGCTGGAATGAATAAAGCCGTTTCTGCTCGCTTAATAAAGGTGATCGGGGCACGGGGTGTATCGTGTGGTTCAAAGCATGAACGGGAGGGGAAGGAAAAGATGCCAAGAAGAGTGCCTCGGTGATCTCTCCTCTCTTGCATAATGTAAAAACACCCCAGCCCTTCCCCTTAATCTCGCCCTGCACAATGTGCTCTGCTTTGCTGGAGATTTAACATGGATGCTTAGTCACAGTGCTGGTATTCATGGTCCCTTTCCCAGCATCACAACTAGCCCAGTTTTAAGGCCTGGGAATTGTGGCTCGTACCCGTGGCAATGGGCTGTTTTTAATCAGAACTTGTCCCTGTTTCAGAATTCCACTATGGAGGCATTCAGCTGACCGTGGATTTTGCTTTCTTTTCTTTTTCATCGCATTCCAGAAAACGAGGGACCGGCTGACTGCACCGTGCAGCTGATCTCCCTGAAAATGCCCTTCCTGGTGGTGAACGGCAGGGACGACGCGCACGACGTGGAGGAGGACCTGAGCACCCGCGTCAGCCGGCTAACGACCAGCACCGTGGAGAGCGTCGAGATCACCATCCAGCCTTCCGAGAGGATCGAGGAGCCCCTTTCTCCCGAGAGCTCCCCTTCCAAGTCCCCCTCCAAGAAGAAAAAGAAGTTCCGCACGCCGTCTTTTCTGAAAAAGAACAAGAAGAAGGAGAAGGCCGAAGTGTAAATGCTCGTGGCGGTAAAATATTAAAAAAAAAAACACCCACGCATTTCAAATTGTGCATAAGAAATTGTAGAGCGTGCAGTAAACTGGACCTGAAACTAAAGAATAGAACTGGAAAAAAATGTTGGTGTGAGGGGATTTGGTTTTTAATTCATTTTTGTGTTAAATAACTAGTTTCTCCTGTGTTCCGAAACAAAAAGTTTGTGTGAGTTTGAGTCATTTTACTAATTTTACATTTTAGATCAGAATGCCTAGGTAACAAAGTAAAAAAAAAACAAAATCGACCTGCCTTTGAATATATTTTTACAGATCTGTCTGATAGTCACGGGAGAGCGACTGGAAAGACCTCTTAATGTTGAAATCATGGTTGCCTCATGCGGTGACCCTTCAGATGATCCATTTTTGTATTGAGATTCCTCACTCTATATATATATATATATATATATATATATGTTATATATTTTTATAACCCCGGTGGGTGCATATTAACAGCACGCACGTATAGTAAGTATACACTGGCACACAAGTAAATGAAATTTTAGAAACCTGTGTTTGAGATTTTAGTAGGGATTTTACAGAATTTGTAAAATTGCCACTCATATATAGTAAACTTGTTTTTGTCAAATGCTTCAGTTTAATGTGTTTCCAAGTTCCTCCCTCTGTTGTATTGGTTGGAAAACCCTTTACTTAATAAGGGGTATTTTTATATACCTAACATTGTTAACTTCGTTTAACTCTTCCAAACAACCAATTCGTTTCTGTGTTTAACATTTATCTACCGTTCAGTATAAAACTATTATAAGCATGTGAGCCGAGTGGATTCTAGGGATGCTTGGCCCTTAGTATCTTAAAATGTAATTAAGGAATCCAGGGTCTTGGTTTTGAAGTGTATACAGTTCAACTGGATTCATGTTAAAACTTTTACTGCACTTTCTCACAATATTTTCTTATAATGAATGCGGAAGAAAAAGGATAGCAACCTCATAGCAGAACCAAATGAAAGAGAACATTATTATGCAGAAGGGAAACTGCATGACCGAGCAGGAGCGTGGCAGTGACGGGAGGGTGCACCGTCTTGACTTGGGTGGGGGTTATTGTACAGTATGGACTGTGGTTTGAGTTGCTTCCAGTGGTAGTTCATGCTTCCTGAAATCTTTGTTTCAGCTAGCATGGAAGATTGCAGTTATGCACTATGCTACTGATGGTGGGGGGAGGGGGGTCATCTGTTTTTAATTCAATTACCTGAATAAAATGGTGAACGCACATCTTGATTTCAGTCCCAGTGTCTAGTGATAGGGGGGGGGGGGGGAAGGTCAGCTGATCAGCGGGAAGGGTAAGTTCCCAGAGCTGCCGGCTCAGACTCCCTGGGTGATGTTTGGTGCGTCTCGGAGGACGCGGAATAGCGTTTGTCCTGAATCTGCCCAACTTTAAGTACTGGTGCTGAGCACCTGGCAGCTGCTCTCACATCGGAGCCTGCAATGAGTCAAAAGCGCCACCAAACGCTGGCGCTGCATTCTAGACGTGCAGTTTGGATCCCATTCTCAAAATGTTTTAGTCTGTACCCCCTGAAAATGGAGCCCTTCAACCTTTTAAGTAGGTTTTACTTATAGTACACAAGAATAACCTTTTTTGCCTCACTAAAATGCATGTAGTACTATAGTCCTGCAAACAGAGAATGGCATTACTGGGGAATGATGGTGCTCCATCTTCCTCTTGCCCTGAAAGCCCCAGACATTTCACAAGCAAGAGATTTTCATGAGCTTCCAGCCACAAGGATGGCAACTTTCCAACCAGTGTTCCTCTTTTTAAAATCTACAATATGGCTTTTCAATTTTTGACCTCTTCAAACACAATTGTATCTTGACTTGACATAAAATCATATCTCTGTGTACTGGTACAATATTTAGAAAGTATACCTGGCAAGTGCAATAGTAGAAGCTTTATTCATTTATACAGCTTAGTTGAGAACTTTGTTGTCTAATTAGTGGACTTGCTGGGGAGACCCTGGATGTGATGACCCTTCTGACGCGCTGCTGAATACGACAGTTTACAGCAGAACCAGTGAACTGCAGGGGGGAATATCAGGAAGACTTGACAAGGCACCCTTCCTTCTCTACTGTTAGTTTGGGCAGGAATTTGGATTAATTACTTCGTGCAGCTCGTGTAATTACACACAGGCCGATACAGTACAGTGCGCTCCGGAGCGCACTGTTAGCCTGCTCTTGGACGTGCATTTTCCCTTACCCCTTATTCAGTAAGGGGATGAAAACGCGCATCCAACCCGCGGCACCTAATAGCGCCCTCAACATGCAAATGCATGTTGAGGGCCCTATTAGGTATGCGCGCGGGATACAGAAAGTAAAATGTGCAGCCAAGCGCTAATTTCTTCCGGCGCCGGGAAAGTGCACGGAAAAGCAGTAAAAACTGATATTAAGTCGGAGGTCCCGAAAAGTAAAAAAAAAAAAATAAATTTGAATTCGGCCCGCGGCTGTCGGGCCAAAAACCGGTCGCTCAATTTTGCCGGCGTCCAGTTTCCGAGCCTGTGGCTGTCAGTGGGCTCGAGAACCGACACCGGCAAAATTGAGCGTCGGCTGTCAAACCCTCTGACAGCCGCCGCTCCTGTCAAAAAGTAGGCGCTAGGGACACGCTAGTGTCCCTAGCGCCTCCTTTTACCCGGATCTACCGCGTCACCTAATTTAAATAGAGAATCGCGCGCACCGGCAAAGGGCCGGTGCATGCACCGGTAGAGCGGGCGTTCGTCCGCTCTCCCGCAGACTTTACTGTATCGGCCCGATTATGAGCAAAAAAAAAAAATGGGTGGAACAAATGATCTTCAAAAAGAACTAAGATTTAGAGAATAAATGGCCCCAATACAATACAGAAACTCAATACAGTCCCAAGACCATATGAGATAACAAATATGGGGTTATCAGACACTGAAGGCTCAGCTTCTGCACAGCCTGAGGTGCCCAGAGGTATTGATCGGTTTATCCCCATGCGTAAATTCCTGTGGTGTTTTTTCAAAGGATGCAGTAGACGTTACTCATTGACAACGAACACTCCGAAGAACGAATGAGAAGAGAAACTGGCTCCTGTGCCGGCTGATTTTACCACATTACTTGTACTGAATTTTGAATAATAAAAAGGTCAAATTCTAAAAACATAGGCATTTTCATCGATGCAGTATTACTATGTCTGTCTGCCATGTGTACTTCCTAAATATGGCGGAGATCCGCCGAGTACAAATTTTCTTGATATTTTTTTAATCCACAAAAAGCTCAGACTCGTGCGCTTGTGGGCCGTCTGGAGAACAAATATTTAGTATGTTGTCATGTTTTACTTGGCACAGCCATTTTTGGGCATTTTTAAATTTTTTCAGTTTATTTGCTCTTTTTTTTTTTTTTTTTTTTTTTACTTTATTTGTACGTACAAAACTAATTGTAGATGTAGCATAACTCTCTTCAGTGTGGCTTTTTATAGCAGGTGCAGCAGTAGCAAACATGCAAAATGTAATGGTGATTCCCGTATTGAAAAGCTGGGGGAAAAAATCAATACTTCGATCAGTAGCATTGGAGAGTGGCTTAGCATGCAAACTGTTTTTGTGGATGTAGCATGTTGTCATGGGGCTGGTTTAAGTCTGGCATTTCCATGTGTGTTATTGCAAAAGTTGAAATGGATCCTGGAAAAGAAAATCTTTTAAATATCTCAACATTACTGGAATCAGTGTTTTTATTTTTATTTTGTTTTTAATTTCAGTGAAGACTTTTGAGTTGCTTCTTTTTGGAGGGTTCTTTTTTTTTTTTCTTTTTGGTTCTACATTATATGTTGTATTACAGGATATGTAGAAACAGTTACCTGTGAACGATGTTTTTCATAACTTTTTCTAAAAAAAAAATAAATATAAATATATCTAAATGGATGCAATGTGCATAAATATTTTTAAAATGCAGCCATGAGTTATTTGCACCTTTTTGCTAATGCCTCTATTTACTTGCTTTGGCATAAAGAATGAGCCAACTGACTTCAGTGTCCTGTGGAAAGTATATATAAATGTTATCAGAAATTGCTCATAGATGTAATGCTGATTAATGTTAAATCACAAATAAACAGTATTTTAAATAGATACACTTTTCTAATGTTGTTCTTTATTACAAGCTCAAAAGATCAAAATATAGCCAATTCAACCTTCTCAATACATCAACGTAGAAAGCCAAAGAGAGAGCGCTGTTAGGATGAACAGCAAAACTTGAATAGCATAAAAAAATACCAAAGGCAAATTAGTATTCTACGGATGTCAGCAAGCCAGTCGTGGGGTCTGGCAAATGACCACCATCGGACTTCTCAATCATTCACCCTACTTAGTCTTACGTATGTAATCTTTGGTGCTAGGATTAGGTAGGAGGTACTACTTTGCTGGCCATCCCTTCGGTGCAGCTCCAGAAAGGCTTTCCTGGATTGATCAACTAGCACCTTTAAAAGGAGCAATGCACAAGAAGCAGTGTGGCTTTTTGAATTGGAGTTTAGGAAAGTAGGAAAGGATTGCAGTTGTTCCCAGTTTTAAGTCTCAAGGGCACACAATCTTATATATTCTTGGGGGGGCGGGGGATTATTTATGGGGGTAAACTGTCGCTTATGGTCCAGATGATGAAAGGAGGTCATCAGTGTGTGTGTGCTGTGCTTTAAGTGCTTCCCATGAGGTGAGAGATGATAGCAATAATTAGACAGGACCAGGACTGGGTGTTAAAATAAAGTCCATTTGTCCAAATTGATGTGTATATCTGACTGTAGTTCCAGGGGTTTTCTTTCTGCGTAGGTAGGTGTCCTTATTACAGAGTTCTGGGTAGAGCCCACGGTGATTTTACATGCGCATGACTCTCCCAGCGGCTGTGCTGTGGGAATCCTGGTGCAGGGGGGGTCCCCTGTGCTTTGCAAAGATCCTACCTTTAGTCATGATCTTCCCGTGGTCACCCATCCTGTCCTGATTCCGTGGATGGAAATTGGGTGGGATCTCCTTCTCTATCCTTTCTTCCATTTGTTCATTTTCCTTAGCTGTTATTGCAAGTGATTTCTCTTATGGAAAAATCTGAGGACCAGGCTATTAATCTTGTGCCAAAATCCCAGGGCCGGATTTTAATAGCTATGCGCGGGTGTAGATTTGTGCAACCCGGTGCACACAAATCTACGCCCGATTTTATAACATGCGCACGCAGCTGCACGCATATATAATCTGAGGTTGGCGTACGTAAGGGGGTGCACACTTGTGCACCAAGCCCTAGGGGAGGCCCAATGGCTTTCCCCATTCCCTCTGCTCCCCCCCACCTTCCCTATCTAACCTGCCCCCCAGCCCTACCTAAATCCCCCCTACCTTTATTTTGTTATTTACGCCTGCCTCTGGCAGGCGTAACTTGCGTGAGCTGGCCAGCTGCTGTGCCGGAGGCCTCGATCCCGCCTCGGCGCCATGCCCCCACCCCTTTTTCAAAACCCCGGGACATAAGCGCGTTGCCGGGCCTATGCAAAATAGGCTTGGTGCGTGTAACCCCCCTGCGCGTGTAAATCCAGCTGGATTTACGCGCGCAGGGCTTTTAAAATCTGCCCCCAGTGTGAAAGGGGGATCCAAAAACCTCACTACTTTTTTTAGTTCCAAAAATTGCTTTAGCTCCTAATCTGGATATCTTCTCTGCCCTCACTGCCTCTCGCAGCAGGATCCATGGCCGGTGCTCGCCCACCTAGGGAGTAGAGTAGGCTCACAGGTCTTAGGGTCCCCTGAAGAGAGCTCCCTGCCCCAAAGGGGGTATCAGGCTTAAAAGTCTATCTCACTGTAAATTATAAGAAGGACCCTCTGGCAGGGAGTGCACAGTGAGGGATCTCTTCTGAAATAAACTCCTTTGGGCAAGGCTGGGAGACTTTACCAGAGTGTGGAAAAAAAAATCCATGTTTACTCTGCAGCTGCTCTCTCTAACTGAGCCCCCGAGTGTTAAAAAGGCCGAGCTAAATAGCACTGAGCCATCCAATCCAAAGCCTCCTGGTGGGAGGGCCTGAAGGGTATGCATGGCTCGCTTTCTCAGTGTATTATGAGGCAGGGATAGTGGCATCTAATGGCCAGACTCAGTAGCGGTGCCACACATTTTTTTATTTTTTTGCTGCATATAAAAAATTCTGGAAAAAATATCGAAGTGTACTGTGAACATCAAACCACATGGAAATGCTAAGTTAATCAAAACTGTGCAAGTAAGAGCAGTCACAAACATCTAAAAGTTCCAGTGAGAAACCCAGAGCCTCGAAACGATGACCCAACCTTAGCTAATGTTTTGTCCGTAGACGACTTCAGGAGATGAAAGTAAAAGTTCAACATGAAAACTGTCCTTGCATATCTGAAGGTGTTTAAGGTCTGGATCACATCACGATCTCACAAAAGTCAAAGAATGGAGAAATTACTTATCTGATAATTGTTTTCCTTAGTGCAGACAGATGGACTCAGGACCAGTGGGTTTATGCTCCCCTGCCAGCAGATGGAGATGGAGCAAGCTGACATCACAGTGTACATAACCCTGCAGTGACCCCAGCCTGCCGGTATTCTCTTGAAAATCAACTGTGGACAGACTAGCAAAAAGCTTGATTAAAAACAGGTAACTAGAACTGTAGTCAACCAAGCAAAAACACTGAACTCTCATAACATTCTAGGTACCCCAAGCTAGGGACTGGATGAACACTTACCAGTAAACCCTTGGGACTCAGAGCCCCACAGGAGGACTATTGACACACTCATGTGGCAGCCAAGAGCAGCAAGCTGAGTCCATCTGTCCACACTAAGAAAAGCGAAATCAGGTAAGTAATTTCTCCATTTCCTAGCATGTAGACAAATGGACTCAGGGCCAGTGGGATGTACCAAAGCTACTCCCCAGTGGGAGGCTGCCTACGGTCCAGTCAACACCGCATGTGCAAAGTCTGCATCCTCCTGGGCCTGCACATCCAGATGATAAAATCTGGAAAAAGTCTGTAAGCATGACCACGTCGCAGCTTGGCAGATATCAACGGGAGACAACAAACTAATCTCTGCCCATGACACTGCCTGAACCCTAGTGGAACGAGCCCTAACCTGAGTAGACAACGGCTTTCCAGCATCCACATTTCAAAGTGTGGGGTTTTTTTTTATATTAACAACCTGCTTTTTAGTTGTTAGGGATAATTCGAAAATCATTAGCTTCAGTGATTTTTTACTTATAGGCACATGGACTGCGTTTGCTTTTATTGGAACCTCTCTGTTGGGATGCCCTAACTCTCCTGTTTCATTAGTATCCTTCAAGAATATATTGCTCCTAACCATGCGCTGCTGAGCAACTGTCGGCTTTCCCCCTTGTTCGTTTAAAAGCTGCTCTATCTCCTTTTTGAAAGTTAGTGCCAGCAGCTTGGTTCCACGCTGATTAAGGTGGAGCCCATCCTTACAGAAAAGTCTCCCCCCCCCCTTCCCCAAATGTTTCCCCAGTTCCTTACAAAACTGAATCCCTCTTCCCTGCACCATCGTCTCATCCACGCATTGAAACTGGAGCTCTGCCTGCCTCTGGGGACCTGCACGTGGAACAGGAAGCATTTCAGAGATTTCCACCCTGGAGGTTCTGGATTTCAGCTTTCTACCTAAAATCCTAAATTTGGCTTCCAGAACCTCCCTCCCACATTTTCCTATGTTGTTGGTGCCCACATGTACCACGGCAGCCGGCTCCTCCCCAGCACTGTCTAAAATAATATCTAGGTGACGCGTGAGGTCCGCCACCTTCGCACCAGGCAGGCACATTACCAGGCGGTCCTCACGTCCACCAGCCACCCTGCTATCTACATTTCTAATATTGAATCACCAACTATGATGGTCGGCCTAATCCTTCCCTCCTGGGCAGTAGCCCTGGGCAGCTTGTCCTCAGTGCGAGAGGACAATACATCACCTGGAGAGCAGGTCCTTGCTACAGGATCACTCCCTGCTACACCAGGGTGATGTTCTCCTACTGGGAGACCTTTCTGATCCAAGGCAGCACTGGGGCTGCCAGACTGGCTTTGGGACTTGGCTACTATGTCCCTGAAAGTCTCATCAATGTACTCTGTCTCCCTCGGCTCCTCCGAGTCTCCGACTCTAGCCTCCAGAGATCGGACTTCTTGCCTGAGAGCCAGGAGCTCTTTGCACTTACCCGAGGTGGGTAAAAAATCATACATGTGTCACTCGATGCAAAAGACTGGAAAGCCCCCTCTTGCTGCTGGACTACAGCCTTCATCTTAGTTTTACTGAGTTCCTAGTTAAGTTTAGGATACTAAGGGAGTTGGAATGAGAGTACTTTAAATTTACAGGTGAATTTACTAATTAATCAGCTAGTGTCCTACAAGGGGATGATTATACTTTCAATAAGGGCTGGTACAATAGTATGATTTAGATAAGACCCTGATTGATTTTTAATGAGAAAGTGTCTCATGCCTAAAAATCAAGGGTTGAGTGGGTGGGAAAGACAGACACTAGAATTAACTATCTCTGGCTTGCTTATTACCTCAGACACACACAAACTCTAAATATATCTCTCTATTTCACTTTTCACCAAACTTTATAAGACCAAAGATTTCCCAAAGCTATACTTACCAATCCTCTTTAACCACCATTAAATTGATCTTCACTCGGTTAATTGAAGGATTTGAGATTCGCGCGCTGCTTCCGGTCCTCTTCTACTGCAAAGGGTGCAGGACCTCTGGAAGCTGGGGCTGTAGAATTTAATCCCTGGATCACTTGCTGTGACCTCTGGACTCCTCTCCCGGAGGATGCTGGGAGCAGTATGCAGATGAGCCTTCTGGTCCTCTTCTACTTTTTTTTAATACAGCCTAAAAAGTTGATTGACTTGTTAGATGAACCTAATTTTGCAGTTCAGCAAATACTCTGACCCTTCTAACTTCTCGATTATGATTGTTCTGTCTACTTTCAACAGCTGTCTGAGCATTTGAAAATAAAGTTGATTCACTCTTCCAAAGCAGAGGAAGGCTATAAATAAAATCCTCTAAATACTACTGTCAGAAATATTGTTAAGAAATGGAATTTACATGGAACTGAACTGTTAAAGTCAAGGCGAGATCTAAAAGACCTAGAAAAATCTCTGAAAAAACTGCTCAACTACTGCTCAGATCTGCAAAACAGAACACAGACTATTGCAAATAATTTGTTGAAAGGTTTAGCTGACACTGGAGTAGTTGTCCATAGGTGCATAGTACAGCATTGCTTACACGACCATGATCTATATGGGAGAGTTATCAAAAAGGAATCTTTTCTATGACCTCATTACAAAAGTTATCATCTAAAGTATGCAAAACAAAGCCTTGATGAGCTTGAAACTGGAAGAAAGTGCTTTGGATTAATGCAACAAAACTTGAACTGTTCGGCCACAACCACACAAGAAACTGTAACTTCAATTTCTTAATGTAAAGGACCTACTTGGTCCCGCACTGCCTAGTTTAAGCAGGCTAGGATTAGGTAGGAGGTAGTACTTTGCTGGCCATCCCTTAGGTGCAGCTCCAGAAAGGCTTTCCTGGATTGATCAACTAGCACCTTTAAAAGGAGCAATGCACAAGGAGCAGCAGTGTGGCATTTTGAATTGGAAAGAAATACGACGAGTGAGATAATCAAATTTGCAGATGACACAAAATTGTGCAGAGTAGTTAAATCACAAGCAGATTGTGATAAATTGCAGGAAGACCTTGTGAGACTGGAAAATTGGGCATCCAAATGGCAGATGAAATTTAATGTGGATAAGTGCAAGGTGATGCATATAGGGAAAAATAACCCATGCTATAATTACACGATGTTGGGTTCCATATTAGGTGCTACAACCCAAGAAAGAGATCTAGATGTCATAGTGGATAACACATTGAAATCGTCGGTTCAGTGTGCTGCGGCAGTCAAAAAAGCAAACAGAATGTTGGGAATTATTAGAAAAGGAATGATGAATAAAACGGAAAATGTCATAATGCCTCTGTATCGCTCCATGGTGAGACCGCACCTTGAATACTGTGTACAATTCTGGTCGCCGCATCTCAAAAAAGATATAATTGCGATGGAGAAGGTACAGAGAAGGGCTACCAAAATGATAAGGGGAATGGAACAACTCCCCTATGAGGAAAGACTAAAGAGGTTAGGACTTTTCAGCTTGGAGAAGAGACGACTGAGGGGGGATATGATAGAGGTGTTTAAAATCATGAGAGGTCTAGAACGGGTAGATGTGAATCGGTTATTTACTCTTTCGGATAGTAGAAGGACTAGGGGACACTCCATGAAGTTAGCATGGGGCACATTTAAAACTACTCAACGCACAATTAAACTCTGGAATTTGTTGCCAGAGAATGTGGTTCGTGCAGTTAGTATAGCTGTGTTTAAAAAAGGATTGGATAAGTTCTTGGAGGAGAAGTCCATTACCTGCTATTAAGTTCACTTAGAGAATAGCCACTGCCATTAGCAATGGTTACATGGAATAGACTTAGTTTTTGGGTACTTGCCAGGTTCTTATGTCCTGGATTGGCCACTGTTGGAAACAGGATGCTGGGCTTGATGGACCCTTGGTCTGACCCAGTATGGCATTTTCTTATGTTCTTATGTTCTTATGTTTAGGAAAGTAGGAAAAGATTGCAGTGGTTCCCAGTTTAGGCTCTACAGCCTGATCCAGGGAAAGAGACTTATCCCTGGCCAGTATCGACCCCACCCCCTGACCCCAGCTCTGCAACAAGAAGTGTTTTCGAGAGGATAGGGGCAACTACAGAGAATGCCTTGGATTGAGGCTTCATCAGGTGAATTACTGTAACAGTGTTATGGATATTGATGTTTGGGTGGATCCTTGGACACTGTGGCAGCTGACCATGCCCATGGGGGGCAGTCCCGTGAGGGACCACAGTGTCAGGCTAGACTCTGGACACAAACACAGATTTGAATCTTTTATTAAACAGTTTTGGAAACTACCAGAGGTGGCAGTAGTGAGTAGTAGATGTTGAGCCCAGCTGGGCAGGTCTCCCACAGAACGCTGGAACAGCGAAACCTCTGCTAGGCTGTGCTGTAGTGGAAAGAGGCTGAGAGTTATGAGTACGAAATAAGAAGCATTCAGAGTCCCAGGTAGAATTAGGAGAAGCTCCGAGACAGGGAGAGCAGGCCCTCGAGGAGCGAGTACCTGATCCCTTAGAGCAGAGAGACTCAGTTGTATCGTACTCACGTAGCAGTAACAGAGATTCCACTAGACGAGAGGTCTGGCACCGGAACAGAGGGCAGGCTGTCGAGGAGCGAGTACCTGGTTCCAGTGAAGCAGTACTGTGGAATAGATGGTAGTTGTACTCACAGATGGAAACTGTTAGTGAAGTCTTCCAAGTAGAAGGATTTGAAGATGCAGGCAGCGACTCAGGGAACATGGGCCCTCGACGAGCGAGTACCAGTTTCCTGATAGCACCTGAAAGAAGCAGAAGAGGCCCCCAAGGAGCGGGTACCCCGTTAACAAACCCCGAAAGGTGTAAGAGTTCCAGATAGCACTGGAGTGGCAGAGCAGCTTCGGTACGGAGAGCGAATCCCATCCGTAGAGATACCGTTGCTAACTCGATGAGCTAGCAAATACTGTAGGCTTAAATATCCGGGTAGCGTGACGTCATATCAGGGGGACGCTGCTGAGGTTCGCACCAACATGGAAATAAAGATGAGGGCGGTTTGCTCGCACCCTAAGGTACCTTGGAGGAGCATGGCGAGAGGCAGCACCAAAGCAGGTCCGGGGATGCCGGAGAGGACAGCAAACAGATGCCGTGGCAGCCAGTAGTCCGAGGTGAGTGGGAGGAGCTGCAAGTAGTGAGAGGTAGGCGGGGTGAAGCCATTGAAGACCGACGGTCGCATCAGTACCCCCCTTCAAAGGGCGGACTCCAACTCTTGTACCAGGTCTTGGTTTTTGAGGATGCATCTGGTAAAACTGAAGGAGCATCTCTTTATCCAGGATATTAGCCATCGGCTCCCAAGAATTTTCTTCGGGGCCATAACCTTCCCAAGACAGAAGGTATTCCCAAGTTTTGCCACGTCTCCTTACATCTAGAATAGCTTCAACCTTATATTCAAGGTCATCTTCTGTGTTGATATAAGTTGGTTCAGGAGACTTGGATGAGAACTCACTGAGAATGAGTGGTTTCAGAAGTGAAACGTGGAATGCGTAGTGGATTTTCAATCCAGGCAGTAGCTTCAGACTGTATGTAATGTTGCCAAGACGTTGGAGGATTGGAAACGGTCTAACGTAGCGAGGAGCGAATCGAGTGGAGGGTAACTTTAGTCTTAGATGCTTAGTTGATAGCCAGACTTTGTCACCAGGTTGAAACACAGGCGCTTTAGAATGGTGAGCGTCGTAGGACTTCTTTGCTTGATCACCCGCTTTGATTAGCATATCTTTAGTCTGAGTCCATAATTGATGGATATCATCAGCAGTGGACTGAGCTGCTGGGGACGACACTGAGAGCTTCAGAGGAAGTGGCAGTGAAGGTAAATGTCCATATACCACTTCAAATGGTGTTGATCCAGTGGATGAAGCTGGATGTGAATTAATGGCGAATTCAGCCCATGGTAACAGTTCGGCCCAGTTATTCTGACAGCAACTCACATAGGCCCGAATGAACTGTTATAGGGTCCTATTCATCCTTTCAGTTTGGCCATTAGATTGTGGATGATAGGCAGATGTATAATCCAGAGAGATGTCAAATAGCTTGCACAAAGCCTTCCAGAATTTTGCCGTGAATTGAGATCCTCTATCCAAGACTGTGCTTCAGTAGGCCATGAAGGCGAAAGATGTGTGCAATGAAGAGCTTCGCAAGCTCCAAGGCTGAGGGTAAGCCAGGCAGCACCACAAAATGAGCCATCTTGCTGAAATGGTCAACCGTCACCCAGATAGTATTCATTCCTCCAGAAAGAGGTAGATCAACTACAAAGTCAGTAGCGATGTGAGTCCATGGCTGTTCCAGAACTGGCAGCGGTTGTAGCAATCCCCAAGGCTGACCAGAAGTAGGTTTATGTTTGGCACAGTTGGAGCACGACGCTACATAGGAGTATTTGTCTTCCTTAATAGTAGACCACCAATAGTACTTCTGTAATTTCAGCAGGGTACGGCATTGACCAGGATGGCCAGCCAATTTGGAATCATGAGCCCAGTATAGAAGTTTCTTTCTGAGGTTCTTAGGCACAATTATTTTGCCGGCAGGCACAGAATGGGTAGCCGCCAAGATGACTTTCTTCGGGTCGATGATGTGCTGAGGTTCTTCAGGAACATAGAGAGGAAAGAGCGTAACAGGGCATCAGCTCTGGTATTCTTGTCTCCTGGGCGATAATTGAGCATGAAGTCAAAGCGATTAAAAAACAAGGACCATCTGGCTTGTCTGTGGTTAAGATGTTGCGCATGACGTAGATACTCTAGATTCTTGTGGTCCGAGAATATGGTAATTTGATGTTGGGCACCTTCGAGCCAAGGCCGCCATTCCTCGAATGCCAGTTTAATAGCCAGGAGCTCTTTATCTCCGATACCATAGTTCTCTGCAGGAGAAAAAGCATCACGAGAAAAAGGAGCAGGGATGTAAGGCTTTAGAATCTCCAGTTTGGCTTAACACGGCCCCTACTCCAACATCTGAAGCGTCAACCTCCACAATGAAGGGTCTATTGGGGTCCGGATGACGCAGACATGGCTCAGTGGAAAAGGCAGTCTTTAATTTCTCGAATGCAGAAATGGCCTCTGCAGACCATTTAGAAGAGTTGGCCACTTTCCGGGTCATTGCAGTTAAGGGCACTGAAAAGAAGAGTAGTTCTTTATAAAGCTTCTAAAGTAATTTGTTAACCCCAAAAATCTTCTCGGGGCCTTCAGACTGGTAGGTTGAGACCAATTCTTGATACTCTCTAATTTTTGGGGATCCATCCGGAAGCCTTGTTTCGAGATGATATAGCCAAGAAAAGGCACAGACTCTTTGTGGAATTCACACTTTGACAATTTGGCGTAGAGGCGATGTTCTCGAAGTCTCAGTAATACTTGTTTGATATCTGTTAGATGAGTAGACATATCCTGTGAGAATATCAAGATGTCATCTAGGTAAACGACGACACTTTTGTACAGAAAGTCCCGCAGAATGTCGTTAATCATGTTCTGAAACACAGCGGGAGCGTTGCACAGGCCGAAGGGCATTACCATATATTCGAAATGGACATCTCGAGTGTTGAAAGCTGTTTTCCACTCGTCGCCATCGCAGATGCAAACCAAGTTATAGGCTCCCTTTAGGTCAAGTTTTGAGAATATCTTGGCTCCTTGAAGTCGATCAAACAGCTCTGAGATCAGAGGTAAGAGGTATCAGTCTTTAATCATGAGCTCATTCAGACCTCGATAGTCGATACAAGGACGCAGAGTGCTGTCCTTCTTCCCCATGAAGAAGAAGCCTGCGCCCGCAGGAGACTTAGATGGTCTAATGAAAACATTTTGCAGGTTTTCCTCAATGTACTCGGACATGGCCTTGTTCTCTACCACTGACAGCGGGTAGACACGTCCCTTAGGAGGTTCAGCATTAGGTTTCAGTCGTATTACACAGTCATAAGATCTATGTGGCGGAAGGATGTCAGCAGCTTCTTTGGAGAAAACATCATGAAATGATGCATACTGAGGTGGCAGTCCTGGCATCACTGGAGAATAGGAGAGACCTTTAAGCATTTGCCATGACATTCTGGGCCCCAACGGGAGAGTTCCAACGTAGCCCAGTTGAATTGTGGCATGTGCAGCTGCAACCAGGGTAACTCCAGAACGATAGGGTGCATGGCCTTATCTAACATAAAGAAGGAAATTGACTCTGTATGGAGGGCTCCGGTGCGGAGGGATACCAGTTCGGTACAACAGGTAACATCACCCGGTAACGGCTCTCCATGTATAGACAATAAGAGTAGTGGAGTCTTCAAAGTGGTGAGGGGAATCCTCATATGTTCCACTAATCATCGTAGAATAAAATTACTTCCTGCCCCTGAGTCCACCAGGGCAAGGGTCTGGAATTCCAAAGGTCCACAGATCAGAGAGACAGGAAGAGAGAGCGGAGGAGAGAGCGTAGTAAGGCCTAAGAAAAGTTCTCCTGCAGGACTTAGGCCCGTCCATTTCCCAGACATATGGGGCATGTTTGGACCACATAAGAACATAAGAAAATGCCATACTGGGTCAGACCAAGGGTCCATCAAGCCCAGCATCCTGTTTCCAACAGTGGCCAATCCAGGCCATAAGAACCTGGCAAGTACCCAAAAACTAAGTCTATGGCCAACTTGTCCACAGTACATGCACAAACCATTTCTCTTCTGAAGTCTTCTCTCTTTGGATGTCAGGTGACTGTGACCAAGTTGCATCGGTTCTTCATCACTGGCAACAGGCATTACAGGAACCATCCTGAGTGCAGGCTTAGCACGAACTTCTTTCTGAACAGGTCCTTTACCAGGCTTGAGTTCTTGCACCTTATCACGAAGCCGGTGATCAATTCTATTGGCTAAGGCTACTAGCTCATCCAGCGAGTCAGGTGTCTCACGAGTGGCCAGCTCGTCCTTCAAGCAGGAATCCAAACCTCTGAAGAAGAGGGTTTTCAGGCATCTAGGGTCCCAAAGTAGCTCAGTTGCAAGAGTCTTGAACTCTGTAGTAAAATCAGCCAGTGGTCGGTTGCCTTGCTTCAGGTCCACCAAAGCAGAACCAGCAACAGTCACTCAAGCAGGATCATCAAAAACAAATTTGAACAAGTCCATAAATCTGTCATATCCTGGAGTATAGGGTCTTTGCGTTCCTACAGCAAGGAAGCCCAAGACAAGGCCCTTCCATCAAGATAAGATAGAATGTAAGTAGTCTTGGCATAGGCTGTAGGGAAGTGAGAAGGTTGTAATGCAAAATGCATACAACACTGGTTTAAGAAGCCTCTAGTTCTCTGAATCTCCCCAAAGGAAATGTATTGGAGCAGCAAGAAGCACAGTAGTCTTTACAGTTACTTCAGGTAACTGACCTTCATTACTGGAAGTAGAACCTTGATTCTTCTGTGCGTCCAGCTGATGAAACGCAGTAGTGAGTTTTTCCAATGCGTCTTGTTCAGCAGTGCGCAGGGCCAGGCCTGGAATGGCCTGCAAGGCATTGAGCTGAGCCGGAAACATGGAGTTAGCACTCTGTTATGGATATTGATGTTTGGGTGGATCCGTGGACACTGTGGCAGCTGACCACGCCCACGGGGGGCAGTCCTGTGAAGGGACCACAGTGTCAGGCTAGACTCTGGATACACAAACACAGATTTCAATCTTTTATTGAACAGTTTTGGAAACCACCAGAGGTGGCAGTAGTGAGTAGTAGATGTTGAGCCCGGCTGGGCAGGTCTCCCACAGAATGCTGGAACTGCGAATCCTCTGCTAGGCTGTGCTGTAGTGGAAAGAGGCTGAGAGTTATGAGTACACAATAAGAAGCATTCAGAGTCCCAGGTAGAATTAGGAGAAGCACCAAGACAGGGAGAGCAGGCCCTCGAGGAGCGAGTACCTGATCCCTTAGAGCAGAGAGACTCAGTTGTATTGTACTCACCTTGCAGTAAAAGAGATTCCACTAGACGAGAGGTCTGGCACCAGAACAGAGGGCAGGCCCTCAAGGAGTGAGTACCTGGTTTCAGTGAAGCAGTACTGTGGAATAGATGGTAGTTGTACTGACAGATGGAAACTATTAGTGAAGTCTTCAAGTAGAAGGGTTTGAAGATGCAGGCAGCGACTCAGGGAACATGGGCCCTTGACGAGCGCGTACCAGTTTCCTGATAGCACCTGAAAGAAGCAGAAGAGGGCCCCAAGGAGCAGGTACCCCGTTAGCAAACCCCGAAGGGTGTGAGTTCCAGATAGCACTGGAGTGGCAGAGCAGCTTCGGTACGGAGAGCGAATCCCATCCGTAGAGATACCGTTGATAACTCGATGAGCTAGCAAATACTGTAGCCTTAAATATCCAGGTAGCGTGACATCATATCAGGGGGACGCCGCTGAGGTTTGCGCCAACGTGGAAATAAAAATGAGGGTGGCATGCGCGCACGCACCCTAAGGTACCTTGGAGGAGCATGGCGAGAGGCAGCACCAAAGCAGGTCCAGGGACGCCGGAGAGGACGGCAAACAGATGCAGTGGCAGCCAGTAGTCTGAGGTGAGCAGGAGGAGCCGCAAGTACTGAGAGGTAGGCGGGGCGAGCCATCGAAGACCGGTCGCAACAAACAGAGGGGACCATCAGAAACATTGCCCCTTGTCATCTCAGGCCATGCACTGAAGTATGGACAGTAACACATCTGTTCAACCATGAAGTTGTCTTCACCTGATTAATTGAAGGCCTAACAAGTCAGTATATATTGTTGGCCACTTTTTTTTTTTAACTTTATTAGAATTTTCACAGTAAACAAGTTCATACTTGTACAGAAAAACATGAGGTGGCTAACAACATTACATATATGTAAATATAATCAAAAGCAATAATATAAATTCCAGCCAAACAACTCAATTATTTAAAGAAAATAATGGGGGAAGATGAGATGAAATTGAGCAATACAAGTTAGAAACAAGAAAAAAGGAAAACAAAGGAAATAAGAGAGACCGCATTCAAATAAATCAAGATCAGCTTGATCAAAAAACTAAACAGAACTACCATGAGCATCAAGATAGGATCTCAAATGAACAGGACCATAATAAACAAATTTAGATTCTGAATTGGAAAATATACGTTTGCAAGGATGCAAAGTATAAAAGTCGCACCCAAGGCAGCAGCCTCACTACGCATAGCTAGAAATCTCTTACATCGTTCGTAAGTTACATAAGTAATATCTGGGTTTATCCAGATTTGCTGGCCATAAAAAAAAAAAACTGATGTTTTGTAATGGAGAAATGATTTAAGAACAAAATCACGATCCTGAGAGAAAACAAGAGACATATAAAGTCCCACGTCTAAATGTTGAAATATGTACAGATGTTTCCAAAAATTCTGTCAAATTCAAATTTGGATCTTGATCTTGAACATCAGGGTTAATATTTGCTTGACACTTTAAGTACCGGTAATAGCCTTTAGCAAATGCAGGTGTAGCTTCAGAAGATAAGAACATAAGAACATGCCATACTGGGTCAGACCAAGGGTCCATCAAGCCCAGCATCCTGTTTCCAACAGTGGCCAATCCAGGCCATAAGAACCTGGCAAGTACCCAAAAACTAAGTCTATTCCATGTTACCGTTGCTAATAATAGTCTAACTTCAGTTAGTCAGCCAGAGTGACTCACTGCTCTCTTGATTATCAAATGTTGGTACCTAATCAAATCAAATCACACTACCTCAACACCTTTCCAAGGTGAGTAACTGGACTGAACTTTTCAACCTTTTTACTTAGGTATAAACTGCTCCTAGCTTATTTCTAGCTTCTGGCTACTTCTTTTTTTTTTTAATACAAGCACTCAGTTCTGCTTACTAGTTGCCTTACAGACTTTTAAAAATAAACACACTAACTACTGCTTTCTAGCTGCCTTACTGACTGACCATTTAAAAATAGTCTAACTTGTTTATTCGCTGCCTTACTGACTATTAAAAGCACAAACACACTAAATAATATTCCCAAATAGTTAACTTTGCCCCAATACTTTTAAGAAAGACAATGTCCCAAGCAAAAACTTACTGATTCCTTTCAGCCACCAGCAAGGTCATCCTCTCCTCTGTGTTCCCACTGGAATGTGAGAACCTCTAAGATAAATTCCTTAAATAAATCAATAAGGGAAATTAAATCAATGGGAACATTCAAGACCCTTAGATTTAAAAGGGCTGATTTTTAAAAGCCAGTGCATGCACAAACTGGGAGATACATGCCAAAGAAATGGAAAACCAAAAAGGGGTGAGGCAGGGGCATGGCCGGGCCGTGCAACCTACTGCTCCGGAGAGCAGATAAGTATAAAAACAACAACGAAAAAAAAGATAGAGGGGTTTTAGGTGTTGGGGAGGATAGGGGAAAAGGGAGGCAGGGTAGATAGGGGGTTTAGGAAGTTCCCTCCCAGTCCACCCCTTTATTGGAGAAGGGAACTGGGGAAAGGCCCTATTGTGTCACCATGTGCTTGTTACAAAATTTACCCCCATTATACACGGCACTATAAAATTGGGCACGCATGTTCGTGCGGGTAGCGGATTTTATAACACATGCGCACGATATAAAATCGGAGCATCCATGTGTGCATGCCGGGAACTGTGCGCACATGGACGCCTGCGCAGTTCTTTTCATATTTACCTTAAATTGCAAAGAGGTCTCAATGTTTTCCATTTTTTTCGAATGAAATATCAGATTGAACCAAAGTACCCTGAACCTTTTTAACTGAAACCACTCGTTTCCCAACTCCAAGTTTCCTGGAATGTGAGGCCAAGAAAGTCTCAGAAGATTGAATACAGGAAAATCAACTTGAAGTTACCTCGACTAATGAAGAAATTGTGTTGTCCAGGACCACCAAAGCTGACCACATCAAATCTATGGTACCCATGGAAGGTTTCTCCAGTATAGGATCAAAAACTGCATTCTCCAAACCTTTGTTGTGTGGCTGAGAAAAAGCCTCCAAGTTCCTCTCCACTCTGCTCCGGCATCGAGGTTAACATCCGGGGTCTAACCACAAGGTCAAGTACACCCATGGGAGCTCGAACCCCCCGCAGATACCGAGGGGGTATCCGGCATAGCTGCCATAAGCCTCGCAGCAGCATCAGGGGAGTCCTTCCCAGAAGTCCCCTATCCAGCATTCAGCTTCGACCCACAGTACGGTAAGGAATCGCCTGTAGATGTTATCCAGCAGGGAGGATGAGGAGGATTCGGCTCACCGGGACTTAAGGTGGTATTAGCATCCGGCGATAATGCCGCGCTCTTTGTGGATGCAATCACCAAGGAACCCTCCAGTGCAGACATGAACACTGGGATGAGTTATCCTTCAAATTTCGACTGAAATGGGTCAGTCTTAGGAGTGACTGGGGATATCTCCTGAATCTTAGCCTTCCGTTCAGTATGAAGCAGATTGAAATAGAAAACGAAGAAATTACAGAGGAGCTCCGCAAACACCACCTCTCTATGTGGCAGCCATCTTGGTTCTCCCAATTACTTTATTTTTAAAAGTAGAAACAAATCAGCTGTAAAAGTGTTCAAACTTTTGTACATGCCATAGACACAGTTTTATTATTTTCAATCTGCTAAAATCAGCAAATACATAGGGGTAGCTTTTTAAAAAATGCGCGTTCGCGTACTTTTGTTGGCGCACCAGTCGCAAACAAAAGTACGCTGGATTTTAGTAGATACGCGCGTATCTTCTAAAATCCAGGATCGGTGCGCGCAAGGCTGCCGATTTTGGGCAGCCGGCCACGCAGCCTGCCTCCGTTCCCTCCGAGGCTGCTCCGAAATCGGAGCGGCCTCGGAGGGAACTCTCTTTCGCCCTCCCCTCACCTTCCCCTCCCTTCCTCTACCTAACCCACCCCCCCGGCCCTATCTAAACCCCCCCCCCCTACCTTTGTCCACGGATTTACGCCTCCCGGAGAGAGACGTAAATCCACGCGCGCCGAGACACAACCCGGGAGCGGTTCCGGAGGGCGCAGCCACGCCCCTGGACTGCCCCGGGCCGAAACCACGCCTCCAGGCCCGCCCCCGAAACGCCACGTCCCGCCCCCAAAATGCCGCGTCAATCGGCCCCGCCCCCGACAAAAAACCCCGGGACTTACACGAGTCCCAGGGCTCTGCACGCGCCGGCAGGCCTATGGAAAATAGGCGCGCCGGCGCGCAAGGCCCTGCTCGCGTAAATCCGGGCGGATTTACGTGAGCAGGGCTTTTAAAATCCGCCCCATAGTAATTTTGCATTAAAAATTGCAGAAAGATGTCGTGTTTTAACTTTGTCAGCAAATCAGGAACAGAGAACATAAGAACATGCCATACTGGGTCAGACCAAGTGTCCATCAAGCCCAGCATCCTGTTTCCAACAGTGGCAATCCAGGCCATAAGAACCTGGCAAGTACCCAAAAACTAAGTCTATTCCATGTTACCATTGCTAATGGCAGTGGCTATTCTGTAAGTGAACTTAATAGCAGGTAATGGACTTCTCCTCCAAGAACTTATCCAATCCTTTTTTAAACACAGCTATACTAACTGCACTAACCACATCCTCTGGCAACAAATTCCAGAGTTTAATTGTGCGCTGAGTAAAAAAGAACTTTCTCCAATTAGTTTTAAATGTGCCACATGCTAACTTCATGGAGTGCCCCCTAGTCTTTCTCTATCCGAAAGAGTAAATAACCGATTCACATCTACCCTTTCTAGACCTCTCATGATTTTAAACACCTCTATCATATCCCCCCCCTCAGCCATCTCTTCTCCAAGCTGAAAAGTCCTAACCTCTTTAGTCTTTCCTCATAGGGGAGTTGTTCCATTCCCCTTATCATTTTGGTTGCCCTTCTCTGTACCTTCTCCATCGCAATTATATCTTTTTTGATATGCGGCGACCAGAATTGTACACAGTATTCAAGGTGCGGTCTCACCATGGAGCGATACAGAGGCATTATGATATTTTCCGTTTTATTCACCATTCCCTTTCTAATAATTCCAAATATTCTGTTTGCTTTTTTGACTGCCGCAGCACACTGAGCCGATGATTTCAATGTGTTATCCACTGATGCCTAGATCTCTTTCTGGGTGGTAGCATCTAATATGGAACCTAACATTGTGTAACTATAGCATGGGTTATTTTTCCCTATATGCATCACCTTGCACTTATCCACATTAAATTTCATCTGCCATTTGGATGCCAAATTTTCCAGAAGCAAATTTAACTTATTAACAGCTTCAAATATAAACATTTTCAAGAAACCCAAAAGAGCTGTGGCGATATATAAAGTACAGGTGCTAGTGGTCTCCTGACACAGACCGTGTTTTGCATGTGCTGCGTTGAAAGCTTAATATAAATAAATACACAAGTGAAATGTACCATATTCCTGAATATTGCAACATACTGTGAATTTCCAAACAATGCTCAAAGTGGCTTACAACATTATTAGGTACAAGATGTCCTTCCCCAAGGAGCTTTCAAGTTAAGTGGGTATTGGAGACAACAGGGGATAAAGGTCACAAGGAGTGTTAGTGGGGAAAGCAGGATTTAAACCCTCGTTTCTCTGGGTCTCAGCCCTTTGTTCTAACCACTAGGCCACCACTACCTCCTCCTCTCTTTGCTTAATTTAATGTTTGTGCACAAGTTCTGCTATGTTACTGTTCGCTTTGTTCTCTACCCATAGAGATGCTGTGGTTCATGGGCTGAAAGTGAGGTCAAGTCCTTTTCATGAAACAAACCGTGGTGAGACCGGAGCATTTTTTTTCATGCACGCTTAATATAAGCGGAACCAATCAGAGGGAAAAGCATGCATTTACCAACTGAACAAACACCTTTGTTGTCTCGTGGACTGCCGAGGGCCCTTAGCCATGCTTCCCATCATAGACGTGAGCGCTCATGGCAGTGAAGCCACGCAGAATTCTGGAATCGCGCCTTGGTTCTTCTTCATGCTTTGCCATAGTGGGGAAACTGGAAGACCATTGCTGACCAGGACCAATTAAAATGGAGCATAGCCTTTGCGAAGTGGTCTGAAGCTGCAGATTTCTAGAATGAATTCTTTAAAGCGACAGTCCTGTCAGGATGATGCAGTATTAACTTGTTTTCTGTCCTGGCGTATTCTCTGGTCTCTCTTCTTCATTCTAACTGCATTTATTTATTTTGCATATTTTGGAATAAAAGGTGAGCGCCTTGCATTTTAAAATACTGTTTTCATTGACTCTGCTTTTTAGCTGTTTGTGCTCTATTAATATTTCATATGCACCTTCTTCTATTGTGAGCTGCTGCTAATGATCTCTTATTGTATGTTTCCTAAAATCTTGTACCCCCATCTTTAATGAATTTCTTATTAAAACAAGTTAAGCAATAAATCTAAATAATGTGTCAATGTGATGCCTGCCAGCATGGGGTGCACAGGAGTTACACAATTTACTTTCATAATGGTGGTTGTAATTAGGCAGGATAAGATTTCATAAACGCTTAAACCCATTTCTCAAAGAAATTAAATAAAACATGTTTATTTTATTTGTTCTGACAATTGAAGTTTTTTAAGCTACTGTAGAACTCGTTATTGAGCAGCTAGGTGCTGCACAGTAATAAACTGGAAAGTTTCAGTGCGCAGTAGACCTTGGATGGCTGTCAATCACAGCAGCGCAGATCCCACCATCACAGGGGGTCCTGTCTCTCCAGCTCTATCCTGTCAGCACTTTGGGAAAGATAACACTACAGGCCAGAGCACAGGTGTGGGACTGGCAGCTGCTTGAATTGCACAGGGCTGTTCAGCCAAACTGCACCAGACTTTCTAAAAACACAATTTCTAGCTTATTTTAGACACGACGGAGAAGCAGCTGGCAGCACGATGATAACATCTGACCAAGCTTCTATCATTTCATTTTTTAAAGGTAGCAATTAAACAGTAAGTACCCATTTAAATTGAGCTGATTTTTTTTTTTTAATTGTCTGAGGGGACAGTATGAGATTATAAAGCTTCCAGAGGGCTAGCCATGTTAGTCTGTAGTAGCAAAAATGACACAACCCAACTCATAGAACAGATTTACTCGGTCGCAAGCTTTCAGGTGTGGAGGTGCGCGATATCAGAGGGGATTGTGCAGCGTTGAGGCCAGCAAAGGTGCTTTCAGAAATCCGGACGCACAAACCTTTTCCAGGCCCTGAGCAGAATTTTCCATTCAACCTTATTTTCAGCTTTTGGGGGGGGGGGGGGGGTGTCAATTTTCAGGGTCTAGCTGGCCAGCAAAGTTAACCAGATAAACGTTTCCAGCTGACTTAGCAGGAATATTCGGCGGCACACGTGTCTGCCCAGCTGTGGAAAAGTTCTGCCACGGCCCTCCTTGACAGCTAGCGTAGAAGAGGTGGTAATTAGGGGAGGTCCCACGCCAGTACAGCCCCCTCCCTTTCAGGGTGCTGGAATAAAAGCAGCACTCTCCTGAGAATTCGGGGGGAGGGGGGGACAGTATAGTTTGGTTTGGAGGAAGTCTGGAGATTTTTTTACTGTTTTGGTTTTTGTAAACCTAGCTGGGTGCTCGGGCTCCATCCTGCCCGTGGTCCTTGGGCCAGTCCAGTGACTCCACTCCTGGATCCCATTCCGTAGCTGCAGAGTGGCTTGTCCTGGGGTGTTTTGCGGGAGTTTTGCATTTTTTTTGTAAGAAGACTGTGAGACCCCCCAGGGTGTTTGTTCAGGGAGAGGTCTTGGGGGGGGGGGCCCTGCGTAGGGAAGACCTACCCTGCTGGGATCACCTCAGGGAGCAGAGGAATGGTGGTGACCCGCAACAGCGTCCTCCTGGTGTTTTGGATCTATTTTGGGGAATGGAGACGTTTTGGTTGGTCACACAGGAGGAAGACTCTGGCCCCCCTCCCCCCTTCCTGCCTGGAGACAGGAACACGGACAACAGTGCGTTCTGTGAGGATCCCTTGCATCGAGGGATTTGAGAAGGAGAGAGAGAGAGAACAAAGGAAAAGAACTGGAAGTAAGAACAAGTTTGAGACCTTTTGAGGACACCCAATTGGAGTCTTCAACCGCTGGGGAGAGAGGATTTGGGACACTCAGTGCAGAGGCTGTGTTTTACCATTTTCACCAGTGTTGGAGGCAGTAGCTTAGCTAGAATGGGCCTGAGTGGGCTGTGGCTCACCCAGGCCCACTCACTTAGCATTGCCCCAGCCCGGTAGCCTGAGAAAAGAGACCCTGTCGCAGGGCATGCACGAACAGGCCCGGCACTACCAGCTGTGCACACCCAACGACGCAGTGGCCAAAGAGGAAAGATGGCCCGGGAGAGCGCCGGTGGACCCTGTCCCACCGGTGACCGAAGAGAGAGGGCAGCCTGCGAGGCCATCTGTGGCTCCCATCTCCCATCTCTCAGCTGCTTCGATACAGTCAATCACCAAATCCTACTTTCCCTACTAGCAGAAATAGGCATCGCAGGCACTGCCTTATCTTGGTTCTCCTCATACCTAGCCAATAGAGAATATATAGTAAAAATTGACAAAGCTGAGTCTTCTCACATCCCCCTCACACAAGGAGTTCCTCAGGGGTCCTCACTCTCTTCTACTCTGTTCAATATTTATATACTGCCCCTCTGCCACCTGCTCTCTGACCTAGGATTGAACTTTTTCTTATATGCCGACGACGTTCAAATCCTCATTCCTATCCAAAATACCCTAAATGAAACCCTTCAACTATGGGACTCCTATCTTACATCCATCAATTCTCTCCTCTCCAACCTCCACCTTGCCCTCAATGCTTCTAAAACTGAGATACTCATAATATCTAATCAACCTGAACTTACCCTCCCCAATATTACATCCTCTCCCCACGTCTCATCTCCAACTGTCAGAGACCTTGGCATCGAACTTGACCAGCGCCTCGATTTCAAAGCCCACATTAAATCCCTTCTTAAGGGAGGCTTTTACAAGCTTCACATCATGAAAAAGCTAAAACCACTACTCCACACACAAGATTTCCGTCTAGTCTTGCAGACCACTATCCTTTCCAAAGTGGATTACTGCAATTCCCTCCTCCTTGGCCTTCCAGAGTCGACCATCAAACCCCTACAAATCCTGCAGAACGCTATGGCAAGAATCCTAACGAACACACGAAAAAGAGACCACATCACCCCCATACTGAAGGACCTTCACTGGTTACCCATTTCTTTCCGTATACAGTATAAAACCCTCACCATACTACACAACCTCCTCTACAAACCCAACCCCTGGCTCAAGGACTCACCCCACTTCCGCATAACCAACCGTCCTACCAGATCCTCCCACGCAGGTACCCTACATACCCCCTCCCTCAAAATCGCCCATCTCACCTCCACGAGAGAAAGGGCCTTTACCATAGCGGGCCCTTCACTCTGGAATACTCTCCCTACCTTTCTCCGCCTTGAACCCTGCCTGGCCACCTTCAAAAAAGGCATAAAAACGTGGCTTTTCAGAAAGGCCTACCCGGAAACCAACCAAACCTAAACATTTCCACATAATCTACCCCGAAACCAACCAAACCTATACTTTCCCACTTAATCCCCCCCCCCCACTCAGATTCCCAGCCTCCATCCCCCCCACCCCACCCGCCCTTTTTTCCCCCCCCCCTCCTAAGGCTTCCCCTTTTTTTCCCTTTTTCCCCCCTCCTTAGGCTTTTCCCCCCCTCCCAAGGCTTTCCCTTCCGCCTCTCTTTGCCCGCCCTTCCCCTTTTATCTTCCTACAATTTTACAAAATTGTTCAATTTAGTCCGATATAATCAATCCTATGCTAATTGTCACTAATGTAAATATTCCTTTTTCTGTAAATAAGTTCCTTTTATTTCTTATGTTAACGGTTGTTTTTTATACTCTCACTCATGCTACCTATCTTTCCCTCTCTTCTTCCTGTCTCCCTTACCCCCCCCCCCCCCTTTCTGGCCTGCTCCCATCCCCCGGCCCCCTGTTCATTGTAATTTCCTCCTTTAACTGAGTTACTTGTAAACCGGCGTGATGTGCCTCACGAACATCGGTATATTAAAAGTTGTTAAATAAATAAATAAATAAATAAATAAATTAAATCTCACCAGCAGCCAGAAACTGAATGAGGCCCGGGAGGCCGCCGGTGGATCCTATCCCACTGGAAGATGAGAAACCCAACCGGAAAGAGCCCATTCGTCTGCTCCTCCTCGTGTGCTGGCCCCACTGAATTCGAAGCGCTTGTGGCTATCGCGGCTCTATGCCGATCTCATGATGCACTAACAGCGCAGGGGCTGGCACACGAAGAGGAGCAGCAGCAGCAGCCACAGAATGGGCTCCCGATGGGGAGACTGCCTGGGTTTTGTGTTTGCAATTGACTGGGAACCTGCCTGTATGTGTGTTTGTGTGAATGCGAGCCTGCCTAGAGTGTGTGTGTGTGTGTGTGTGAATGGGAGCCTGCCTGGGGAGGTTTTACTGTGAATGGGAGCCTGCCTGGGGCAGGGTTGTTGGTGTAAATGGGAGCCTGCCTGGGGGAAGGGGGTGTTGGTGTGACTGGGAGGCTGCCTGTGGGGAGGTCTGAATGGGAGCCTGCTGTGTGTGTGTATATGAGAGAACGTGGGAATGGAGAAGCTGTTTGTATATGAGTGAGATGTGTGTGTGTGTGTATGAGCCTGCATGTGAGAGCCTATGTGTTTGTGTGGGCATGTGAATCTATCTGTGAGACAGAATGTAAAAGTGTGTGTTTCTGTGAGGGGGAATGGGATCCTGCATGTGAGAGCGAGAGCTTGTGGGATTGGGAACCAGCAAGTGAGAGCCTGCATGTGTGAGAGAGCATATGAGAGTGGGAGCCTGTATGTATGTGAGAGAGAGCTTGCAAGAGGTGTGGTCTAGAACGGGTTAATGTGAATCAGTTATTTACTCTTTCAGATAATAGACTAGGGGGCACGCCATGAAGTTAGCAATAGCACATTTAAAACTAATCAGAGAAAGTTATTTTTCACTCAACGCACAATTAAACTCTGGAATTTGTTGCCAGAGGATGTGGTTAGTGCAGTTAGTATAGCTGTGTTTAAAAAAGGATTGGATAAGTTCTTGGAGGAGAAGTCCATTACCTGCTATTAATTAAGATGACTTAGAATATAGCCACTGCTATTACTAGCAACAGTAGCAAGGGATAGACTTAATTTTGGGGTACTTGCCAGGTTCTTATGGCCTGGATTGGCCACTGTTGGAAACAGGATGCTGGGCTTGATGGACTCTTGGTTTGACCCATTATGGCAACTTCTTATGTTCTTAAGAGTGGAAGCCTGTGTGAGAGAGAATCTGTGTGTGTATGAAGGAGGAAGGAAAGAAGAGAAGAGAGAAGAAACAGAATAAAAGAGATCCTGAAAAAGGAATTAGGAAAAGATAGACAAGGGGAACAAAGAGACTGGGACCAACTGATTACAAAAATAAGATCAGGCAACAAAGGTAAAAAAAAAACGTATTTTGCCTTTCAGCGATTGGAATATGCCATCTTTGGGACTTTGCGTTTCTAATATATTTTTATTTTGCTGCTTCTTCAGTATTCCAGAGTTCACAGAGGCTGAGGCTGGTTTCTCAGGTTTTTCATTTCTGTTTTGTCTGCATGTTTGTTTCTAATTTGTAGTCCCTCATTCTGTCTTAGGTTTGTGTTGCGCATGTGTGACAGAGATGCAGTATTTTGGCTAGCGTGTAGTTTCTCTCTAGGGATCTGTAGCAGTCCTGTTTGCTCACTAGGTAGTGTTTTAATGTTCTAGGGCATTGTGTAATGTTTGCCTTTGTAGCAGTCCTGTTTGTTCTCTTTGCCTATTAGGTGGTGTATTAGTGTTCTAGGGCCTGGTGTAATGTTTGCCTTTGCTGCCTTTTTGTAGATAAGGTTGCTGCTGTTTGAGTCCTGAGAGTTACTGCTGTTTATGGTATGGCATGGGAAGGTTCTAGGTGGTGTTTTTTTGTTTTTGTAGGGATTTGGCTTGCTTCACAAAGTGCTTGGCATTGAAGGGAGTTTGTTTTGCTGTCACTGAGGTGGCACCAGCATTTGAATATATTTTTTTTGCATGGCCTAGTTCTATTCTACACCTGTTGCACATCTTAAGTTCTTATGATGATTATTATGATTATTGCTGTTTTATTGTAGTTATATCTGCATTTTTAGAAAGAGGATTTATAAAAATACATTTATATTTGTTTTATTACATAATTGGATCTGATGTTTCGGTTAAATTTCTGATACTTTTTACATGATTTGTATTTATAAACTGCAATAAACATAAAATAAATTAATATAGATTAATAAGGTATTTTTAATGCTGGTAAGTGCTTGAAATAATAGAATTAAAATATTTTAAAGAATCATTCATGATGAAACTACTTATTGTCAGATGCACTCTAAGGCATTATTTATTGCTAAGAGTACAAATAGTAGGGCCTAGACTTGTATGTCAACTGCCCACCCATGTTAACCTTGGGGCCCCCCCAAAAAAAAATAATTTCTGGGTACATCATTAGTAGGAGTGGCGATAACACCCTAATGCATGCGGTAACTACTGCATCGTGACTTTAAAATTTAAATGAGGGAAAGGGGCGGGGCTTAAAAATGTAGGGCCTGGTAGGGGGCGAAAGTGTGCAACGCACCCACAACCACAGCAGGCAAAAATGCACCGCCACACTGCGGCCATCTGCTCCATATTACCCCCACCCCTTTTTCCCATGGCTCATCATTCCGCGGAACGATGAATCCAGGGGTTAGCTAGATAAGTGCGCTCCACCTCAAGAGCACCCCTGACTTAACGGCTAGCTGGATAAACAATTAGCTAAGTCTGAGTAATCAGACCGATGGGATTTTAAATCCTGCATTTTGTCTGGCCAAGTCCAGGACTTAACTGGACAAACAGCTTCCAGCGGTGACTTTGGAGTTGGTCAGTATTCTAATGGTTTGTCCAGCTAAGTTATGGACTTGGACAAACTATGGGTTTTCAAAATTCCCACTCTCCAATCACCTCCAAGTTAAAACTTCTCTGGATTATTTGCAGGTGTTCCAGACCAGAGCTAAGTTAGCCAGATAAGTTGTCTGGCTAAGTCTGATACTCAGAGTTATCCAGATCACTTATATGTGTAAGTCTGATCATGCCAGAGAGCAGTCCTAAAGTTAGAGAGAGAAGTTTATCCAGCTAACTAGGGCTTTATAACATGTTATAAAATCGGGCGTAGATTTGTTCGCGCCGGGTTGCACGAACAAATCTATGCCCGTGCATAAGTTTAAAAATCTGGTCCTAAGTGTTTTAAACTGTCATGCACTATGCCCTGCTTAGTTTCAAGGGTGGCTAGGCTGACATTATAATTCAGGAAACAGGCTTGGCACACAGGTAGAAATAATCATCCTGGACAACCTGATGCATCATCAGCTAATCAGAATAAATTTCAACCAATTCTCTGGGAAGTAAATAGTGACGCAAACAGTACAACCATAGATAGAATTAGTCTCAATTTGATTGAAAGGGGGGGATGATGTTGAAATCCTGAAGAGGAAACTGTGATGATGGCATTTTTTTTTTATTTATTTTTTTTTTTACAAAGGCAAGTGTAAAGGTTATGCTCAAGGAACAGAAGTAAAAAGGCAATTTATAAACAGAGAGAAGTTTTAGGACCTGCAAAATCGGTAAGCGCAGGAATCTGAGAAGATGACGCGGCATGGAAGTCTCTGTCGGGTGATGAACAGCCGAGGAAAGTCATGTGGTGTTATCCCTACTTAAGGCTTGATATGGAATTTATGCACCCTGCTGGGGCCCTGTGTACCAGAAAGATGAGAATGAGGGAGGAGGTTTGTAAAAAGATTGCAGAGAGCATAATCAAAAGGGCAGGATGACTGAGAATGTTCCCTAACGGGACAAAAAAAAAACTGCACCATTTTCATCTTTTTACTAACCTGCTCTGCATGACAACCAAGTAGGGGAAAGGTGACAACAGTTACAGGAAATTCCACCTCATTTTAAGAACCAGACTTTCAAAAACAAACTAAAAACGCTAAACTTATTAAAATATTATACCGGGCCAGCCTGGGGGCCCAGCGGCAGTGTTGCACACAGCTATGAGGAGGCCCTGGGTTCAATTCTCGGGTCAGGTGTTTTGCTCCCTGGGCTGGGAACAGGGCCGGCGGAAGCACTAGGCGGGGGCATAGGGTGCCGGCTTCCCAGGGGGTGGCAGCAGAAGCCACAGAGATGCTGGAAAAAGCAAAGAGAGCCGCTGCCGGCAGCCCCAAGGTATTTAATAAGTTGTCATGGCGAGGAGTGCCGAGCGTGACAAACCCGTCCGACCTCCTCCCCCAACTCCCGATCTGATGCTTCAGCCCGCCTTCGGTCAGTGCGCAGACTCAGCAAGAAGCTCGTGCCATCTGCTGCGTGCGCACTCGACTGGAGGAGGAGGAGCAGAGCAGTGCAGCAGGGCACTGCCTGCGAAGAAGAGGCCACCCCAGGGACCTGGCTTTGTTTGATCCACTTATGGATGAACATCTTTGCAAGATAAGAAACACTGTGACACATGTCCACTACCTTGGCAAAGAGATACAAAATGAACTGATTCAGCTTTTATCCAATGCTATCAAAGAAGAAAGCCTAAAACTTGCTCATGCTGCCAAGTACTTTTCTATCATTTTAGATTGTACACCAGATGGTAGGCCATGTTGAGCAAATGACCATGATCCTTCGCTTTGTGGACACTGCCTCAGACCCTGATAACTCTCAACTTGTAAGCATAAAGGAACATTTCTTGGGATTTGTGCCATTCCAGGAGACCACTGGTGCTGTAATGGCAGACACTGTCCTTCGCCAGTTAAAAGATATGTCATTGCCCATTGAAAACTTACGTGGTCAAGGCTATGAGAATGGAAGCAATATGAAAGGGAAAGAAAATGATGTACAACAAAGAATTTTGGACATTAATCCACAGGCTTTATTTGTTCCTTGCAGTGCACATTCTTTGAATTTGGTTGTTAGTGATGCTGCTAAATGTTGCTTGGAAGCAATGGCTTTCTTTAACCTAGTACAAAATATTTGTGTATATCTCTGCTTCAACACATCGTTGGGAAGTCCTAATGCGCCATGTGCCTGCTCTTTCAGTGAAACCATTGAGTGAAACAAGATGGGAAAGTCAAATTCATGCACTGAAACCTCTTCGCTATCAACTAGGTGATATCTATGATGCACTAGCTGAAATTGCTGTCAACATTACCCTAACAGGATCATCTGGCAATACCTTGTGGGTAAAGGCACAAGCTCTTGCAAAAAGTATTTCGTGCTTCAAGTTTGTGGTTTCTCTTGTTGTGTGGCATAACATCCTTTTTTAGATCAATATGACTAGCAAACAACTTCAAATGAAGGGATTTGACAATCACTGCCATTGAGCAACTGAGTGGAACCAAGAAATTTCTTTTAGACTGCAGGAGTGATGAAGGGTTTGTGAAAACACTGGTAGATGGTAGATGCACGTGAACTTGCTGAGGAGTTGGAGATACCAGTATGCTTTGAACCAGATCCAGTCCGGATTAGGAAAAAAAAGAAGCAGTTCACATATGAAGCTGATGATAATCCTATTCAGAGCGCTGAACAAAACTTCAAAGTGAACTTTTATTTTGCAGTCCTTGATACAGCAATACAATCAGTTGAGGAAAGATTCACACCGATGCATGAAATTAGTTCTGGGTTTGGCTTCCTCTACAATATTCACAGTTTGCAGATTAGTACATCAAAAGAAATTCTGGAACAGTGCCTGAAATTGGAGAAAGTTTTACAACATGGAGATTCTAAAGATATTGTTGCTTCTGATATGTGCAGTGAATTGCAAGCCATCGCAAGACAAATTCAGAAGAGCTCATCACCACAAGATGTATTGAACTTTATATGCAGACATAAACTGACAGACAATTTCCCTAACATATTTATTGCCCTCCGCATCCTCTTAACCCTTCCTGTTTCTGTGGCCAGTGGTGAGCGAAGCTTTTCCAAGTTAAAGTTGATTGAAACATATATTCGTTCCTCAATGATGCAAGAAAGACTTGTTGGGCTGGCCACCTTGTGAATAGAAAATGAAATTGCACAAAACCTTGACTTGAAGAAACTTATTTCTACATACTCCCATTCAAAGACTCTCACTATTTCACCAACACGATCGTGGGATTATGCTGAATTTGCAAGGAATACACAGAAAGAGGCAATATTGAGTGATGGTCGTGTTTAATGAAGGTAGTGGGCTCGGAGAATGAAAACTGTTTGTCAGCGGTGCTCAAGAGAGGTTATGTTAGCCTTCTAAAGAAGTGAGATTGGAAGACATAGGACAACGGAATAGGTTAAAACAAATATAAGGGATTGAAGCAAGTGGTATTGTTCATGAGAGAAGTGCTTATATAGTGGTTCCTGTGTTTAAGTGAGAATTGTGAGGTCCACTGATCACAAAAAAGTGAGCAATCCTGTCAACTGTTGGGAGTCAACACACAAGCTTCTTCAGGAAAATTCAAATAGATGCTTATTTCCATTTATTTAATATTCCCCTGAAGAAGCCGATTGGCGAAACAAGGACCTTGTTGGAATCTGGGACATAGCGTTACGTTTAGAGATGATTAGAATTCGGGTTTAATAGAAATGACTCAGAACTGGACTCATTAATGTTTAAGACAAGCTATTGAGAGCAAAGATTCAGTAATATGTATTAACTGATCAGGATGAGGGATTTATATAGATGACTAGAAACAGAGTCTGTATATGTTGGGTGCAATATTGGGATTAAGGATTTTTGCAAAATCACAGTGGCTACACTATTTTAGCGTTGTATTGAAAGAAATATCATAAGAGGGTATTCCTATTGCAGTTCATGTAATGTGGATTTGTGAGTTTTTTATGGATGAGTTGTTGGTGTGAATGAGAATGTATGGGGTGTGAGTGTTTGAAACTTTTAATGAAGATGTTTACCAATGTTGACTGTTGAAATGACCGCAGATTTAAAGAATATGAAGTTTAATGTAGTTTGTATTTATTAGAATTTGATGAACAATAAAATTATTTGTAGTTTAGTGAATGTTTGAAATTATTGATATGTGCTTGTATCCCACTCTATTGAGTGTTTTTTTTCTTATAATAAGCGTTAAGCACATTTGATGAGCAAATATTACCTAATCTGGTGTGGTTGTGGACCTTGGATCGTGTTGAGAGCTGACTCCACCTACAGGGAGGAGTACTGTGGGGACTCAACACGATGGGTGTGGCCTCTGCTGAGACTGACACAGAAGTAAGACACTTTATTAGACTGGAACGTGGGTAATACCCACCGAGTGGAATGAAGACACAGTCCAGTAGTAAGGTTGCTCAATGATGATATCCCTGGTAGTGGCCCGCAGAGTGGGGTACGCCAGGAACTCCTCTCCCAATGACACACTTCTCAGAGTAGATCCGGTAGTGACCCGCAGCACAGGGTACGCCGAGGATCAGCAAGTAGAAGTTCAGAGAAGTGCAGGAGGTCAGCAGAGCAAGATAGATGACGGTACTCACTCCAAAGTGTGGATGAAGGTAGCTGGGATAAGCATGGTAGTAGCCCGAGGCACGGGGTACACCAGCGGTTCCAACAGCAAGGTGGTAGAGATGAGAAGTGTACTCACAAGGATGAACTAGGCAGGTTCCCGAACAAGGATAGATGGATTCTCCAGGCAGGAAGGTCCTCCGAGGAGCGGATAGCCAGAATGTGACAAGGCTCCCGAGGAGCGGGTACCTAAGGTGTTCTAAGTCCAGGAGTTCAGGAACGAGTTCAGAGTAGCGAAGCGTCTCCAAGAGGAGTGGAATAAGCAGGAAGTAGGTCCTTGCTAACTCATAGGAAGCATAGGCTGGATGGATTAAATACACTGGCAGGTGACATCATGCGAAGGCGACGCCCCCGAGGTTCCCGCCATGACGTGAATAAGAGAGGGCCTGGCGTGCGCTCTAAGTAATCCCCCATTCAAGATGGCGGCCTGGATTGCCCATGCCATCCTGGGGACGCTGAGGAAGGGCGGCGTCTGCAGGCTGAGGCCGCCATGGCTCTGAGAATCGCTGATGCGGGGAGAAGAGAGTTGAGCAGCAGAGGTCGCAGCTATCTGCAACTGGGCACAACTATATATATATATATATTTCTGCAATTGATCTTTTTCCACATTTTTACAGTATTCTCAAAATCTGATACCTGTGATTAGTGCACACACTTTGTGAGAGCTGCTGCTTAGAAATCAGAAAATGCTTCGGAAAACCAAAGTACAAACTGTTTTCTGGTGAAATAGCTGAGCACTAGATGGCAGCACTAGACTTTTAAGAGATGGTCCTAGGGCTGTAGTGCACTTGAACCACATCAGCTGGCCCACAAGGACTCCAGAGTAGCATAGAAGGAAGACGTATCAAACATGGCTAAATTCCCTCCAGGAGATTTTGTCAAAAAGAAATTGGCATTTATGTCAGAAAGTTTCTGAATGCTTTCTTTATTTTATTTCATCTATTTATTTAAAACTCATTTATTAATCACCTAACAGAAAATATCTTCCTAAGCGATTTACAACAAAATTCAATACATTATTTCTAAAAGTACAAAACACATAAAATAAAAAATATATGATATCATAAAACCTTCTGGGTAGTTTATATTTAGTTCCTCTCTATCAGGTACCTTCTATTTAAAAAGAAATTCATACATCAAACAAGTTTTTAGAGCTTTCCTAAATTTTAAAAGATCTACCTCTTCTCTCAACTTATCGGTAAGTTGTTCCAAAAATGAGGAATCATTCCAGCAAATGATCTTTTAAATGGGCATAATGAGACATTTTAACATGTTGGACCTTTAGAAAACATCCGTTCAAGGACCTTAAACATCTACTGGGTCTATACCAGCTAAAACGATTCTTCAATTGCTGTGAATCAATTCTTTTCAAGGTTTTAAAAGCTAAACTCAAATTCTTAAACTTACACCTAGATCTTATCGGTAACCAAAGCAACTCCAAAAGTAGTGGCTCTGCAGGGGTTCTCCTGGAACTTCCAGCCACTATGAGAGGTGCCATATTTTGAATAATCTACAGCTTTCAACTCGTTCTAGCGGACAATCCCAGAAATAAAGCATTGCAGTAATCAATGTTCGAGAGAACTAAAGCAAAGACAACAGATCTCAATATCATTGCATCCAGAAATGATCTAATTTGTTTTAGAATTTTGATTTTCAAATAACATTTCATCACCAAAAGAGAAACATGTTTTTCTAAATTAAAAGATGAATGCAGTTGTATGCCAAGAGATTTAACCTCCCCTTTTGGGAAAATCTCCTCCCCCATCCATTTTAATGGAAGAATCAATTTGCTGTTTCCCAAAAACAGAATTTCCGTTTTCTTGGAATTCAACACCTATTTACTATCAAATATCCATTTTTTTCACCGATTCCAAACAGGATAACAATTGTTCATAATCAGCTTCCCTATTTGGTCCCAGGGGCACAAGAATCTGGATATCATCCACTTATATATACGATCGATACCCAGCTTTACGGATAATCTCACCAATACTGCTCATAAAAATGTTAAACAGTATCGGTGAAACAGAAGAGTCCTGTGGAACTCCAACACCCACTTCAGTCGCAACAGAAAAATTGTCTTAAAAAATACTCGCTATCAAAAAATTTTTAACCACCAATACCTAATAATTCATAGCGTCTCAAAAGACATTGGTGGTTTACCACATCAGACGCTGAAGAGAGTTCATCCACACCTATAAAGCCCCTTCTCCTTTATCAATTAATGGAAGAGCATCATCAAACAAAGAAACCAACAAGGTTTCCATATTAGAACCTCATCTAAAACCAGTCTGAGCTGGATCTAAAAGTTAGCTGACTGTAAGAAATCAGAGATTTGTTTTGTTACTGCCTTTTCCACAACTTTAGCCACAAATGGTAAATTCAAGATCCGTCTGTAATTACTACATAATCTCGGGTCCAACTTTTCATCTTCAATAAAGGTGAAACTAATGCTGTTTTAAACTGAATTGGTACTGCGCCCAAAGATAAATGTTGTATTAATCAAGTTCTGCAAACAAGACAAAACTTTGTCTGATCGGCCTATAAGCAACCAAGCTGGACAAACATCAAAGAAAAAATTGGATGAGTTAATCTGAGAAACCAATTGCTTAACCTCTAAAAGAGAGAAAGTCTCAAAATTGACTAATTTAGTCCTCATGTCAACATCGCCAGCTGTATCCAACCCAACATCCTCATAACAGAAATTACCTCCATCCAATTTAGCAAAAAGGTGACAATCTGGCGTATCCTCAAACAACCCTTTGCCTTTTTTTAGTGTTCCAACCAAAGTTTGTACTGTGTTGTAAATAACTTTAGAATTATAAACTGCCAACGATATTCATATAAAATTTATTTTTCGCTAATCCAGTACCTTTAAAATACATAGGGGTGGATTTTATAAAACAGCGCGAGCGCGTACTTTTGTTGGCACACCAGGCGCAAACAAAAGTATGCTGGATTTTAGTAGATACGCGCGTAGCCGCTAAAATCCTGGATCGGCGCGTGCAAGGCTGCCGATTTTGGGCAGCCGGCGCGCGCCGAGCCGCGCAGCCTGTCTCCGTTCCCTCCAAGGCCGCTCCGAAATCGGAGCGGCCTCGGAGGGAACTTCCTTTCGCCCTCCCCTCACCTTCCCCTCCCTTCCTCTACCTAACCCACCCCCCCCGGCCCTATCTAAACCCCCCCCCCACCTTTATCCCTGGATTTACGCCTCCCGGAGGGAGACGTAAATCCATGCGTGCCAGCGGGCTGCTGGCGCGCAGAGACGCGATCCGGGGGCGGTTCCGGAGGGCACGGCCACGCCCCCGGACTGCCCCGGCCCGAAACCACACCCCCGGGCCCGCCCCCGAAATGCCGTGCCCCGCCCCCAAAACGCTGCGCCGATCGGCCCCGCCCCGACACGCCCCCCTCGAAAAACCCCGGGACTTACGCGAGTCCCGGGGCTCTGCGCGCGCCGGCGGGCCTATGGAAAATAGGCGCGCCGGCGTGCAAGGCCCTGCTCGCGTAAATCCGGGCGGATTTACGCGAGCAGGGCTTTTAAAATCCACCCCATAGAATTAACATTTTGACAAATGTTCCTATCTTCAAGACTAAAATGTTGACGCCATTTCCTCTCAAGATGACGACACTTTCTTTTACAATCAGCTAAATCTGTAGCAAACCATAAATTGGTCCCAAACCTCCCATGTGATTTCACTTTCTTAATTTCCACTCCTTCCTTACCCATAGCCTGCTGTAACAGATCAACCCACCCCTGATACAGGGAATCAACATCTTTATCATCACCTTCTCCCCAGCAAACCTCTAAACATTCATCCACTGAGGTATAAAATGTAGTAGCATCAATTTTTCCCCATTTACAGGAGACCTGATTCACATCCTGTCTTATTCTATCAACTTTCCTCAAGACTGTGAAATTAAAATTAAACAGAAAGGGTAGGTTTTAAAAAAAAGAATGTGTGCGCGTCCATCTGTGCAGGCTACCCGGCGCGCACACATGGCCGTGCGATTTTATAACCTGCGCCTGCCAGTGCGCGCATGTTATAAAATCGTGGGTGGCATGCGCAAGGGGGGAGGTAGACATAGGCCAAAATCGCGCAGCGGCACATCATCCGAGCTTCCCCAGTTCCCTCCCAGTCCATCCAATTAAGGAGCGGACTGGGAGGGAACTTCTCTACCCCATACCCTAACCTCCCTACCCTAGGTACCCCTAATTTTTTTTTTTTACCTTTTGCTCCTGCAAAGGAGCTGTAGCAAGTCGCATGCGTCCGCACCCTGGCATATGGTCGCTGTACCGGGCGCCTCTAGCCCTGCCCCCCCTCCCCGGCCCTCTGCCAAGGGCCGGCTCTTGTGCGCGCAGCAGGGGTTACGTGCGCGGCCAGGCCCCTTTTAAAATGCGCGCAGCAGGCGTAACGCCCGGCCGCGCGTGTAACCCCCTGTGTTTTACGCACATGGGCCATTAAAAATCGGGCCGAAAGTGATCTGTCCAAGATAGTTCTTTTTTTCTATTGAATCTCAAAGCACCGTTAAGTAAAATTTCAGAGGAACCAAAAATCAAATCTAATAAATGTCCCCTAACATGAGTAGCTCCTACTACAATTTACAAAACATCTAAAAATTCTGAAAACTTAAAACCAGACGAGAGATCTTTATGTAAGTTAAAATCTCCTAAAATAACTAAATGCGAATATTTAGCAGCTAAAACCAGTATATTTTCTGTAAGTTCTTCCCCATGAGCCGCGAGAAAATCTAGGGGACAATACCAAAGGGAGAAAATCACGGGCTCATACAATTCCAGCTCTTAATATTTCATATTCATCTATTTTAACAATCCTCTAGTTTTTACTCACATCTTTTTTTATAGTAATATGCTTTTATGCTGGACCTTGTATCTTTTACTCTACCTTTTATCTACTTGATTTTATGATTAAGTGCTTGTTATATTTTTTATATGTTTTTTATACTTTGTGTATGTTTTTTTTAAATGTAAACCCTTGTAATCGCATGTCTGAGCGACTGTATAGAATGTTACAAATAAAATATCAATGTTACCCTCTAGAATAACATCATGAACTGAAAGCCAGGTTTTGCAAGCTGAAAGAGCATTAATCAATGCGGCACTTAGGGGCCTCCCCCCCCAGACTCAGATTTGTCCAAAACATCGATATTAAATCTACTTCCACAATTGATATTAACCAAACATCTCTTATCACTAGGAATAAGTCCCCCTCCCTTTTCTCCCACATGCTCCCCTTAAACTATATCTGCCCTTACCCCATAAAACAATCAGTTCTCCTCTCATAAACCCAAAGAGCTCCCAAGCCGCAGTAGGGGCTCTTCCCAGTGAAGATAAAAGTCCCAGCCGGTGATGTGAGAGGAGATAGGCGGGGGGGGGAGGGGCTAGTGACCTGATAGCGAAATTACTCTACAGCCTCCTCCTGCTTATTTTTTAAGGAGGAAAACCGCAACGTACAACCCCAAGACCACCCGGTCTTTCAGTCTCCCCCATAAATGTTTCTGTTTGGACTCAAAAAGGCGCTGTGTGCCTATGGGCAGGCCATAGGCGCCACAACCAAAAGGTGCCAACGAGAAATAATGGGGCTGGCCACCGGCAGGTCCTCAGCAAAAGAAAAGCGGCGCTGCCCCATGGAAACTGACAGCCTGGTAAGCGCGGCCTTAGTAAGTGGGAAAGCAGCGATGCCCTGCTGGCAACGCTGCTGATTCTGGTGGGGCCGCGCTACTTTTCCAGTTACTAAGGCTGCGCTTACCACGCTGACGATTTCAGCGGGGCCTCACTGCTTCGGAGAAGGAGGAGCGCCCCTGCCAGAAGTAGTCCAGAGCTAGAGCTGGCTCAGCCCCGTGGCCGGAAGTCGTTCCCTTGGCCACGGGAGCTGAAGAAGGAGATTGACGTAGCAGGCAGCAGCAAGGAGGAAGTGAGTGAGAGAGAGAGCATGTGTGTGGGAGAGTGAGAGAGCATGTGTGCTTGTGTGTGGGACAGTTGAGAGCATATGGATGCGAGACAGCATGTGTGTGGGAGAGTGAGAGAGCATGTGTGTTTGTGTGTGGGACAGTTGAGAGCATGTGTATGGGAGACAGCATGTGTGTGGGAGAGTGAGAGAGCATGTGTGTGGGAAAGTGAGAGAGCATGTGTGTGGGAGAGTGAGAGAGCACGTGTGCTTGTGTGTGGGACAGTTGAGAGCATGTGTGCATGTGTATGGGAGACAGCCTGTGTGTGGGAGAGTGAGAGAGCATGTGTGCTTGTGTGTGGGACAGTTGAGAGCATGTGTGCATGTGTATGGGAGACAGCCTGTGTGTGGGAGAGTGAGAGAGCATGTGTGCTTGTGTGTGGGACAGTTGAGAGCATGTGTGCATGTGTATGGGAGACAGCATGTGTGTGGGAGAGTGAGAGACAGCATGTGTGTATATATGTGGGGGAGCATGTGTGTGCACAACTACCCCAGTTACTCTCTGCCTGCTAATCCATGACAATTTCAGGGACTCTGGAAATCGAAATATAGAAATGACAGCAGAAGAAGACCAAACGGCCCATCCAGTCTGCCCAGCAAGCTTTCACACTTTTTTTTTCTCTCACATACTTATCTGTTTCTTTTGGCTCTTAGTAACCTTTTTTATTCTATTTCCCTTCCACCCCCGCCATTAATGTAGAGAGCAGTGTTGGAACTGCATCTAAGTGAAATAGTTTAATTAGTTAGGGGTAGTAACCACCGCAATAAGCAAGCTACAACCATGCTTATAACGGGGAATTTTTTTAAATCCTTATTTTACTGTTGGGTGTTATTTGATGTGTCTGTTTTGAAATATTGTATTGATGTTTGGAAGATTTTTATATGAGTTTTTAATTATTGAATGCTATTCTATTCATTAATTGTTCTGAATTATTCTTTTTATTGGTATGATTTTACTACTTTTGTTTTATGAGGAATGGTAATGTTTCTGTTTTTACATTGTTGCAGTGTATACAGAATTTGGCTTATTGCGGTTTCCAGTTCAGTTTTTGCCTGTACATTTCTATTTATACTGTATGGTCTCTTTATTCTGTATTTGAGGGTCTATCTGTGTTTTGCAAGTGTGACTGAAGTGAGTTATTCCATTAGTGTGTAGTTTCTATGTAGGCAACTATAGCAGCTTGGCTTATTCTGTTTTCCTAACAGTGGGTGTATCACTATTTTAGGCCTGGTGTTAATATTTGTAGTATTAACTTTCATAGGGAGGGTTGTTGCTGTTTGAGTTCTGGCAGTTAGTGCTGTTTTTGTAAGGAAAGTCTTTTTTCGCGTGGCTGTCTGAGGGTCATGCCCATGCCCAAGACACGTTACAGTAGGCCTAATATCATATAGGTTCCAAGTATCTCTTGCATTTTTGCAGGGTTTTCTGGTTGACACCTCAGCAGTGCATGTAAATATAGGAGCAGATTTTAAAACATATGCGAGGGCATACATTTGGGTGCACAACCCAGCGCACACAAACGTACCCTCGATTTTATAACATGCGTATGCAGCCGCGCGCAGGTTATAAAATCAGGGCTCGGCGCACGCAAGGGGGTGCACACTAGTGCAAACTGCACGCGCTGAGCCCTCGGGGAGCCCCGCTGGCTTTCCCCGTTCCCTCCCCACCTTCCCCTCTCTGTCCCACACCCCCCCCCGGTACCTTTATTTTGGAAGTTACGCCTGCCGGCCGACTGCCAGCACACAAACCCCTTGTGCCAGAGTCCTCGGCCGCGCCTCTCGGAACGCCCCGGAACGCCACGCCACACCCCAGGACCACCTGACCCTTCCCGTCTCGCCCCCCTGCCCGCCCATTCAGAAAAGCCCCAGGACATACATGCGTCCTGAGGCTTTACATGCACCACCGGGCCTTTTGAAAATAGGCCCAGCACGCGTAACCCCCCTACGCACGTAAACCCTTGAAAATCTGCCCCATAATGTACATATTGTGATATTTTTACCTGTGCTTTGAATGTTCTTTTTCATGTAAAATCTGTTGTAAATGCATAATTTTTAATTGTGTATGAGGAGGGTGTGATGGGGTGGGGGTTGCAAGGCTATAAAATGTTCCTAGGGCATCTAATACCCTTGCACTGGCCGCGGGCATTGCTGTACAAATATTGAACAGAGTCTCCCAACTCGTGGCGTCATGCATTGTGTAATGGTTCTTGTTCAATGTAAAACTTCTTTTTTATTCTGTTCTATGTAAACCGCTATTTGTAGCGATAGTTATTGTTCTTTGTGAACCGGGTGATATGTATATTATACAGGAACCTCCGGTATATAAATTATTTAAATAATAAAAAAATAAATAAAATAATGGGCGAGGGTGCAGATTTTCCCTTGGCCATAGGCGCAACATTGCCTGGCTACAGCTCTGGTGTTAGCACAAGTTAGAAATTTGGGAGCGGCAGCACCAAGTGTAAAGGCTTTAACAGGTTGAGCAGCGTTCAAATACATTCATAATTAGTCATATTAAAAGTCTCTAACATGTGAGTATATTTCGAATTTCCTCCCCTCCTGTTTGGATCAGATAAGGCTTGGTATTTTGGCTGCAAAGTCTTAAGGAGTTTCCCTAGGAAATGTAAATATCAGTGGAATGACATCAAAGCCATGCGCTAAATATTTATATGCAGTTTTATTTCATTTGCTGTCATGTTGCCCTTGGCATTACTAGACTCACATTTGTACTGCATATTTTATTGCGTGAGATTTAAAAAAAAAAAAAAAAAAAAAGGCATTTGTATGGCTTTTAGAGGAAATGTGGAAAAAAGGATTTGCATCCACAAAAAAGCAGGGGAGTAGCTTGCTTGTTGCAGCGGTTACAACCCCAAACCAAATAAGCCTGATACTCCACTTTCAATGCGTATCCAGCATAGCTCTCTGCTTCAACTACAGGGGGAATGAAGAAAAGATGATTTATATTCAGACAACTATCAACAAGGACTGAATTACATAGTCTGCTTGTTACGGCGGTTACTACCCCGAATCAGTTAAGCCTGATACTTCACTTGGAATACATATCCAGCATAGCTCTCTGCTTCTACGGCAGGGGGAACAAAGAAAAGATTATTTATATTCAGACAACTACCAACAAGGACTGAATTGCACAGGTTGGGTAAACAAGCGTGGGAGCAGCTTGCTTATTATGACGGTTACTACCCCTAACCAATTAAGCTAGATACTTCACTTAGAAGCAGCTCCTGCACTGCTATCTACATCGATGGCAGGGGTGGAAGGGAAATAGAATCAAAAAATGAGTTATAAGGGACAAGAATAACAGATAAAAAAATAAATAAATAAGTGTGAAAGCTTACTGGGCAGACTGGATGGACCGTTTGGTCTTCTTCTGCCATCATGTCTGTGTTTCTCTCCCTTCCCAATTTCTTTTACCCCTTGTGTACTCAGGCTGCACTAAATGCACCTAGTTCCTCTGCTACCAATTAGAAGTATAAAACCTCCTCCGAAACTGAGCTCTAGGCAGCCAGTCAGTGTGGATATAATCTTAGCATCCTTTCCACCACATCTTGAGGCCCCCACAATGTCACCTCTATGATATGTATATCAGGTCTGAGAATGGGCCTCCTACATGGGGTAGGGTCTCCATATAGCTAATCTGTATGATGATGTAAGCAAAGACAGCTCTAGATTTTTTGGAGATTGGCTGTTTGACTGATCCATAGTTCCAGACCGCAGCAGCACATACAGTCTCACGAGGGGATCTTGGTTGGAGCACTGGAAGGAAATGGTTTTCTTTTCATTATGCCAGTGATGCTGGGTGCGGAATCAAAACAGCAATGTTGATGACATCATTTGGCGATGCCTTAGCCATGTTGTAATATATACTGCGAGCATTGACATATATCTCAAGCCTATAAATCAAGAAGAATGAACCCTATCTCATATCACCATCCTACTTCGGGTCATCTTTATCTCTGGATGTCCCTGGTACTTGTCATCTTTTGGCCTTAAGCTTTAGAATGCGCCTGAGATGTGTTGTAATGACCAGGTAAGTCACTCCATGTAGTATCCTAATGGCATGTGATAGTCTTCAGGCTATTAAATTCAGATATCTCGCGACTGGGCAGCTTCCCAAAGAGCCAGTTCTGTCCTTCTCTGTGGATAACTACAATGATTGCAAGGGGGTAATCTTGCAAAGTGTGGGAAAGTTAGGACCAATTCAATGCTTTTAACAATTTCTAAGCTGCCCTAGGCATGCAATAAGGAGATATATTTATTATGTCTTTTTTTTTTTAGTGCAGTCTAACAAATTAACAAAAGATACATAGAGTAGAATGTGTCAGGTATTTGATAGAATCTTTTTGTAGGTTGTGATATTCTGTAAAAGAGCAAGAGAGATAATATAGGACATGAGCTTTTGAAACCTCTTGGCTCCTTCTTCAGATGCCTGTGGTCTGTGATGACTCCAAAATGTGAATACTTGTTGCTCTTTAAAAAAAAATTACAGCATATAAAGATTTCATTTCTTGAGGGCCAGTTCGCTTCTTCTAGCCAATACACAAACATTTTACTATCTCCGATTTGAATTTTTTTGGAAGGGGGCTATCAGCAGGCAATATTATATGATCTGTAACATTCCTGTCGAAATTTAACCACAGCACCATCTAAGAATGTCCATAATCAAGACCTTAGTTTAACATATCATAAAAAAGCCCCCAACACAGTGCTGGTCCAAATACTGAGCCATGTAGTACTTCCTGTAGCACTGGAGGTCTCCCGTCCCATAACAGATCAGGCTAATATTACTTACCTTATGAAATATTACAAGCTGGACATCCATTATTAAAAAAAAAAAATGCCAAATACTCTGAAACCTAGAATATTGTAGTCGGTCTCCATTTACCTCTATGACATCATCCAGGGGTGCTACAGTGCCAGGGTTTGGGTCCAATGGGGGGATGAGCAGGGAAGCTTAACTTCCTGGGCCCCTTACTATCTGTGTATGGTGGTGGGTATTCACCAGAATGTGCAGGAGGAACCACAAGGAGACCCAGAAAAAGAAAATAACATCGTCTAATAGCAGCCACTCCAATCACTATCCGTTTACCACTGAATAGCGGGCAGTGGGGGGGGGGGGGGGGGGGGGGGAGATAAAATAGATAAAGTCCAATTGGGGTTAAAAATAAAAATATTTACTTTGATTTTGAAATAAGAATCCAAGCAAGTATTGTGGAAATCAGAAACATAATAAAATATTAGTCCAGAAATTATTCGTTTCCATGTCCATTTTTTCCTCCTAGTTGGTCTTCCTCTTGCACCACCATCCAAACTTAACAACCTCTCCCCTTGAAGAGTAGGGTAGATGGAATGCAACTCTAGCATCCACTGGGCAAAAAGATGGAAAAATCTCCAAGTTCAAAAATAGTCCTCAATATCAACAACAAACTTCTGAATTTAACAAAATCTAGCAAATCCTATTGACATGATCAAAATCCCAATCTTCTCTTCACTCTTGCCTTTGACTTTCAGCTTGAACAGAAAGATCAACAACCCAGCCCTTCTAGATACTGGGGGATGTCGTTCCTTACAGACTGGAGAAAAAAATCCAACAAAACGCTATAGCAAAATCATCAACCTCCGAGGATGAGGCTATGACCATCAGCAAAGCTCCTCCTCCTTCCCACTCTCCAGTCCCCTTCCCTCTAAATGTAGGCATGCTTCAAGGGGTATATGTATCTCACTTAAACCTCCCACAAAAAGGTGGGGTTAAAGTTAGGGGAGGATTTCACTGCCCATGAGGGGAAGCTGGGTCACAATATGATGGCAGATGACCTGAAGCCCATCTAGTCCGCCCAAGTTGCTCTCTGATGCAGTGCCATAGACTTCAGTCGATTTCTGACTTCTCAGCTTTTCTGTAATGCATCTCTATATTAGGCTTGTTTTATGCTGTCATGATAGAGAAAGTGAAAAACCCCAAAATCAGTCCTTCATATTACATGTGTAACTTCACTCTGTTCAATTCCAATACTCAAAAAAGAGTTTAACAATTCACAGCTGTTTGATAACAGCTGTGAATTGTTAAACTCTTTTTTGAGTATTGGAAATGAACAGAGTGAAGTTACACATGTAATATGAAGGATTGATTTTGGGGTTTTTCATTAGCATTGTAGAAATCCTTCTTAAATTGTTTTGGTGCTCATTGATTATAGTTATGATAGAGAAAGTGACATGACTCAACAGGGAAAATCCTAGCCCAATAACTCTGTCCGAACTAAGCTTTATTCACATACAAATATCAGGATCTTGGAAGGGCATCTTCTCACGACTACGCAACCTTTCATCTCAATGGTTTTATGTTTGTAACACCAGGTCTTTTTGAAGCAAACAGAAAATCATTTAATGGCTTTTAGGATAAAATCACAGTCAACTGATGGTTCCAGGCTTACTGTAGCTATAGAAGATGTAGAATATTGCATTCCTACAGTTCTGGTCCCAAGTCTTGAGCAGTATTGAAGCAGGAATCTGCTTTGATATTATCATCAAAAGAGAACTTGATTGTTCCAGCTGTCAAACAAGTGGACAAGTTTGATGAGTATTTACTGTCCATGTGCCCTTTCTTAGGATAAATATTTTATGTTTGTAACTTAAAAGTCGCAATCAATGGAAAGAAATGCTAATATAATATGCAGTTCTTGTTTTCGATCCCCATATTCTTCTCGTAAATTGTGCAAAGTTCCCCTTTTTACCACCTTGGGACATCTTTGAGTGCTGAAAAAGATAAACATTTGCGTGATTAACATGCTAATGTTGAACAGACTATCCTACCATCTCTATAGGTGCAAAAGACACTGAAGTCAACTTCCTAGACTCAAAGAAATCCACCATTTTACTGTCAATGGGCATATAAGGAAATGATTACTATGATGACCAATCTGACAAAGTATTATGGAGATAAATGATCTCAAATGATATTAAAGGTTTGGGAGGGTATTCATACTAGCATCCGGCATTTCACATAAGTTGCAAACCTCTGTTAAACAGTGTCTTTTTTTTTTTTTAATGTGGTGTCTTCCTTGTATTGCAATCAACTCAAAGATGCAGGTTTTTATGTCTTCACTGCTAGAGAAGCAAAACTTTGGATCCTGGTCCTTAGAGCATTTTTCAGCACTAGTTCATTCTCATGTCATTGAAAATCCAGAATAACACACTCATCACAATCCAGAAGAGAATTCTTGTGATACGAAGAAGATGAGGCTTCTGGAGCAGTGGTTCAGTCAGGAATGAAACTATAAATAAGGTTGATGAGAGGTGGGAAAAGGGCAATATGAGTTGAGCAGATAGCTCCATGTCATAAGGAGCAGACTAAGCCAGCCCTGGTCTTACCCCACACCATCAAAGGAATTGTAGTTCCATTTTGTGGCAGAATTACAAGGCCATAGCTGCAATGGGGTAAAAGCAGATCTGGCTCTGCCTTTTCCCACAGGACATTAAACTAGTTGGTTATATTGGGACAGTGGTTCCCAACCAGAATCTGGAGACACACCTAACCAGTTTGTTATAGCTATCCAGAAAATTGGACCAGCTAGGTCACGGTATGTCCGAGGGACTGAGCTGAGAAACATGCTGCCTTCAGGTTAACAGCATCTTCTCCCACGGATATAAAACAAGTGTTAGCTAGAGCTCAGCTTAGTGTCCGTGTTCACACGACATCAGTAAACTTACATGCTAAAAATAAAGGTTTGTCCTGGAATATGCAACTACCAACTTTTAGAATTTGGGTATGGACATCAGGATGAAATCAGTTACACGCATGGATGCAGTCTTTGAATGGTGCCGAGAACAGAATGTTTATGAGCTAGAGCTGCTGAGGCCTGGCCAGCACCACAAAGCCATAGGCCGCAAGACCACCTCAGAATGAAATGGGCACATTTTTCACAGAGAAAAGCTTCACTTTGGTCACAAGTCTCCTTCAGCCTTCTCACTTTCTTTTTTTTTGACACCTTGATCTCATCAAAAAGAGGTCTGAGGTCTTTTTAGACATTTTAAACATTTTCGCTTTTTATTTGGCAAACTCCCTTTTTCTCTTGATGGCTGATAGTGGTGTGAATTGACGAGGTCCATATTCAAAAGCATTTAGCCAAATAACTCAAAAGTTATCTGATTAAGTCAAGATTTGGGAACTTATCCAGTTATATACTAGCCAGCTACCTAATTAGAATCTAGCTGGATAAGTTAGAGGCATAACTGGGAGGAGTTGTCAGCCAGCTAACTGCTTTTCAGAGTCTGTCAGGTCAAAGAGCTGTCCTAAAGTTACCTGGCTAACTTTGCTATCCAGAAAGTGACTGAATATGGACCTCAGACTTTTGTTTTTTGTATCATTTTGGTTTTAGTTTCATTTTTTTTTTTTCATTTCTTAAGTTTATTTGAAACAACAAAAAAGTTGTCTAAATTCCAGTGCTGTCACAAATAAAGTAAAACCATCTCCCTTCTGTAATGCTCCCAGCCTCTTACCCTATGAAATCTTTAAAATATATTTAAATCTTCACAGGACTGTGTTAAGCTGGAGGTGAACCCTTGGCCCAGGGTGGGTTTGACATTCCCCGCAGGGCAAGCCCTACGGGTCCCCACCGTCGGAAGGCGGAGCTGGCTGAACGACAGAGGCCGGCAGGAGCTTCACCAATGCCAGCCCTCGTTCCCCACAGGTTGAGCCCATGGGTGTCGGGGCCATCCGAGGACTCCCAGGATGGATTCAGCCAGGGAACAGCGGTGGTAGCAGGAAGACGAGGCAGAGATCCAGAGACCCGGGCACCAATGGAGTACGGGAGGCAAGACAGATAGTGCCCGAGTAGTAGTAGGCCGAAGCCTGTGAAGCCAAGCCCAGGGTAGAACCAGTAGAGGCATTGGTGAGCAGGCTGTGGTCAGGACAGACAGCAGACAAGGATAGGTGGTCAAGCGAGCAAGGGTAAAACCAGGAGACAGTCCGAGAATGGTCAGGCAAAGCAGGGGTCAAGCCAGAAGTCAATCCTAGACATAGAAGCGAGGACCGCATACAGGAGCAGGAACTAGCAACAAGCACATGAGGAACGTGGAGACCTGTTGCCAAGGTGAGTCCTGACTGTCAGGGCTCGCCTAATATAGTTCCTGGCAGATGACATCACAGGGAAGGGCCGGCAATCTTAGCGTGCCAAGGGCCATTTAAATAGATCAGAGAGGCGCACGCGCCTGGGGGAGCCAAATGGGAGGAGCAGACGGCGGCTGCGTCTCAGCCGCATCTCGGGCCTGTCGGTGGCAAGCAAGACCAAAAGAGGAGGACAGCGTGGGAGGTGCTCCCTCTACGTGGCGGGGAAGCCAGAGCCCGCCCCCAGCAGAGCGATGGGCCGGGTAAGGAAGGCCGGTCGCAGGCTCCGCGGCCAGCCGACGCAACAGATAGTAGTGATCTCTGATCACTCCTATCCTGCCACTGCCACTATTTCAAATGGCGCTGACAAACCAACTCAGACTCAATTTTCTTCCTGGTAATATATGAGAGAGACTTAGGTAAAATGGTACAAGATCTTCTGGCTCAGCATCTAGCCAAGCTATATATAGCTTCAATGCAAAATGACTTGGTACCTTCCACCTCAATGACTTCTGTCACTCTGTCTTCTGTGCAGATAGAGCTTATACTAGAATCCTTTCATTCAAATTCTTCAGTGCAGTCCAGTCAGCATTGATCTACCTCCATGGTGTCAACCATTTAATGTAGATACCTCTCTATTTCTGAAAGAGAGACATCTCCAGTTCTTCACTAGGTTACTTCTAGGAACACACCTCAAAAGAAACAGGTACCTTTTACAATGCCTCATGATTCTCCTACCTTACTGTAATCTGAATCAGAGTCAGACCATGGAATTAGACTTGGATATAGATGATTCTTCAGGACAACTATGTGAACCATCACCACCTGCAACTAGAAGCATTTCACCACTGGAAGATCTCTCCTTCCCTGTGTAGCCCCTGCCCCAATCTGGTGCTAGGTAGAGGGGCTCATTGGGATGCTCATGACTTCCTGGGGGATGGGTAGGGAAGTTTTTCTTTCAAGGCTCGTAGGATTTTTCTCATTGGGTCTCTTCTGCTCATCATCTTAGTACAGTAACAAAAACCATCACTCAGACACCCAAACAGTTGTTCAAAAATAAAAGTTCCTTACTGGCAATGATGGCAAGAAAAGCAAAGTCCAAAAAGCACAAAAAATAAATCTTAGTCACTTTAAACTGCAGTCTACTTCCTTCCCAAACAGGTCAGCTCTCGAGACCCTCTCTAGGGTCTATCTAACTGCTCTGAAGGCAACTCTCCGCTTTTCTCTCAGCAGCTTCTCCAGCTCAAGTGAGCTTCTGGCTACCTCCTTTCCCAGCTCAGAACTCCTAAGGACTTTTCCCTCAGCTGGGAAGTTTCCTGTTCCACCAACGACAAAATCCCTTCTCAGTTATCACCTCCCCAAAACTTCTCCCACGTCAGATGAGGGCTTTCAAACACCTCTGCTTTCTGACTACTTCTCTTCAGATTCTCGGGGTTCTCCAGATTGAAGCGCAAGACGTTTTCCTTTCTGGAAATACCGGTAACTCTGACCTTGGACCCCAATCCCCTTTCCTGTGTGACCCATGTTGCTCCCAAGTAATCTTTCCACCAATGGGCAGTAGGAGGGGTTTTGACGTCTCTGATTCCTTCCCTTGCCATAATCCCATCTTTTTGGTGGAAGGCTTGTGTGGGATATAAAAACCCCCATATGCATGCTCAGTCTTCAGTGGGTTAGGAGCTCATGAGAAGGAAGGAAGGGGAAGCTAGAGATCATCCCTGCATCTTCAGCAAGATGTTGGAGAGAAGTAAAGGCTTGGCTGAAGGATCTTTATTCCTCATCCCTAGAGGAGAGGATTTACAGTTGGGGCTTTCCCATTATTGGAAGTAGAGAAAAGAGTTTTGATGGAAGAGCATCCCCCCAGGATCCTGAAGGACTGAATTCAGAGAGAGTTTTACCCTGGCACAAAAAGAAGCAAGAGTGAGAAGTATTTTGGGACTCTCGTCCGAGAGATATCAAGAGACCTGATTTTATTTTGAAGTTTAGGATTATAGTGAAGAGTTTTGTACCAGTTGGATTTTCTAATATGTTTGGACTTGGGGTTAACTTTTCCAGTTTAGACCAGTGAATGCTGGAACTTCAGTTATCCTACCCTCCCTGGGAAGGATATATTTGACATGGATGGAGGTGCAGGAGAAAGGAGATTAGTGAGAAGACCTAAGATGGACAAGGAGAACATTGCTGTCCTCATTTTGATATTTTAGATGCTACAGGAGGATGGGACTCTCCTCTTCCAGAAACTCCTCATGTGTGAGAAGGTCCCACTCCTGGTTCTCCCCCCGTGAAAGACCCCAGTAGCATCCCTCTGTTGAGAGGTGGCCCGTTTAGCCTGCAGTTTGCGACTGGCTCCCCCCGACTCAAGTCCAATTCCAATCTCAAATTTTCAGTTTCAGAACCTGGATTTCTCTGACCCATTTTCTGTAAACCTTGTTTTAAGTGAAATGCATTTCCTTCCTCTGCTTTCTTTTCCTCTTCCTTAAACATTTTGTTGTGATCTCTTTTGACTGTCACTGTTCAGTATTCCTTTCTGCTGAATCTACTACAGTGAAAGCAGTCTGAAGAGTGTAAACTTCACATCCCAGAAGGCCCTTGCATTCCCTATGGCTGGTGGAGGCTGTGGTTTAACCTCTGTGCTCAAAGTAGCTCAGAAGAAAAAATGCACACGCCACTTAATAGTTAGTTCTGAAAAGACATGTTCCGTATTTATCTGAGGAACAAAAACATCAGTGCAAAACAAGAAAGCCCACTCCCATTAGCAGCTGCAGCTCATTTGCTGGGTAGATCAGAAGAGGCAACTGCAAGCAGCAGGCGCGGGGAGAGAGAGAAACGAGGAGCGTCTTATGACATCAGCTCAACCCCCTTGTCCAATCTACAAGCAGTAAGTTTGAAACAGAGAACGAGGGACACGTTTAACATGAACTTATTTTCCATAACCTTGCATTAGTTGAATACACACAAACAAAAGTTAAGAACCTTCCCTCTCTTTTATGCTTTTAGAAGTTGGTGCTTCCAACGACAACTTGGGCTGCAGAACACCCATATTCTAGTTTCCTGTCCTCCAATCCCTCAGAATTCACAGAACTTGGGTTCCTGCACTTAGGATCTGGTGGGGTAGGTACTCGCGGGCAGTGAGGATGACTCCCACTTCAAGGGACCAAACACAGTCAGCCACAAGCATGGATGAGCTTTTTCTCTGAGAAATCTTCCCCGACCGGCCAGCGAGCTCTTCTGCTGCTGCTCTGCCAAGTTCTCAAGGCGAAGAGAAGATAAAAGGCCTTGTCCAAGCCTTTTTATAAATTTTGGTTGAAATGCCTTTTTTTTTTTTTTTTTTTAAATTAGGTGCCAGATGGAAAGAGGTTCTTAAGTATGCACTGTACATGAGTTTATATTAAGCACAATATTTGCATAGCTCATTCTTCAGCACTCAGACAGTCACATTACAGTTTACTATAGCCTCTGATGTGCAGTATTACAATGTTATGAAAATCTATGGACATAAACAGTATGTAAATGAGTTTCAGTGCTTCAGGCAGTGAGGATCCCTTGTCAGTTCACTTGGACACAGAGAAGTGAAAGTCAACCAACAAGTGGTAGGTGAAGCCCTCTTGTAAGTTTGTGATCAGCTTTCAAGAGCTCTGCTTACTCCACCAAGTCAATGCAAATGAAATTAGCCAAGAGGGTTTCCCTTGTAGGAGCTGAGATGAATAAAATCACGACAGACAAGTCTGACTTGCCTGGATTTTCCCCCCATAAGCCATAAAGCCTGTCGTAGCATACAGATGTCATAAAAACGTGCTGTTCTATCCATAGACAGTCACAGTATATGACAAATGGCAGTCTTCAGCCGCTTAGGGAGATTTTTATCAATGGAGCGACTAACAAATGATTTTTAAATAAATACAAGTATTGCCATCATCAGTTTAAGTCTATGAGGTTGGAGAGAATTGGCTGGGATCTTTTGGAATCTGTGACCTGCTCTGGCAGGGAGCTCGCTGGTGCTCCCCTATCCCCAGACTTCTTAAGAACACAGGCAGAGTGCAAAAAAAAAAATCCCCGAGCAAGTACATATGCCCCACATTGAATTAAAGCTTCCCTTTCTAATGAAAAACAGGGCTGGGGCGTTTGTCTTGGCTGGATTCCCGGCCCTGTGTACCATGGGGTTGGAGAGTATAGTGCGTTGAGTAAACGAGGTCACTGTGACAACTCCGAGACATACGGGTCAGGTAAGAGTGGAATGCCAGAACCATGGAGACAAGATGCCTGTTTGTTCTGTCAGCCTTAGAAGCAAGGAGCCTGTCACAGTAAGAAAACCGCAGGCTGGAATGTGACGCTCTTCTTTAATTAGAAACTGTCTCCACTGTAGGTATTTTCAGAAGTCTGGGGGGGGGGGTTTCCCCCACTTGATTGATAATTCTACAATTAGAAGACAAAATTATCGACTGTTTCCAGCATGAGGCCAAAGGTCACACAACTTGCATGTTCAGCTGTTCTGAGATTTTTATTGTTTTAGAATTCTCTTTTATTAAACTTTTCCATCCTTAAAGCTGTTCTCTGATAAACATCTCAAAGTGATGACTGCCAAGTTATTAATTAAGATGGTGTTTTATCCATTAATATGAAGAAATATATATGCAGTATATTTATATTTTTTGTAGGAATTCAAAAGAGGAATGGAACCTTTTTAAGGTCGCCTGAAAGCTGTTTTCGAGCACTCAGGGACATGCCCAGGTCCTTGTGTAGTCCGTCCCATATAATGTGTATGCATTCTCCTCCTTGGCCCACTGACCAATGTATGTGTCATGTACTATAATATAGGAATCATGCTCTCTAAGTCTATCTGTTCTTCCAGATAATAGAAGGCCTAGAATCCCCATTTAACCTCTATTGCATTTGACTATAGGCTAAGATATGGTTTCAGTGGTATTTCTTCCATGTGTACGATGCTGGAATGTGGAAATGCTAAGGAACTCACTCTAGCAGTTCTATACATTTTCATCTTTGATCATTTGTTGGCTTTAAAAAGGTATTCTCTCTACCCAACTGCTTTCTTGGATTTTCTTTTAACTAATTTTTATATTGGTGGGCTAACATGATTGTTCTTCCATTTTAAATATTTGTTTTTTATTATATTTTGCCATGTTTCCAACCCCTACTGGGCAATTCCATATGTTTGGAGTTTCATCCAGATAACGTATTAAACTGTGACTTTTCACTGTGATTCTTCCCTAAAATGAACATGCATCTAGATTCTCAATTATAACAGAAGGAACTTTGGAGATCATGACGCAAATCTTCCTGCACGAATAGGACCCAATAGTGGGAGACCTTGTACCCGTGCATTGCAGTCTATAGATATCAACATTTCTTTCTGTTCTTAGCAGGTCGTGGCACACTGTATAGACGGCTGTAAAAGCCCTGTAACCACAGTCTGGTGCTTCTGTCTGTGGTTGCACCCATGTGCCTGTCGAGAAAATACTTTCTTTGACTCCCCAAAATAGATGAGATCACTCCTAACCGCACAGTTGCAGGGGGCTTTGTTTTAGCCACACCCAGACCTCCAATATAGATGAGACCATAGCCCCTCTGCTGCACACTGGCCTCTTTCAAAGCACATGGGAGTGAACAGAAAAGACACAAATAATTTGGCTACCTTTTATCATGTAAGATCACCAGAGAATCAGGTTCTGCAGCAATGTTTGGGTTTACTGTGGCCACCTCAGCTTTTGTTGCTTTTGCTAATTTTATGTCTTCTGTGTGCGATTACAGCTAGAGTGGAATACGCTGCAAGCTGTTTTTTTTTTTTTTTCAGGTTACCGAGCACAGCTAATTGACAGTGGCTATAAGCCTGTCTGGAGGACCTTGGGAAGGTACGGAAGGGCAGATGGCAGCCTGCCATGATCTCTCTGAATGACTGCGGGGCTGGTCTGTCTACTTAACTTTCCTACAAAGTGCAGCCATTCTGTTTGAACAAATGCGCTGGGGGCTTGCGGAGGAAGGGGGGAGCTCCTCACCACTGGCCGACAGCTAGATGCAGGTGGCAAGGCCTATGTATATTTCAGTCGTCAATATGTGAGCGACCGGCAAAAGACTCTTTAATTCAGAATTAAGGCCGGAATGAAAGTTTGATGATGATAATTCTACTTGGTCCACTTAGTATTTGAAATGGTTTTACCTCTAATACTCTCAGCATTAATCACAAGATCCATTTTTCGTTTTGCTTTTTAAAACTTAAGCCAGTTCTTTTCCATCTGCTATTGCCCTGTTGCTGTGCCAGTGCAGGACCCGGGTCGTGTGTTAATGGCGACCGCAGTGAACAAACATTTCTTCCTCTGGCAACAGCCACGTGGTTAGACAGCACGACTGTTCGTAATTTCCTCTGCTTGCCAGGCCCCCAGGGTGAGGCGCTCTCCTTGTCCATCCAAAGAGAGAGAGAGCACCAACATTTCGTCGGCTCTTGCTTTCCACCAGCCTCTCCCGCGGACCTGTGATCTTGCTGCTGCTCTTAAAACCATCCCGGCCTTCAAATGCTACCCTGGGGCACGGTGCAATCTTGTTTGTGCCTCGTTAAGAGAAAGCTGACATTTGTGGGGTCTGGTCACTTGCGTGAAAAAAAAAAAAAACCCCCAAAAAATGTGACATAGTTAAGGCCGCCACCTTGCCCAGGCCAATCCAAACAGGCTGACCCAGGCACGGTTTAGCCCCATTCCATGAATGGAGATGTAATTCTCATTGCCCTTTAAAAAAAAAAAACCCCCAAAAAACCCAGGACTGGATCAGTCTGGTTGGTTGACCTGTGACCCGCTGGAACACACATGCCACCTGTTGTCCCTTACTTTTTGGTCTCTATGACCATTGTATGCCAGGCCTGATTGTCTACTGTGAGGAAGCGTGTTTTCTGAGATGGGTGTAGCTTGACAGCTTTTACCTTTCTTTGGTTTAAAATTAAAAAAAAAAAAAAGGTTCAAGAGTATTTTTAATATCTTTGAACACAGGTGATCACATGGGCTTGTCAGCCATAGACTTCTTGTAGCAGAGGTGATAATAACTGATATTTGCACAGTGCTTACCATTGCCTGTGAGATCCGAGCACCGGCAGTGATATCTGGACTGAGTGCTCTGACAGGATTTTCGTGACACTTGGGATAATGCGATGCAGGGAGAAACAAGCATTGGGACCCACAAAAGTAAAAAATGTGATTTTCTATCCTTAAGGCAAATATATTCTGCCAAATGTGACTCGAGCTAGAATAATTGCTCTCCTTCACTCACAAGAGTCGATTCTGAATGCCTGGGGATCTCCTCAAAGAGGGAAAAAACCCAATTTTTGTAACTTGAGACCCAGACACAAGCGGAGAAAAGATGTCTGACTTTGGCCAATGCGCCTGGTCTGTTTCACAAAGGGGGGGGAGCTCAGCACCTTTTTAATCTGCATGAAAGTAATCTTGGCTGAGCCTGCTGAGAGCCCAGCAAGCATTCAGACACCGGGCACTGCCAGAAACATCTGTAGCCCCTGACCATCTGCACCCATTCTCTTCTGGCCGGCCTCCCAGCACATGCATGGCTGAGCTTCCCTGGGAACTCCTTCACTCTGTGCTGCCACTGAGGCCCACAGCAGCGCGCACACGAATGGCTTCTTCCTGGACTAGTCTGGCAGCTCGCCGAGGTCTAATCATAAATCCTTTTCTTTTCTGGGGAAACTGAGAAACAGCACATCCAAAATCCATTAGAAGGTTTTAGTCGGCCGCTTTTCGGCTGTTGCTTGCCCCCAGCCATACAAAAGTACTAAAGTGAAGCTAAGGGTTTCCTGGCTCTGGGGGTCCTAACTCTGCTGAATGGTAAGAAAGGACTGTTTGCTGCATTTGTGCTGCCGAGCTAACACAGACTTGTTTGTACGTCTTGTCTGAAAGGTTTTGTTTTGACTTTTGATGAATGCCCTGCCTTCACGCTTAGTCACAGTAACATTACGGCCTTTTTCACTTCACACCCCCCCCCCCCCCCCCCCCCCAGCCAGCCTTCCATAACTCCGCTTCCAGTCCCCGGGAGCTCCTGCTGATACTGACGGAAGGACTCTACAGTTATTGTCTACTTTAGGCCTCTCCACCCCTGACAAGGCTTGGGCTTCCCATGTAGGATTCTGTGAGCACAGAACCGCGCACGGGGACTTCCTTAAAAACCCAACTCAAGAGCTGCATTTAGCCATCCTACATTTCTTTTGGCAATACCTTAACACCATGTACCCTCCTGCAGTAAGGGAGGGGCATCTCTTTACTTAAAGCTCCCGGAGAGCTTCAGGTCAACAGACTCAGCCTAAGACTTGATTTTGCCCCATGGCATTTACGGTTTTTCTCAGGGAAACTAGAACTTACAGACCTATAAATGCAAAACCAGGACTGGCATGGACTGACCCCGATGACCTGGAGCTTGTCCGTTAATGTTACTTTAATGCTGTGCACCCACAAGAAGTGTTGAAGACAGGCTGACACACCCCTTCAATGTCTGTAACAAAATCTGGCTACCCCATCCCATAAGGAAAACTATCACTTACCAGATATTCTTGGAGGCTCGTGTCTTGAAATGGACTTCTTGTGCGTATAGGGGATAATTTTCAAAAGGAGTTACATGCGTAAATGTAGCTACTATTGTAGCAATTTTCAAAAGCCATTTACTCAAGTAAAGTGAATTTACTCCAGTAAACCTGGTTTTTACTCGAGTAAATGCTTTTTAAAATCAGGCCCACACTTTGGCGGGAACGAAGCTCACTCGTAGGCCACGGATTGTTGGGGATGATCTCAGTCTCTCAAATGTACTACACGAGACCTGCCTAATACTTGCATTGTGTCAAAGACACGTTTGGACGTTCTTTTTAATCAAGCCGGTGGGACCCAATACAACTGGGGCTATTTCTGTGTCTTTTTGCCACGTTTTCTTGGACTCTGCATTGCTTGGTACTTCATGATGATTCTCTTTCTCCCTGAATAGTACAGAATGGGGTCACTTGGTACTAATACTGACTCCAACATTGCTCTTTGCTTCAATGACAAGAGGTAATGGGGAATTGGACTCAGAGTGCAACCAACAAGGGCCCTGACGTTTACGGTCTGGGAAACTGATAAACATGGGGGTGACCTGCACGATGCGCCAGATACTACCATAAGTTTGCTGGGCAGGGTGGATGGACTGTTTTGGTCCTTTTCTGCCATCGTTTTTATGTTTATAAATTCGGGGGGGGGGGGGGGGGGTTAATGGGCTTTCTCCTTAACCTAAATGCATGGTTTTCTAGCATCAAGCTTTTTATTGGTTGGAATGGAAATGTCCCAGCTGATTACAACACACCTCTGTGTGTCCAGATTGATCTAACGGCATTTTTCTTTGTCTTGGCTTCATGTAACAGCCATTTTAGGGGCCCTGCTGCTGATTAGATAGAGGTAATTAAGGGATTGATTTTAGGATTACAGCGTTTACTGCTGGTCCCTAAAGATATTACAATACTTCTAGTTTTCCATGTTAATCTCAAAGCTGGTGAAAAGGTTTCTAATTAATTTAATCAATGTGTTTACCGCATCTTACGTTGTTTTCAGGCCCTAACAGCAATCTTATGCCAGGTGGGAGAGTAGAATAACAATTTTGTATTCAATCTTTTTATTTTCTGAGTTTGATGGGAATTTTTCAGGCATTCTGTGCTCAGCAGCCTGTGCCGTTTTCAGTAGAAACTGTTGCCTCTACTATTTATTTATTAGTTTTTATTAATTGTTGAAGACCTGTATTTTTTCTAATTGATTCTTGTGATTTTATCACCTGTTATTATTTTACAGTTTATTGATTTCCATGTATTATTTTAAATTGCCTGTAAACCGTTGTGTCGGCTTGCTCCAAACATCGGTATAGAAAAGCCTAATAAATAGAGAAATATTCATTTATAAGATTCATAACCCGCACTCCTGCAGAACATTTGAGGCGGCTCACAAAGGTTTTGACATATTTAACTAAAATATAGCAAATAAAAAACAAACATGGTTAAAACAGTGATTATGAAAGACTGAAAAGGGTGAACAGGTTAACAGGGTTACAAAAGAACTTACAAAGATGGTTCAGATGGTAAGGAACTGGATCAGTTCCGAGCTGGATCTCCAAAGGCTTGCATGAACAAATGAGGTTTTTAATGCCTCCTTGAATGATTTAATTCATGGAATTGTTTTGAGCTGTTTGGGCAATGTATTCCATAAGCAGAGTCCCGTAACGGAAAATGCCCATTCTCTGAGTGTACCGAGATGCACATATTTAATCAAAGGGATTTCCAGGAGGCTTTTATTAGTTGACCTTGATAGATGGGCCGGCTGATATACCCACAGTACTGCAGTAAACTAGGGTATAAAACTGTTTTAAAGAAGTCTGTATATTAAGGACAAGACTTTATAATGAATGTGCCACTGGACAGACGACAAGTGCAGGGAAAACAACATAGGAGTTACATGATCACACATCCCCGCGCCAGTTAGCAGGCAAGTGGCAGCATTTTGGACCGGCTGCATTGCTATGGTAGAATTTGCTGATAGTCTGAGGTACAGGGCGTTGCAGTAGTAAAGACCAATCAAAACTGTGTGGAACTTGTGGATTTAAAAGCGGACGAAGATGCCTCAACATTCGGAGTTTAGAGAAGGAAGATTTGATGATGATCTGAATATGTGGTTTTATGAGTAATTTGGTGTCAATAATGACACCAAGGTTCCTTGCATGTTGCCCAATTGGGATGATGTGAACATTGAAAATGAGGACCCATAGGAGCATCAGATGGTAAATCTTTAAGGGCAACAAGCATAACAAGTTCAGTTTATCAACATTCAATAACAGTTTATTATGAAAGAGCCACCTTTTAACAGAGTTTGAGCAAAGAGTGATAAGACCAACTGTATGCAACCAAGATGAAGTGAAAGGCACAAAGAACTGGATGTCATCTGCAAAAACTTTATAATAAACGCGAAGACATGCCAGTACCTTGCATAAAGGTGTAAGATATATGTTAAAGTTGCTGCTCGTGCATTCCCCAATCAGATCTGCTGTTGGCGCTCGGATAGATAAGATGAAAACCAGTTCAAAACATTTCCTGTTATCCCAAGTGACTGCAAACACGATAACAAGATGTTGTGATCAAGCATTTCAAATGCTACTGATATATCTAAGAGAACCAAGATGTAAATAACCGCTTTAATGAAACCTCTTAATATGGTGTCATGCACACCCTCACTCATGCACACAGGATCCGTCCTCTCTCTCTCTCTCATACACACTCACACTCGCTCTTCCTGTCTCTTTCACATAGGCTTACAGGCTCTCTCATCCTGCTGCGGGCAAGATGGGCTCAGCCAACAACTATCCCAGGCCTTTCTCTTCTCTCTCTCTGTTCTGGCCCAGTTTTCAGCCATGAGCGAGATGGGCTCCACTCACAGCCCGCCAGGCCTCTCTGAGCTTCAGCCAGACGTGGGATGGGCTTCACTTCTGCGCAAAATATTAAAGCTCTGCAAAGGAGGGGAATTCCGTGCAAATTCTTAACTGCACAGTTGTGCAGAATTCCCCCAGGATTAAGCTTTATCACTTTATGACAGACTGACAGCAGCAGCAGAACAAAAGACAAGGAAAGGGCTATGTTTTATCATCAGTAATTTTTTTTGCTGTGCTGCTGTTAGGCTTCAGTGTAAACTGGCTACGCTGATCTCAGCGAAGGGCAGTGCAGTGGGCCATGGACAGAGCAAATGGAGACAGTGAATGTTCTGAAAAGGGAGTAGGAAGTGCTCTTCTGTCCTCGGTTACCCAGTCCAGGGGAAGGGATACTCGCTAAGGGGTGAATTTTAAGAGATGCTCACGTTAAAAGGCCCATATACGCGAGTATCTGAGCCAAGCACAAGCAACTCATATTATGGGAGTATATGCGCATGCGCAAGCAAACCAATGCACTGAAAAAGGGGGCAGAGTTAGGTTGTGTTGGGGGCATTCTGGGACAGGGCCATCATTTATGTGCGTGAATACGGATTTTAAATCCCACATGCGTCGGGCTGTTACCCAGGCTTATTTCCTTCTGCTCTTTATTTTATTTATTTATTTTAAAATGTTTCTATACCGCTTTTACAAAGTTTAGTCAAAACGGTGTACAAAGATATAAATCATAAAATAAAATGACATAACTAAAAATTACACAAATCTTATAATAAAATAATAGGACAAAGTTAATAAGTTATCAAATCTAATCAAATCAAACATAACAAGATCGTCAAGTGCCATCTTATAGTTAATGCAGTCTGTGAAAAGAAAGAAAGATTAAGAGAATCGGTTGTGTAGAGTGGTTAATGTTTAATGAGGCGTAAGTCAGAAGAAAACTCATTTTAGGCCTAAAACGCCTGGTTGAGGGGTCTGGATAAACTGGAGGGTGTGCAGACTGAAGAACCAGAGGGGTCTGGATGACCTTGAGATAGACTGGGCAAACTGGTGGACTAAGTAGTCAAACTGGCTATTTCCTTCACGCGTGCATATTTTAAAATCTGCTTAGTTGTGTGGGTTAAAGCCGAAAAATTCCTAAGGAAGATATGCAAATAACGTTTGCTCGTGTAACCGCTTAAAATGAGGGGCACACATACATGTACTAAGTATATTTTAAATAGTTCACGCACACTTGCGTGGACGATTTAAAATTCTTGCATATGTGGGCACACGTGGTTTGTTTTAAAGTTACCGTCCCTATGAGCAGTAGTAGAATATTCGTATGAATGGATGTGTATGTGCATGTCAGATTGTCTGAGAAAATGTGTGCATCTGTGTTTGAGAAAGTGCAAGAGTGTGTATCAGTGCCTGAGTGGCTCTCAGAAGGTGTGTGTGAGACAGAGAGAATGAGAGTATGTGTGTGTGTCAGTTTCTGAGAGAGCAAGAGTGTGTGTGTGTGTGTGTGAGCCACCCCCTTTTCCCCACCAATCTTAGGCTCAACAGCTTTGTTCACACCACTGAGCAACAAACATGGTTTTAGCTACAATTGATACGCTGAACCACCAAATCTTAACCTCGATTGAAGCATGTTGGAGTCATGAATACATGATTGTTTTTATTCATATCTTTCCAATCATCAAGTCAGCATTGGTTCAGAGATATCATCATAGCAAAATATATCTACAGGTGTGCCACAAGACTCCGCCTTATTGGAGGTATTATTTAAAACTAATCGGAGAAAGTTCTTTTTCACTCAACGCACAATTAAACTCTGGAATTTGTTGCCAGAGGATGTGGTTAGTGCAGTTGGTGTAGCTGGGTTCAAAAAAGGATTGGATAAGTTCTTGGAGGAGAAGTCCATTACCTACTAGTAAGCTGACTTAGAAAATAGCCACTGCTATTACTAGCAACCTTAACATGGGATAGACTTAGTTTTTGAGTAATTGCCAGGTTCTTGTGGCCTGGTTTGGCCTCTGTTGGAAACAGGATGCTGGGCTTGATGGACCCTTGGTCTGACCCAGTATAGGCATGTTCTTAATCTATACAGATCCGGATAGAGTCTATGGACTCACGCTTGAGACCTAGCAGGCAACGGCTCAACACTCACCGACTACACATCTAAGGAGGACGATATCCCTGATGAAAGGTCCTTGAACGGACCTGAAACGTGGCTGCGTCGGTCACCCACTAAGACCATCAGATAAGTCGGGATGTTGAATGAGCTTAATTCTTAACCCTTTAGAAATAACTTCTAATGCCTAGCGAGGTTGTTCACAAGCGCTTTAAATATCTATTTTGCCGGGACATTCATAGTTCAGTCTATTATTGATAGAGTGATTTTTTTCACCATCATCAACAAAGAAAACTTTTTTATAAAAAAATATATCACAAACTTGTTCACTTGGTGTCATCACAAGTTCACGTACCATTTTGGATGGAGGTCCGTTGGTGATTAGAACTACAATCTTATCACCCGTGTGGGGATTCATGATAATTATATATGAAATGTTCCTCTCTTTCCTAAAAATATTTTTTGATAAACATATCAGTTAATAATTTTTTTAATTGCTTTACTTATTTTGAGATTTGTAATTTATATACTTTTTGATAAATTCATCACGAAGGATTTATTTGGTGGCTTTTCTTAATCTATACATGGCACAATTATGTAAACTTCTTGCTGGACTCAGTGTTGGATACTGCATGTATGCAAATGACATACAATTTTTCATTCTAAAAACTTGGTCTTGGACTCATACACTAGGTCTTGTTTCCATTTATTTAACAGCAATCAAAGAATGGCTTGTCCATAGTAAACTAGCATTGAATGTGACCAAGACAGAGGTAATGATAGTTGTTTTCCATGTACTGACATTCCCTCAATCTTCTTATCTGATGGCTATTCGACTCCTATTGTAAAACAAGTAAAAAAAAAAAAAAAACACCCTAGGAATTTGGCTGTATTTGAATCTTTTCCTGTGCACGCAAGTAAAATCTGTAGTCGAAACGATATTTTTCAGACTTCATATGCTTTGTCGTTTAAGACCACTTTTCAACAGCAGTAATTTCCAAACTACTCCAAGTGCTTGTTTTGACTATTTTGGACTACTGTAATTCCATCTAATTCAGAGCCCCTGTGAAAATATTCGGGGTGCTTGAGATTGCGCAAAACTCTGCTGTCTTAGGGAACACGTTACACCAATTCATCACTTCAATGGCTCCCTGTCACATGGAGAATTAAATTCAAGGTTTGCTGAATAATAGTGTTGCTCTATGGGTTTATGCAACCTTGTGCATTTATAATCCTTCTTGCACACTATGCTCAGCACGTAGCCTTTTTGAGGTCATCTCTCCATGGCTGTCCCATCTGACAGACGCGCATGAGAGGGCCTTCTCGGTAGCTGGACTCCATTATCTGGAATGCATTACTGGAAAATGTACGTCTGCAAGCTTGTAGTAAAACCTTTCACAAACAACTGAAGAATCTTTCATTCAACAGGTTTTTTGATTAGATGATAATCTTTTTTTATATGATTTTTTACTGTCTCTTGGTTATTTATCTTTCATGGCTCTATTGAGCTCAGCTTTATTTTTAGATATTGTTGTTGTGTATGTTTTCGCTTGTTAGTTTGTGTATCTTTGTGTGCCCCACCTTGAATGAAGGAAAAAATGTTATCAATCTTTTAAATATATAAATACATATAAGTATCAACTGAGATCAAGTTTGAGTCTTCAAAAAACAATAGACAAGATGGCTTCCCCATCCAAAGCACCTCAAATTTAGAAGGGTTTAATTTTAGCTTATTTGCTCACATTCATCTAGAAATTAAAGATAAACAGGAATTCAATTTATTTAACCTTGCCTCTCTGTTTTTTTCCCATTGGAACACAAAGCTGTTCGTCGTCTGCGTGCATCAAAAGGAACTGACCTTTAACTCAAGAGTTGGACTAGATGTACAATATAAAGGTTCAACAAAATCGGTTATAGTAGCTCCCTGGAGGGAAACTCATTAAGGAGTGAATTCTCAAAGGGGTTGCACGAATTAAAATGCCTTACACCTGTATACATTCCACATGTGCACGAACAAGGGATTTTTATAACAATGCGAGTGTGCACCACGTGCTCCTGTGATTGCATGAAGCAGTGAGCATGTACAAAGTGGGAACGTTTGGAGCATGTTTATCACGTACACACGCAATTCCGTATTTATAACCAATGTACGTGTGAACATCAAGAATGCTTGGACACTTTTATATCGGCTATTTAACATGCCAACTTTAAACCTTTTTGTTCTTTGTGTTTGGTAAGCTGGATTCTGGTGGCGAGTGAATAGGGCAGTTTGTTGGAATGTGTGTGCAGTGCTTACATGGTAATTTGTGTTTCTTTTATATTATATTTCATTGCCTTGTCTTTCACTTGTTCTGTGTTTGATTTTTCAGTTTGTCTCAGCCTTGAGTATTTCTTCCCTATCTTGGGGTATCTTTCTGCGGGTCTCCCTGTATTTAGGAGTGTGTGCATGTCTGGGTGACTGCTGATGGGTGTAGGGTGATGGTGGAGTGATGGAAAAAAATTAGTATTAATGTGGATACTCAGGGAGCTGCATTCGAGGAGGGAGAGACGTCAGAGGAGGAGGTATCCCTTAAAGAGGGTAAAAGGGCCCAGGACAAGTTTTTTGGATCTGTCAGAAGAGCAAGTCATGCGCAGATTCAAGAAAACTTATTATACCTGGCAAAGATCTGAATCTTTGCCAGTACACCTCAAACTCTCCACAGTCTTAGTCTTTTTTGCCATCGGTACTCTCCAACCCCTCTTCAGGTAATGGCAAGAATAAGCTACTCAGCCACTTCGTTGGGAATAGACCAGTTTGTGGCAGCATTTCTCAAGAGAAGACATCAATATATAGCCTTCCCACACAGCAGACAGCAACAACATCAAATTCTGACTTTTGCCAAATTGCACACTTTCCCTTGGTTTTGGGGTCTACTGATTGCACGAGTAGATGTGAATCGGTTATTTATACTTTCGGATAATAGAAGGACTAGGGGGCATTCCATGAAGTTAGCAAGTAGCACATTTAAGACTAATCGGAGAAAATTCTTTTTCACTCAACGGACAATTAAGCTCTGAAATTTGTTGCCAGAGGATGTGTTAGTGCAGTTAGTGTAGCTGGGTTCAAAAAAGGTTTGGATAAGTTCTTGGAGAAGTCCATTAATGGCTATTAATCAAGTTTACTTAGGGAATAGCCACTGCTATTACTGGCATCAGTAGCATGGGATCTTCTTGGTGTTTGGTTCTTTTGGCCTGGTTTGGCCTCTGTTGGAAACAGGATGCTGGGCTTGATGTTTCCAACAGGTCTGACCCAGCATGGCAATTTCTTATGTTCTTAAGTAAGCCCTCCTTTGTCGGAGTCTCCTTCAGCAGTTGCAGGTGTGGTACAAGCCTGCCTGCAGCCCTGGAAGCAGGATTCTTCCACTGGGGAGTAGCACAAAAAAGCTATGAGGCCTAAGGGGAATTCTCATACCCAACAAGAAGAAAAATAGTCCACGCTCCAAGTGTTCTAAAAAAGACAGAATTTACTTAACAGTCCAAAAATCAAAGTCCAATTATAGTGCAAAAAAGATAGACAACTTTAGTAGCGTAAGTCTAGAATTCAACTTAAAATCAACTTTGCACTGCCACTTTCAATTATCAAAATCTCACACAAGTCTTTAAAGTTGGTCACTTTTTTTCGTGGCTTCCCTAGTCCAACTCTATTCAAGGCTTCTTACTCCTGTAGGGCCCCATATGTAGCACTGGAAACTCCCATCCTCTTGCGAAAGTCTCTGTCCCAATCTGTGGGCTTTCCAAGAGAGACCAAAAATATCCCGATAGACCAAGGGATTCTTTATCTCCTTGTAAACCTTCCTGGGCTCTTCAACATGTAGGGATCCTCAGGTCCCCACTGGTCCATTTTTGGATCCCTAACCCTGTTCTTGGGATAGGTTGTAGGTTAGGAGTTTGCAGACCATCCCTTGGAGTCTCCTCCTTTGAGGCTGGCTTGATTGGATCTGCTACCTGAATAACAGCAAGGCCTGGCAGTGTAGGCTTCATGTCTGTTAGGAGAGGAGAGTGCCGGAAGGTCTCGCACCATCAGGCTCCAGAGCCTGACAACTGAGAGTGGAGAAAGAGAGAAGAACTTGATTCTACCAACTAAGTCTGGCAGGAAGGCTTCAAGGCTGGAGAGAATTGAGTTTTGCTTAAACGTTGGAGCTGTGCTTTTTGTTCCTACTTGGGAGAGGAGTTTTGGGCTTTTCCTGTCCTCAGAATGGGCAGAAATTGGTGGGACTGGGTTCTCCACAACGGGAGGACTTTACTTCTCTGAGAGTGACGAGGGTTTTTATGTTGCTGTTTTTGGTTTGGGGGGAGATTTCCTGCTACCACTCCTGCCCAGCCTGATGGGGGCATTAAGTGCTGGATGTTTGCTGTTGGGACTTTCTCCCTGGGAGGCCCCTGAAGAAACAGGTATGTACCTATACTTATTTTTATGAGTTTCATTGTACCTCGCTTTGGCCATTGTTGTGTGAAACGATTAATAAATCTTATTAAAAAGAAAAGAGAGAGACAGGAATATTCCAGTGCCTTGCCCAGGAGTCTGGCTGTCACTACCTGGAAGCAGGGTGACCCTAGTGCCAGCCACCAAAAAGGACTCTAACCCAGTAAAGTGATCTGGACACTTTACTAGGATTTTGTTGGAAGATTGTTTTGGAGATATTGACTTTTATCTAAGACTTTGGTTGCAGTAAAGTAATTTTGTTTGAACACCTTACTGACATCAACTGTATCAATGAATATTTGAGACGTAGCCTAGTGTTAGAGCAGCGGGCTATAAAGCAGGGAAGCCAGGGCTCAAATCTTGCTGCCACTCTTCGTGACCTTTGGGCAAGTCACTTCACCCTCCATTGTTTCAAGTGCAAACTTACAGCCCTGGGCAAGTTAAAAACATGCATCCAAACTGGGGGCCCAGTTTTTAACACGCACATATCCACCTCTTCTGGGCACGCAAGGCTAGATTTTAATGAGCTGCCGTGTTAAAAAGCATGGGGCGCCCAGGGGAGCCGTGGCTGTGCACGGGTTGAAAAAAACGGGCACCCACGTTGGATGCATATTTCGCATCTCTTCCCCACATCTCTTTCTCCCTGCCTAAAAGATGTTAATTTTTTTATATCAAACTGAGTCCTTCTCGGTGATTGTGGTTCGGGACATGAAAAACCTGTGCGGTTGGACACACTGCAAGATGGCAAGAGCCGCGGGCAGAGGTGGGAAGCAGACCCCGGGTGCACGGACTCTTTCTCATGCCGGCCTGTCAGGGAAGCAGCGGGGGTCGGGGTGGTGATGAGGCAGCATCAGGGAGTTACAGTTTAAAAAAAGAGAGAAGGGGCAGCGTCATTATCAGCTCCTGGCAGCCCTGTAAAGCACCTCAGTAGGAGGAACCACAGAAAAAAAATTTTTTTTAGATGAGCCATGGACGCACAGCACCACTTAACGCCAGCTCTGGGGCCGGCGTTAAATTTGCCCTGTTAAAAAGTGCACGGCGAGCGCACGGCAATGTATTGCATTGGGGGTAATAGCTAATAGCCTCATCTACATGGCATCTACTTGTGATGAGCGCTATTAGCTACGTGTGAATTTGGACAGACTTTTTGGAGGCGCTAATCCCCTTATTGCATCCACAATGGCTGGTTAAGCTGTGCGCTAGCCAGGGCGCACGATATTCCATCGGCCTGTTAGATTGTGAGCCCTCGGGGGATAGGGAAATACCCGAATGTAAGCCGCTTTGAAGTGTCTGAAAGGCGGAATATAAATTCAATTAAAACAGGCAAACATGAATACCGGTGATTGAGAGAGAGTTTGACTGAAAGACCGTGCCACCCCTGACTTGCCCGTGGGCTGCATCCTCCTCTCCGCTGGAAAGAACCAGGGTACCCCGGAGTCTGTAGGGAGAGAGAGAGAGAAGGGAAGGGACAGTTCTGGCCCTGAAATACTGTGTGCGCCTGCATTCCCCGAAGAGGGGACAACAAACGCATCCAAAACTTGTTCTTCTCAAACTCAGAACCGATGTAGACCCCAGGGGGGGCGGTTGTATCATGAGGCAGGGTGAGGTGGCGGCCTCAGGCGGCAAAAAAGTGGCCCCCAAAATACTTCTACCACGGCAGCCTCACCCCGCCTTCAGGCCAACACCAGAGGCACAACTTCACTGAATTTGCCCGCAGGGATCCCACCCCCAACCCGCGGGCAGAAGAACCCTGGAGCTGCCAGCCCAGCTTCTCTCTACCCCAAGGGCAGAAGAAAGTATCCAAAACTGCGCAGCTTAAACGATGCCACCCTCGCGGCGCATCTTCGTGTCTCTGAAGCAAACCCCACCACGTCTCTGGGAACATTGCCACGCTGAGGCCCCAGAGATCTGTGGGCCCTTTCAAGGTTTAAGGTTGTAGGCACAACAGCATCTGACTCGGTGCAACCTATTAAAAGTCCTCACTTATTTTCAACATCACCAGCAACACAGCCTCATGTTCGCTGCTCTCTGGGAGCCCTCAATCCCAGAGGTTATTTCTTCTGCACCTATTTTCAAGGGCCTCCAGTTTGTCCCATATTGCCCTTTGCAAGGACTTAATTGCAAAAGTGGAGGCATTCACCTCTGTGAGCCACATCTCACGCGCCTCCACCTGATGATCCACTTCACAGATGTGGCCACCAATTTCTGAGCTCTCTCCTTTTAACTCGGAGACCATCTCGAGGGTCCTTCCCTACACCAACATTGCAAAAACCGCACCTTGAGGTTTGCACAGATGATTTTTTCTCCTTCGTTCTGAACTTTCCCCTACGCTATATCTGTGTCACATAACTCGCGCCCTGCTCCCTTGCTTCAAGGCTGGGGTGTCCTCCACAAAAAAGGACTTCATTTCCAAAGTTCTACCCCAAATGGACATAGTCATGGCCGAGTGGTTAAGAGGATGGATTTGCAATCCATGGGGGGGTTTCCCTGCGCAGGTTCAAATCCTGCTAATAGTGGGAAAGCTTGTTTGAAGTTAGCATGGGGCACATTTAAAACTAATTGGAGAAAATTCTATTTCACTCAATGTACAGTTAAGCTCTGGAATTTGTTGCCAGAGGATGTGGTTAGTGGAGCTGGGTTTAAAAAAGGTTTGGATAAGTTCTTGGAGGAAAAGTACATTAACTGCTATTAATCAATATGGGGGTAGATTTTAAGAGAAGCACACGTGGGGTACATTTGTGCATGCTACCCGGCGCGCACAATTGTACACTCGATTTTATAACATGTACGTGCGTCCAAACACCCCCCCCCCCCTCCCGAGACTAATAGTGCCTGCAACATGCAAATGCATGTTGATGGCCCTATTAGGTATTCCCACGCGATTCAGAAAGGAAAATGTGCAGCCAAGCCGCACATTTTACTTTCAGAAATTAGCGCCTACCCAAAGGTAGGCGCTAATTTCTCCGGGCACCGGGAAAGTGCACAGAAAAGCAGTAAAAACTGCTTTTCTGTGCACCCTCCGACTTAATATCATGGCGATATTAAGTCTGAGGTCCCGAAAGTTAAAAAAGTTCTAAAAAAAAAAAATTTAAAAAATTTGAAATCGGCCAGCGGATCGCGGGTTGAAAACCATAAGCTCAATTTTGCCAGCGTCCGGTTTCTGAACACGTGGCTGTCAGCGGGTTTGAGAACCGATGCCAGCAAAAGTGAGCGTCGGCTGTCAAACCTGCTGACAGCTGCCTCTCCTGTCCAAAAAGAGGCGCTAGGGACGCGCTAGTGTCCCTAGCGCCTCTTTTTGCCACGGGCCCTCATTTCAATACAGAATCATGCGCACAGGAGAGTGGCCTGTATCGGCCCGTATGTTACTGTGTATGTTACTATGAATAAGATACACCACCCTGAAGTCCTGACCTCTTGGTAGTATCCCTCATCTCAAGGGCAATCCCCCTCCTGTCCTGACTGCTGGTTTCATTCAGCTGGCCTTCTGTTATTTGTACACATTGGAACTAATCAAGCAATAAAATACATCACAAGCTACGGTAAGGTAAGGTTGAAGAATGTTTTCATCAGAAACCCCCTTACATCACACAGATGTATCATTAGTAATTTAAACTGAGTACAATTTTAAGGGCAGAGACATTTTATCTGCCTAATCGTACATTCTCGACACTTCCTGTCTCACAGCCTTACTGCAAATTCAAGGCATGGCTGGGAAAGGGGGAAGCTGCATCTTTTACTGCCACTCGCGTTAGCAGCAGTTAAACCTGCACCATGGCATGCGATAATCTGGTTATGTCTCCATCCCATGCTATGTTCAAGAACGTCCATTCCTCAAGATGCATCTCACCCTTGCTTGACAAGCCAGGAGATTGGAATGAGCCTGGGTCTCCTGCACAGTAACGCCGGCGACCTCTGCAGGCCTGATCCTTCCCGTCTGGTTCTGCTTCTGACCTAGTATGGCGCGACCAATGGGAGAGAAGCTCTGGGGGGGGTTCTGAGAATGGGGGTCTACGTAGTTGTTTCAGGAGGATTACAATTTAGGGAATGTTTTCCAGGGGGTAAAAAAATGTCAGCTCATAGTGCTAAAGCACGATACATGCTAAGGGAAAATGTTTTGCATGAACTTGCATCGTTATATCATTCCCCCCATTGGCATCAACAATAAATAAGAAGAAGTAGAAATATTTACTCTGTCTAAAAAATAAAAGAAAGAATGACAAATGCAAATCTGTAGTGTTTAGAGCTTCAACAGTGTTTCTGCTGGAGCCATGCAGTAGTTTCTGATCTTAATAACTGGACCATACTTGGGAACTGGGTGTCCTGTGTCATCTGCTCCCATTGCAAATGATGTTATTATTATGAATGTAGTTGTATAGTTGGGGTTTTATTTTGTCCAAGCTGCTGTACAGTGTTTAACAAGCAATCCATATATCAAGCAAAAAGGAACAATCTTTTATGAGTCTAATTAGGTTGTTCCTACAGGGGAACATTGGCAGCACAGCTTGTACTATTCGGGGTTGAAACTCAGCCATGACATGGGAGTTAACGTTGTCTCTTTATTACAAAAGGATCTTTAACAGCCACGGAATTAGGTCGGGACTTGGTTAACAGTTTCATCTGAGAAGGTGCCGCCAGCAGCGCAGTCCAATCTCCCAGGCCCCAGGCATGAATTCTGCACCCGCTTTCTGCAGCACCCCATGTTCTCCGGAGGTCTCCCAACCAAACACTTGGAGGAGTAGCACAGCCTGCATGGCACGGAGAACGGAATGGGAAACTCACTTCACTGAAAAATAACTTGCAAATGACCCTGGATTCCACACACACACACGCCCTTCTCTTTTGTACTGCGAAGAAATTCCTTTGCACTTCACGGGTCCATCATTCACTCCCCCCCCCCCCCCCCCGAGTGAAAAGCTGCGTCAGCACATTGCCACCCAGTAAAACAGAGTTTAAAACAACCTCCAGTCCCACTCCTCCACAACATGAAAGCCACAGCTGTGGCTCTGGAAACACTGGGCAGAGACTATGTATTCCCTCAGGGGACTCTGTCTGCTCGGCTCTTTCCGATGACATTGTTGTGACTTTTCATTGCCATGCTGCAAACAGTTCATGTATGGAGAAACAATGGGATTGCTTTACCAGCGGCATTCGCTGACCGACCAAAGGCAGAGAGAACACGCTGAGGAACGTTCTAGCTGTTCATATAGGGGCAGATTTTTAATATTACACGCGTGGGGTACATTTGTGCGCGCTACCCGGCGCGCACAAATGTACGCCCGATTTTATAACATGCACGCGCTGCCACGCGCCAGTTACAAAATCCGTGGTTGGTGTGCGCAAGGGGTGCACACTTGTGCACCTTGAGCGCGCCAAGCCCTAGGGGAGGCCCGATGGCTTTCCCCGTTCCCTCCAAGGCCGCTCCGAAATCGGAGCGGCCTTGGAGGGAACTTTTTTTTTTGGTCCCCCCACCTTTCCCTCCCTTCCCCTATCTAACCCCCCCCCCCCCCACCTTATTTCGTTGAGTTACGCCTGCCGGCTCGCCATCCCCCGGCACAGGCCACCTTGCAGGAGGATTCTGGCCCGCCTCTGCACAGCCCCCGAACCACTGCCCTGCCTCCGAACCGTCGCCACGCCCCTGGACCACCCATTTTTTAAAGCCCCGGGAGATACGCGCGTCCCGGGGCTTGCACGCGCCACCGAGCCTATGCAAAATAGGCTCGGTGCGCGCAGGGGTAGGTTTTCGGGGGTTACGCACGTATCCCTTTGAAAATCTACCCCATATTGTCTTCCTCATTACTAGATGAGGAAAAGCCTTCACTTAAAGGTCTCTCCCTCAGGGTCAGATTCACGCATTTCATAACCCAATATGTGAGATGTCCGACGCCGTAACCATTTAATCTTATAAGTTAATCTCATTATTTCCCCGCTAGCTGTATGTTATAATGCATTCAAGATTTTCAAGTCTGCTGTAAATCCAAGTTTGTTGATTGTTTATGTTTATTTATATTTTGTATATTTATACTTATATTTATAATAATTTAATGTTATTTTAAGTCGTTCGCTGCTTTATCTATAAGTTCATACGAGGTTAGCCCTGTTATCTGTACCCTCTTGTTTGATGTAATTTCCAACTTTGGTTCTATGTAAACCGACGTGATATGTACTAATACAGGAACATTGGTATATAAAAGCCTTAAATAAATAAATAAATAGATGATGGAAAAGCTAACTGTCAAGGTGTGGAAGAACTGAAAACTTCAGGTACAATGGATGATTTTAATGATAGGTTACAAATTTTTACTAATAGGTCTGGGGAATATACCATATGGTTCAGGTGATTTGCTACTCTTCGGTTTGTCAATCTGGCCTACCACATCTTCCAGGTTCACCGTGATTTAGTTCAGTTCTTCCAAATCATCACCCTTAAAATTTGTCTCTGGAACCTGTATCTCCCCAACATCCTCATTTGTAAACACAGAAGCAAATAATTCATTTCGTCTTTCTGCAATGGCCTTATCTTCTCTAAGTGCCCCTTTAACCCCTCAATCATCTAATAGTCATACCAACTCCCTCACTGTTTCCTGCTTCTAATATTTTAAAAAGTTTTTATTATGAGTTTTTGTCTCTTCGGCCAACTTCATTTCAGATTCTCTCTTAGCCTGCCTGATCAATGTTTTACATTTAACTTGAAAATACTTATACTTTTTCCTATTTTCTTCACATGCATCCTTTTTCCAGTTTTTGACGGAAATGTTTTTGGATAAAATAGCCTCTTTCACCTCTTTTTTTTTTTTTTTTTTACCATGCTGGTAATCGTTTTGCCTTCCTTCCACCTTTCTTAATGCGTGGAGTACATCTAGTCCATGCTTCTAAGATGGTATTTTTAAACAACGTCTACACCTGTTGTACCTTCTTAACCTTTGCATCTTTCAGATTTTTTTCTATTTTCATTTTCTCAACGTTTCCATTTTGAAAGTTTAGTGTTAGAGCTGTAGATTTACACACAAGTTTGATGTGTGTGACCAGCTTCAATTAAACTTATATTTCAATTTTACCACTTTTCTACCACTTTTTTGTGTAGGTTTCTACCACTTTTCTGTGTAGGTTACCCTAAGTCAAAAATATTTGAAATCTTTCTCTGTATATATGAGGATGTGAAAATCATGTTGCCGCCATCAACCAGCCACCTGTCATCTTTTTTCATTGCCAAAGAATGTGATAAAGGCAGTTTAAAAAGGGTTTGAACACATTCCTGGAGGAAAAGTCCATAAACTGTTATTAACCAGGCAGACTTTGGGGAAAGCCACAGCTTATCCCTGGTGAAAGCATCATGGAATCTAACTTCCATTTGAGGTTCTTCCAGGTATGACCTGAATTGGCCACTATTGGAAACAGGATACTGGGCATGATGGACCCTTGGTCTGACCCAGTGTGACTGGTTCTTATGTTCTAACAGGGACCAACTGCCAGTAAAGATCTGTAGCCTGCTACTGAGATCAAGAACACTGATATAAGTAATTGTGTGGCTACAATTATTGGAAAGAGACTTTTGTAAAATTCAGTGCAGCTTTTCAGGTACCATTTTAAGATTGTCTTACTTTGTACTGCAGCAGCTACCTGCCTGATAAGTTACTAAATTTTGCATTTGCTCTTTGTATCCAACTAGGATCTCAATGCACTTCCCAATCACATGTCAGAAGAATGCCAGCATCTGCCTCTGAGATGGAAGCTGCAAAGCAGAGGTTACCAACCTGTGAGGCCATGTCAGGGGCTCCTACTCCAGTGGGAGAGGAGGAGTCCAAAAGGTATCAAAAGCTCAACCAACCGCAGTAAGGGATGGTGGCTGCGTCTATGAAAGGCAGTCCACTGGCTCAAGGCGCCCGGGTGGTGTCTTTATCTGATGCCATGACCATTCCTCACGAATTGGGTATAAGGGTAAAGGCTGCAGCTGGGGCTTGATGACTCTAGGGGGATATCTAAGGGCCTGGGCAGGCCAAGGCTTCTGGAGGCCTTAGTGTGACTGAAAATCTGATATATTTCAGGAATCCAGGCCAATCAGCGTTCCTACAGGAGAAGACACTGGGAGCCTCCTGGACCAGCCAAGTTGTTCAGGCAAGAGCTTCCATATATTTAGCCCTCAATCTAGGGTCACACCCAGTGCTGGTCCAATTGAGAGCTTCCAGCGGCATGGACTGCACCCACCAAATTAACTAAGAGTCAGCCAGACTTGTGGCTAACACTGAGTCCATTCCCACAGCACAGCAGGTCACAGATTCGTGGCCTGCTATTCCTAACAGAATACCGCCCCAGCTCCATCAAGCTAGCCCCTCCTTGGTTTTTCTGGATAATTCTTATAGAACTGTTAGGTTTAGTAACACTTGGCCGAGGTAAGAGGTGGTACCACCCGGGGGAGGAGCCCCGCTGAGCCTCATCATCAGGACGTGGAGTCTCAGCTGCGGGATGATATACAGCAGATATATAGATGGAGAAAGAGAGGGTGACCCCAGGAGGCGGGCCACGGAGCGGCAGTGCAGACACTGTTGTCAGACTCAGCTAGGAAGACTGGAGTCAGGCAATAGCTGCGGCACTACCCGAGGAGCGGAGGTGCCGGAGGAAGTTACAGTCACCGTAGTTACACTGGGTCCATAGGGATGATCACTCAAGAGGGTTCCTCGGTGGGAGATCACGGTAGTGGTCTGCAGAGCGGGGTACACTGTCGAGGGTCCCTCAAGTAGTCACAGCAATGGTCTGCAGAGCGGGGTACACCTGAGAGAGAGGTCCCACATAGATGACACAAGCAGGGATCCACAGTGTGGTACTCACAGCGGCTGAAGATGAGTAGAAGTTCAGAAGAAAGCCTCGCAAGGCAGGCAGGAGTCCAGGTGAAAGGCCCTCCGAGGAGCGGATAGCCAAGAGACGAGGAAGGCCCCTGAGGATCGGGTACCTGATAGTCTCACACCACGGAAGCAGGAACCGGAACAACATTGAAAGTGAGAGTAGGTAAATGCTGCAAGTGAACTTGTTGCCAAGTCGCCAACTGTCTGGGCTGGCGAGCTTAAATATCGGAGTAGAGTGATGTCATCTGATGGGGACGCCCCCGAGGTTCCCGCCATGACGTTGTTAAAGCTGGTCGGGACGCACGCCTAGGGAACCCCAAGGGTAAGATGGCGGTTGGCAGCGTCCATGCTGCTCGGGTATGCCCGGGAACGGAGGCCGGAAGGCCGGTGGTGGCTGGCAGAGGCCGTGAGTTTGCCCAACGGAGCCAAAGCAGCAAAAAGAGAGGTGAGCAGCAGCGGTCGCAGCCATCTGCGGCTGCAGAGCGTAACAAGAAGTGGGCCAGGAGTTTGTTTGCATGCATTGTTTGCATGCATTGGTTCCCAGCTGCTGTCCTGTGGGTCATAGCCTCCCCAAGCTATGAACTAACACATATGTCCTTGAATATACCTTGCATACAGGATTTGAATGAAAACAAACTCTTGATGACCCTGAACTGTAAATGCTTTGGAGGAGGGGGAGTCAACATCCTAGAAAAGGGTTTGACTTGTAAGGTTTCAGGAGTGCAACATGAAACCATGGGTGGGATATGCAGGTTAGTGGGGAGTTAAATCTTGAAGGCTATAAGTTTTTATTAACTAAAAATAATTCCGGGAATCGTTTGGAGCAGGTAATGATGGAATGTAGTTATAATTATTTTATTTTAATGTTAGTAATGTTTTATTTTGTTGTTGTTTGTGTTGTTTGTTGTTGTTTGTACCAACCAGAAGAGTTTTCTGGTTGGTACCATAGTAGTGCAAGTAAATAATATACATGTTGTTGTATGTGATATTTGTACCTTAGAAGACTGCTCTTTTTCATGTAAAGTCTGTTATTATAAATTATCCTTACACCAGCCCTGGCTGCACTGGCTCCACAAGAGAAAGCAGGATTCCCATCTGAAGCTGGGTTAGTGGCTCTCCCTCATCTCGGCCATGGCTTAAGTTTTTTCTTTTTATAAGCCCAGGGAAAGGTATGGATCACTTCTGGTCCCCTTTCCCCTGGAGTAGGTAGGCAGAGTCGAGCCTGGGGGACCATAAAAGCATGCAGTCAATGGGAATGCGCTGGAGTGGTGCGAGGGTGGTGGAGCAGTGGAGGCAAGCTACAGACACAGGAAGGGAGAGAGTGAGCCAGGAGGAAGTGCCTGGGCAGGGTTGGGGAGGCTTCTGACTGAGGTGACAAGCTACAGGCACAGGAAGGGAGAGAGTGAGCCAGGAGGAAGTGCCTGTGCAGGGTTGGGGAGGCTTCTGACTGAGGTGACAAGCTACAGACACAGGAAGGGAGAGAGTGAGCCAGGAGGAAGTGCCTGTGCAGGGTTGGGGAGGCTTCTGACTGAGGTGACAAGCTACAGACACAGGAAGGGAGAGAGTGAGCCAGGAGGAAGTGCCTGTGCAGGGTTGGGGAGGCTTCTGTCTGAGGTGACTACAGGCACAGGAAGGAAGGGGGTAAGCCAGGAGGAAGTGCCTGTGCAGTGTTGGGAAGGCTTCTGTCTGAGGTGACAAGCTACAGACACAGGAAGGGAGAGAGTGAGCCAGGAGGAAGTGCCTGTGCAGGGTTGGGGAGGCTTCTGTCTGAGGTGACAAGCTACAGACACAGGAAGGGAGAGAGTGAGCCAGGAGGAAGTGCCTGTGCAGTGTTGGGGAGGCTTCTGACTGAGGTGACAAGCTACAGACACAGGAAGGGAGAGAGTGAGCCAGGAGGAAGTGCCTGTGCAGGGTTGGGGAGGCTTCTGACTGAGGTGACAAGCTACAGACACAGGAAGGGAGAGAGTGAGCCAGGAGGAAGTGCCTGTGCAGTGTTGGGGAGGCTTCTGACTGAGGTGACAAGCTACAGACACAGGAAGGGAGAGAGTGAGCCAGGAGGAAGTGCCTGTGCAGTGTTGGGGAGGCTTCTGTCTAAGGTGGCTGGACTGAGCTGTGAGAGCAGTTAGCTGTGGATCCAGCAAATCTCAGAGTGGGATTGGAAAGAGAGGAGGCTGCTGCAGAATGAGGAAGGGCTGGCAGCAAGCAAGAGTTTTACAGTAGTATATTAGAGAGAGAGAGTGTATCTGTCACACAGAGACAGACACATACCTATACATGTGCTTTGTGTCAAAGAGAGTGTGTGTGTGGGTGTCTCTGACATACACACACACTCTCGCTCTATGTCTGGGTTTATCTGTTGCGTCTGTGAGAAAGAACAAGATTGTGTGTCAGTGTTTATGTGCCAACAAAGTTTCTGCAATCTATAAATCTGTTTGTGTGGCAGGCAGTGTGGGTGTTTCATTACTTCAAGAGCTGCTTGGTTGGCCAGTCCAGGATATGCATATTTGTATTTTAACTGATTTGAGTGGATGGGATGGGTCTATAGCTTTGTTTATTTACTGCTGGTCTAGAGTCTGCTCTATTTCTTAGTTATTTAGGAGAAATCTGATATTTATTTTGAAGCTATTTGGGCTCAATTCTGCCAGGTTCCAGAGATGACTTGCCGTGCTTTTGGGAGCTGTTGACGCATGTGCTGCATAGAAAAGTACACGAGGGAGTCAAATACCTCGTGGACCGATTTTGAAAAAAAAATCCCCCGGGCTGAATTTTTCCTGCGATCCACCCCTGCACACTTCTGTGGCAGCACGCAAGGATACCGAGAGAGAGATAACATTCTGTACACAATTACACGGTACTGTACGTAGGGATTGTGCTGGCCTGCCCCACACACAAAAGGCAGAGAGAAAAGATGGTAACTCAAACTCATGAGTACAGAATTACATCCTATGCAGGTAACCCTTACAGTCCCACCTCTTCCCATGCAGGGTCGGGTGTCACAGCTGGAGAATGTTAACCCCTTGTCGTCTGGTCTGGAGGATGATCTTTTGCTATTGGTCCTCCATCAAAATGTCCATAACTTATGCAAACTTTTAACCTTAGCAAGAGCTCCTCTTAGTTTCATTCTAATTAATTTCCTCATTCTGTCATAGTTTCTCTTTTGTTCTATTAAACGGTGGGATTTGTTGCCCGAGGATGTGGTGAAAGCAGGAAGCCTTAGCTTGGTTTACAAAGAGTTTGGAGAAGTTCCCGGAGGAAACCTCCATAAACCATTATTAGCCACATAGAACTGGGAAAGCCACTGCTTACCCTGATTATCGGGATGCAGGATTGGCTCTGTGCTCTGGGATCCTGCCGAGTACTTGTGACCTGGATGGGCCATTATCAGAGACAGTGTGGTGGGTTTGATGGACCCTCAGTCTGACCCAGTATGGCTTTTCATATCTTCTTATGCTACTGTAGTAGTTTTACTTAATGTCCTTCCTCCAGTGATTTTGTGAAATGTGATGGCACTATGATCACTACTGGTCAGCGGCCCCCACCACAGTAACTGCTTGCACCAGGTCCTAGGATCTAGGACCATTTGGGTCGTGAAGCAGTTATTTGTTGCATCCCTTTATTCTGATTGCCAGGTACTGTTGTCATTTTAATGCCAGCAATGTATCTGATTTCCCGTTTATTGTATTTCCCATGTGTCTAATGTTACCTGAATGCTTCCAGTGCCTCTGAATCGCCTGTTGTATTTACAATGTAGCTAATGATCCCTTGTAAAATTTTACATTTTTATCAATAAAGTTTATTTTGTAAAAATAAAAAATAAATTCTGCTACAGTCGTTTCTGGCACTTGGTACTGGCAGATTGCTCGTGGCCTCTTTTTTTGGCTGGGATTCAAACGCCAGTTCTACTATGTCCCAGCCATCTGTTTTAATAAGGCGACGCAGGGCAAGAGGAGAAATTGATGCTGGACAGACATCTTGACTACAGTCCATCAAGTTACGCAACTCATCTCAGTTAGGAGAATAGTGAAATTGTCTTCGGAAACGAACGTTCCTACCTGTATTCCCAGCTCTGACCAACTCCCGCTGACTGTGTGGTTATTTTTTTTTTTTTAGACTGCGGAGAACAGAGACCCTAACTCTGTTAAAGAGGCCCCTGTCCTCCAACGTTGTCTTGACCAGAATGTAAATGTCACAAAGTAGGCTCGGTCTCTTCTGTGTGTCTGTACAGTGCTGCACACACCTTGTAAGGCTTATATAAATGTTTAATGGTAGTAAAGTCTTAGCTATGAGCTGAGGATGGCTTCCGAGCCATCTGAATGAGTTTGAGAACCTGTACAATATGTGGGAGGAGGTCAAAACCCTGCCACCTGGCCCCCACTGACTCACAAATATGTAATGTCATTGCCAAAATAGAAGGATAAAGCCTCCTACAAAAACACAAACAAACAAACAAAAAAGCCCCTACCTGACTCCCGTCACCCAGTTTCCCTCTTCAGTTTACTTATCTGCAGGACTGAGGTGTGTGGACAACAAACGGGCTCGGGCATTCCAATCGATCCCCAGGGCTGCTCAGATGCCTCTGGGCTCTGGAGAGCAGGGCATTGGCTAAGCCCCTGGAATTATCGTTACATCCGATACTGACTCAGTTTTAAAGGCCGCTCCACTGCCATAGACCATCAGGTGTTCAATCCAGGCTGCCTCGGCGTCAAGCTATGCACGATGCTTAGCCCATAGTTCATGGATCTCCCTGACTGACTTTTATACAGGCTTCTCCGTTTGGTCCTTTTATCTTGCCGCGGCCCAATTCTCTTGCACTTCCAGCTGCACACAGGTCACCTTCTTTGTGCCTTCTCTGTGCACGTCTGTGGTGCTGCCCACTTGGAGGTTTGTCACTGTTGCAGCATGATGGTACCTTTCTTGCTGCTGTTGCTCCCTCTAGTAGAGTATTTTCTTATAGCCTCTTTCCTAGACAGCCTGAGAACTAGACAGCAGTCGCACTCAGTCCTGGGACTAAGTCCTCGCAAAGTGCCACAGCCCCAGGGTGTGGATTCTGCAAAAGGGAGGGAGAACAGACCTCTAGGTGTGTTTCTGTGGATGCTACCTCACTTAGGTGTAAGCTGAGGATGGGCCAAGGGGCCAAACAAACAGGACTCTCTGGCTGGGTGTTCCAAAATGAAACTTTGCTGTGGACCTTGCAAGGTAATTAGTTGGCAACTCACACATTTGAATCTGGATACATGCATGCAGGGCTGCCTTAGGTGGGTGTGGGGCCCAGGCCCTGGAAGACTGAATGTATAGTGCTGGGGACAAAGCAACCATAGCAGAGCAGAGGCTGCCCTCCCTCCCCTCCCCCCAAAGTGTTAGGTCCAGGGCGGTTGCCCCTGTTCGTCATTCCCTGAGGACGGCCCCTGCATGCATCCATGCCCCAGAGTTACTCTCAAACTGCTCCTCTATCTGTGGAAGCGTCCCTTGGTATTGGACTCCAGAGATTGTCTCAGTCTCCAGGGCGTGGAAGAGCAAAGCATCCCAGGGTGGGCAGGGGCCTCGTGGATGCAATGAAATCCCTTCTCTACGCCTGGGTCAGATACTCCAGCCTCTTCTCTCCTCTCGGCAGGGATTGTCTCCGGATGAACAAATCTTTGTGCTCGCAGTTCTCCTCTCTAGGTAACGCTTGGGACCTTTCAGGCAAAAAGGTCCAGATCAGCAGGGAAAATACTCCTCTCCTTTCCCCCACTCTTAGGCGAGAAGCTCCTGAAACAAACAAAAGACAAAAATCTTCACAATGCTCAGTCACTCAGAATAGAAGCAGCACTGTCCGTCCACTGGGTGTGAGAAGGGACAGCAGATCTTCTTTCATCCTAATCCTTACCACAGGTTGGGGATTGTTCCCTCTTCGAGACAAGACCAAGGGATCCAGGGAAAAATACCAGAAAGTAAAATCCATACAGAGCCTCCTAGCGTTCAGAGAGATCAGGTAGACAGAGCAGGACTAGGGAAGCCTGCCGTCTGTTTCACTGCACCCGCTTGTGAGGCTGCTGCAGTGGTTGCTCTCGGGTTCCTCTGTAAGGTCAAGGCCCCTAGTGGATGTATGGATTTTTAATTAGCAGTCAGAGAGGGAGGAGGTTTACTTTCTTGAGTTCCTGAGTTTTGCTAAAGAAGAAATCCTAGGCCCCCCTGCACCTCGTGGCTTGGATTTAGAGAGGAATTCAGACTTTTTTTTTTTTTTTTTTTTTTTAATCTATTAGGTTTTAAAATTTATTCCAAGAAAAACTCTCCTGTTAGGTAGCGTGTATACATAATAACAAATGCATTATAAGGGTATCAAACCTCCAAATAATTTCACCTAACACACAAAATGGGGGAAGGGGACATGGATTCTGTCTAAGAAGAAAGTTTAGGAGGAAATTCTCTAGAACTCCGGCAAATCCTAAAGGAAGACGACAGATAGAGAGGGAGCAATCAAGAAGCAACCCAGGAGGCTTGCTTTCCACTCAAGAAAAGTGGTTTGGTTCAAAGAAAACATAATTAACATTTTATGAGTATCGCGTGCCACGTTTGGGAAAATTCATATCCCACACTTCAGAGAAAAGCTCGTCCCTATGTTTGAAACATAATTTTGTAATCCACTCCTCGTCTAGCTCCAGTACCAAGTTTGCAATCCGCATTGCTAACTTTACTTGTCTTTCACCAGGATTCTCAAGAAAAGTTGTTAAGTCCAGGCTATCTGGAAAAAAACAGGTGGCAAAACGCCTCGGTCCTTACCTTGAAGCTGCTTCTTAGGAGGAAGTAAATAAAAAAGCTCTTGCAGTGGGAGACATGGATTCTGCCGGAATTTTTAGTATCTCAAAAAGATGTTTCTTGAACGTTTCTTGCGGAGAAATCAAATCCAGTTTAGGAAAGTTAATCAGCCTCAAATTTTTATACTTATAAGAAGTAGATATTCAAAAATTATATAGAGGGATAATTTAAAATCTAACCAGTAAAAAAAAAAAAAGAGGCATCCCGGGGACATAACTAGGAGGAATTTATCCAGCTAACGTAGCCGAATAAGTAGTGATATTAAAACTTATTCGGTAAGGTATCCGGCTAAGCCTGCTATTGAGCAGGTCTAAAGTTAGCTGGTTATCTTATCTAGCTAACTTTAAACTTATCTGGGTATAATGAGCAGCATGACCACACAACTGAACATCCTGGCTAAGTTAGCGGGCTATGTCTGAATATTGACTTCATAAATGTTCTCCAAATTTTCCATTGATGAATCCCAGTGCTATCTTTAATTCCACTGTATCAAACTCCTTATAACATTCCTCCATTATTGGTGGTGCTGTGAGAGAAGCAGGATGTAGGATACTGCTCTCTCGTGCCCCTCAGCCTACCATCCACTGATATCAATGTTTTTCTGCTTGCAAAACCAAAATTGTTAGTATGCCAGAGTACTCTCTGAATTCCCTTGGCGGGATATCTGCACTGGGAAATGTCAATTAGGCTTGGAAAAAAGGATAGGGAGAGAAGGGAAAGCCGGTGTCCCCCAAGATGATCAAGGTGCACATGGATATTGATCAGGATGGAGCTAAGATGTTGGTGGTCAGTGAACTAAAATTGGTAGTGGTTGCACTCTAGAATCGGAGTTCAAAAAGATTGCGGATAAACTCGATGAAGTTTCGGCGTCATTGTCCAGATTTGAGAGGCATATGGCTGAAGCAGAACAGGAAATTTCAGATGCGCAGGACAGCCTACATGGCGCAAAAACAGATATTACTACCATACAAGCAGCTTTGATAAAGCAGGAGTGGCTAGAAGACCGCTGAAACAATTTAAGGTTGGTGGGCATTCTGGAGACGGTGGAAGAGCAAGCATTGTCAAGGTTTTTTTGAATCCTAGCTGCTCCATGAACTGAGCATTATTGGTAAGTACGGGGACCTACGCATCGAACGAGCGTATCGTTTGGGCCCTAAACGGGAGAACACTGACCATCCGAGAGAGGTAATAGCTCAGGTCTTTAATTTCACCCAAATGTTGGAAATACAGCAAGCACTTCAGGCAGAGAAGCAATTATTTTATGAAGGAAAGAAGATCCTGGTATTTCAGGATTCCACCTCAAAATTATCAGCACAGCGGAAAGAATTTGCTCCAGGTTGTTTCAGCTGGGAATTCAATAAGTCTTGCTGAATCCAGCTAAACTTAGGGTAGCACGCAAGAAAGGTGCAAAATGGTTTAATTCTCCTTTGGAAGCAAAAAGATTTCTTGATGCCTTGGAGGCAGAAAAAGAGGATGCATAAAATGATCCAGCTATTCGACTTAATCTATGCTCAGGATAGAAGGCCCTAAATGTATTTGCAAATTGAGCATGATTTGGGGATGTCTTGGAAGTAGCGCTATAATCACATAAGGTTAAATTTCTTGTTTCCTATTTCAGCCAATAAATGGAAGAGGACAACCAAATGGATCAATACATTAAGTTGTAAATGGGAAGATTATTGAATACAATTTAGCTATTGATAATTACACCCTAGTGCTTTTTTTTTTCCAGAACAGTCTGAAACTGTCACTTTGAATTATATGTGAATTAAAATTGCCTGAAGTGTGATAGGTGGTTAATGTTAATGAATGTTGTTTCTGTTCTAAGAGGAGAATGAGATATCTAGGTGATTCTGACTAGGAAAGGAGCGGGTGGTGGGGGGAGAAAGGACCTTAGCATTGAAAGTGATCTCTATTTTAGGTGGATATGGGGAGGGGTATGGGGAGGGGAAGAGATTAGGAGGACAGGGGGCTCTTTTTTATGGCCCAGATGACACTCTCTGGGATTGGGTATTTCTGTCAGTAGTTAACAGAAGGAATTGGATCATTGAGTAGGAGCTCATGCTGGGAGGGTTCCTTCTCGTACAAGATGTTACTTGGCGGATATTAGTGTTTGACTTAAACATGTCGAGGTAATAAATGTCGATCAGTGAGATGAAAATCGTTTCTTGGAATGTGTGTGGAGTCAACCAAGCAATTCAAGATTCAAGATTCTGGCTGCCTTGGATAACAGAGAGTGGATGTGGCATTTCTCCAGGAAACACATTTTAATGCCCTAGAACATCAGAAGTTGAAACGATGGTGGGAAGGAGAGGTTAGATTTGCTTCTGCAAATACTAAATCTGCAGGAGTGGCTATATTGATTAGGAAAAACTCGTCACTTCTAATTAAACTGGAGGTCAGAGATCCCAGGGAGCATTTTGTGATTTTGATTGCTGAGTTGAATCATAAATGGTTGGTATTTTGCAACCTGTATGCGCCTAACACTTATGAGCACAGTTGTTTTTTTGAAGGGCTATATCAACATCTTTGTCCATACATGGACAAAAGTCTGGTAATGGAGGGGATTTTAATTGGATGCAGGATGCCATGGTAGATAAATCTAATTCATCATTACACGATGTTGGGTTCCATATTAGGTGCTACAACCCAAGAAAGAGATCTAGGTGTCATAGTGGATAACACATTGAAATCGTCGGTTCAGTGTGCTGCAGCAGTCAAAAAAGCAAACAGAATGTTGGGAATTATTAGAAAAGGAATGATGAATAAAACGGAAAATGTCATAATGCCTCTGTATCGCTCCATGGTGAGACCGCACCTTGAATACTGTGTACAATTCTGGTCGCCGCATCTCAAAAAAGATATAATTGCGATGGAGAAGGTACAGAGAAGGGCTACCAAAATGATAAGGGGAATGGAACAACTCCCCTATGAGGAAAGACTAAAGAGGTTAGGACTTTTCAGCTTGGAGAAGAGACGACTGAGGGGGGATATGATAGAGGTGTTTAAAATCATGAGAGGTCTAGAACGGGTAGATGTGAATCGGTTATTTACTCTTTCGGATAGTAGAAGGACTAGGGGACACTCCATGAAGTTAGCATGGGGCACATTTAAAACTAATCGGAGAAAGTTCTTTTTTACTCAACGCACAATTAAACTCTGGAATTTGTTGCCAGAGAATGTGGTTCGTGCAGTTAGTATAGCTGTGTTTAAAAAAGGATTGGATAAGTTCTTGGAGGAGAAGTCCATTACCTGCTATTAAGTTCACTTAGAGAATAGCCACTGCCATTAGCAATGGTTACATGGAATAGACTTAGTTTTTGGGTACTTGCCAGGTTCTTATGGCCTGGATTGGCCACTGTTAGAAACAGGATGCTGGGCTTGATGGACCCTTGGTCTGACCCAGTATGGCATTTTCTTATGTTCTTATGTTCTTATGGGAATGACAAGACTTGTCAAAATAGAGGAATTGGTTTTCTGGAGAAAGGTATACAGGTGATCGACATGTGGCATCTTCTCCACCCACTGGAGAAGGATTGTACGCATTTATTGTTGCGACTGTCGCTGCCCAATGACTCACTCCGCCCACCTTACTGCATTGGCGACTCCCTCCGGGGTTGATGGAAAGCTGACTGCCGCGGTGTCTCTCTGTCGACCTCGTCCGACGTCCCTGGACCGGCCCGACGCTGCAATCCGCCATGTTGTCCTGATGCCTAGGAGCGCGGCGTGGCCCCACCTCAAGTACCAGAAGTGGCGCGAACCTCAGGGGCGTCCCACTGAGATGACGTCATCCGCTTCAGATATTTAAAGGTCTCTAAATTGCTAACAAGTCGAGTTAGCAAGGAATGGTAACGGACTCGCTACGACTTTCCAAGCTATTCTGCCTCCTCGGACTTACCAGGGGTACCCGCTCCTCGGGGGCCTCGCTCTCTCTCTTACTTTGTAGGATGCAGTCTGGAACCGGTACTTGCTCCTTGAGGGTCCTCATTCCCGGACTTCTTCGGAATTCACTTCTGCCTGGAAGTCATCACTTCCTACTACATCTGTGAGTTACCATCGCTCTCTCAGAGCTTTCCCTGGAACCAGGTACTCGCTCCTCGAGGGCCTACTTCATTCCAGCTCCTGGGCTTCTATGAGACTGTGTGAGTGTTACCATCAGGTTCTGTCCATGAACTCTGCATACCCTGCCTACTCATATTTCAGTTTCTCTACAGCTCAACCTCCAGGGATCGCTGTTCCAGTATCTGAGGGGCTTCAGTCTATCCGGGCATTCCAGCTCACTACTGCCACCTCTGGTGGTTCACTATACTATCTAATAAAAGAACTAGTGTGTGTCTGTCTCCTAACTCTGAGCCTGACCAGTGGTCTATCTCGGGATCTTCCCCCGGGGGCGTGGTCATCTGCCACCGGCCCAAGGATCCACCCACAACTCTCCTAAATAATAACATTTATCTAGAGCACATTCCTCGCATTCCAGAATTGACTATATCTTGGTTTCTCAACATCTTTTTGAAGGAGTGCAAGATGCTGCCATTGGAAATATTACACTATCTGACCATGCCCCCCTATAGCTGGAATTGGTGGGGGGAAATAGAGACAGTAGGAGTAGGCATTGACGATTCCTATATTTTTTAGCAACAGATCCTAGTTTTCATGATTTTCTCAAGGCTAAATGGAAGGAATACATTAAATTTAAAGAAGCAGATCTGGATAATCCAATTCTATTCTGGCAAACTGCTAAAGCTGTACTGAGAGGGGAAATTATTTCCTTTGTGACAAAAAGGAGAGACACTGAGAAACAGTTATCGAGACTGGAGCTAAAAAAAGGCTGTTAGGTGCTAACATGTGAAAATAGAGAGAATTATTTAATCTTACGATCTCAACCGAATACATTAATCCATTAGAGGGCAAAGAAAAGTGTTGCTTTTTACAAATATAAATTATATCAATATAGCAATAAAACTGGGAAATATTTAGTTAACTTAGGGGGTCATTCATCAAATCGCATTAGGGCGTTATCGCTGGTGTTAGGGCCCTAACACCTTTAATAACGCCATAATGCACGTGATAAATATTGCATCACGAAATGTGTATGCAAATTTGAAAAATGTATTCAAGTGGGAGGAGTTTGGGTGGAGTAAATGAAAATGAGGGCTGTTTAATGTTGCATGCGATAATGAAACACATGCTATCGTGTGATTTAGTGCTGGAAATAACTACACCTTTCTTCTCAGTGTTATACCTGCGATAGCTGTGCATTACGGCCGAAATGGGATTTATCGCAAATCCCATTTTGTGAGAGGGGAGGGCAGGAGAGAGAAAGAGAGAGAGCCTCTGTGGAGTCCCACTGATTTTTTAACTCTTTATACCACTGTAAGAAGGGGAATTATGAACTTGGGGTGAGTTGGGGTTTAGGGGCAGTTTTACATGCACAGTCATGTGTACATACAGCACGGTTACCATCAGTGAAAATTTAATGTGATTTGGAGTGATGAAAAGAGAAAGAAGAGTAGATATGCACCATGTTCTCTCTATCTAGCTTGATGCACTCTCTACCTAGCTGCAATCAAGCTAGGTAGAGAGAACATGGAACAAATCTACTCTTCTTTCACCTTTATCACCACAAATCACATTAAATCTTCACTGATGGTAACTGTGCTGTTCGTATGTATGACTGTGCATGTAAAATTGCCCCCCACAACCCTCCCCACCCCACAAACCTCACCCCGAGTTACTAATGCCCCCTCTTACAGTGGTATAAATAGTTAACTGTTTTAGTAGCCTCTACAGAGTCTCTCTCTCTCTCTAAATTACCCTAACCATGCTCCCTTTATTTTTTTATTATTATTATTTTTTTTTTAACAAATCCATAGCAAACGTTATGGAGTACTACAAAGATTTATATAAATTGGGACATAGTGATATGGAGAAAGGGAGGGAGTTTTTAAGTAAGATTCAACTTCCTAAGATCTCAGATGCCCAGTTAGAGTGGCTAAATCTCCCGATCACTGAAAAAGAAATACGTATAGAAATTGGCGAAGCTAAACCACTAAAAGCCCCTGGTCTGGATGGATTCAGCAGTGAATTTTATAAAAGACTGCGGGATACAATTTCAGAACTGCTCGTGAGTGTCTTTCAAGCCTTGATAGAAAAAGGGGCTTACCCTACGGGGGATAATATGGCCCAGATGTTATTCATAACAAAGACGAAGTCTTACCGGTTTCTTATCAGCCTGTATCCCTACTGAATTTTCATCAGAAATTGTTGGCCAAGATTTAAGCTGATAGGCTTGCGGTCCTATTGCCTAAGATAATGAGTGGGCAAGTGGGATTTGTGCCGGGCAAATAAGCTCTGACGAATGTCCATCTGCTGATGACAGCAATGACATGTTGCGGCCAGATTAATGAGCCATTTTTGGTGATCAGCTTTGATGCTGAAAAAGTGTTTGACAGGGTAGAATGGGATTACGTTTTTGAAGTTATGACAAGAATAGGATTGGTTGGCCCATTCAGACAAGCTGTAAAACTGTTTTATTTTAATCCAAAGGCCTACGTGGTTACCAACCAATCAAGCTCAGATACTTTTTCCATAGAAAGAGGAACCAAACAGAGTTGTCCCCTGTCCCCATTGTTGTTGTTATTGTTTTTGGAACCTTTCCCGTGCAGCGAGTCTTGTGAATGTCAGAGTATGGGTCAACAGGGATAGTACACAATTCTGGTATTCCCTGGAAGCAGGCATGGTGGGCTGTATAGAGTTGTTAATTGGTTTCCCCTGTTCTATTGTAAACCGGTACGATAAGACTGCGTCTTGAGTATCGGTATAGTAAAAGAATTTAAATAAATAAATAAATAAATATAGCACTCTTGCTGGGTTTCCCTGCCACTTCGGCACAGGTTCAGAGGGTTTCATGCTCCCTTCCCTTAATTGCGCACACACTTAGGGTTTGGAGTGCAGTCTGTAAAGGGACTGGATTGGTCGTGAATGTTCATGCACCGATGGCCGTGCTGTGGAAAAACCCATCTCTCTCAATACATACTTTCCATGCAGATTTTCATAACTGGTGGAGATTAGGGCTAAGGCAGAGCCTTTCCAAACTTTTCATGTTGGGGACCCACTTTTTAGACAAACATAATTTCGGGACACAGTAATTCAGTCTACTAGCAAACCAGAGGTTAAAGGTTAAACGAACGAAATGTATTTCAACAATTTATGTATGTTTCCTTAAATATTTACATAATAAAATGTTTCACGACACAACCTATCTTGTGAAAACCTTTCATTTATATTAAAAATATATAATATTCCAAGATTAATGTTATTGTTATAATTTATGAGTAACAATAATAAAACAAAGTTATTGTGTTATTCAATTTACCTCTTTAATGAGATATAGGAGCTTGATGGGATGAACACAGCTTTTGAATATTTGGTGTTAATAAAAAAGTCCAAAGGGTCTTCTGCATAATTTTAAAAAGCTGGCCAGTTTCACACTATATAATTATTTGATAGCCTCATTCAACTAATTCTATATGGCTATGAGAGTGAAGAAGTCTGGAATATATAGGAAGGGACAGAATGTCAATATAAATCCTGCACCTCCAGTTCTGTAACTCTGTGCATCCACTGAAATTCCCCCAAACAATGGAGCTTGAATGTTTCCCTTACAGCTCATCATACTAAAGATGTTTTCAAATTCTGGTGTCACCTCACAGTAACAGCAGCACAAACACCTTCCACTGCCAGGCACATTGTGAACTAACACAAACCTCACAAAAAAGACACTCAAAATCTATACTGCAATCCCATTGTAACACAACAGTAATAACACCAAGGACTCAAACAACAATAACCCAACCTGTGAAAAAGCAAGGGTAAATATTACACTGGGTCCTAGAATACCAATACACCATCTACTGAGGAAGCAAAACAAACCCGATTGCTATAGATCCCTATGCTAGCAGAATCTCTCATCATGGTCACACACTCAGAGCAGAGACAGACCCTCACCAAATACAGAATAAAGGAGCACAAATTAGACAAAAACTGACAAGGAAACCCCAAGAAGCCAGACTCTGTGTATTAACAATGGAAAAACAGAACCACCATTCCTCATAAAACAAATAAAATCAAGAAACATAAAGCATCAGTTATAATAGTAAAACCATACTAATAAAAGAATATTTTAAAACTACTAATAAATAGAATTTCATTTACATTTTTTACAATTTCCCAAACACCAATAAAATGTTTCAAAACAACACATATATGAAATAACACCCACTAATTAAAACTAATAAGGATTTTAAAAAGCCCCTGCTGTCCATACATGGGAGCTCTTGATTTCCAGTCACCCTGATATTGTCATGGATTAGGAGGTTATCCTCTCTCTCTCACACATTCTCACATGTCCATTCTCTCTCACACATACACTGTCACATACACATTCATTCTCTTATACCCACCATAACCTCTAGCTCTCACAGACACTGACACACTCTCAGGTTCTAAGACACTCTCTCCCCCTCCACACACCCCCCCCCCACACAAACTCTTACTCCCCTGGATTTTCTCATACACACTCATGCTCTCACTCTCTCTGGCACCCTCACATACACACAAACACACACACCCAGGCAAGCTCCCAGTCATTCTCACACACTGAAACTGACCCCCAGGCAGGCTCCCATTCATTTTCACACCACTCCCTCTCTATCCCCCAGGCATGCACACATTTATTCTCACACACACAGACCCCCAGGCAGGCACCAATTCATTCTCACACACACATAAACCACACACAGGCAGGCACCTATTCTCACACATACAAACCCCAGGAAGACACCCATAAATTCTCATACACAGACACACCCTCAGGCAGGCACCCATGCATTCACACACATACACCCCAGGCAGACTCCCATTCATACACATGCACACACTAAAGGCAGACCCCCTCTCTTTCTTTTGCCAGCAACCTCGGAGCCTCTCTCATTCCTCTGCTGCCACTGTCACTGATGCCGCATGGCTATTGGGGAGGCGCTGATTGCTGCTATTGGCACTGAAGCCCATTCTGCTGCCTCCTCTGTGCAGGCCCCGTGGGTTTCCACTTCCTCCATGTTGATCTCATACAATGTGAGATCCGCATAGAGAAAGTGCTACTCTTGCACATTACCAAAGATTACATGAGCCAATCAGTAAAAAAATAATTTATTTTTTTTACCTTTGCTGTCTGATCTTAGTTTTCTAATTGGTTGGTCACAGGCTTTTTTGTTCCCCTTTCTTATTTTTTTGCAAATTCCTTTCATATTGCCTTTTTTTTTCTATTTCTTTTCTCTCCATCTATCTTCTTCCCTCAAACACACAGGTTCTCATTCTCACATGCTTTCTCTCTCTCTCACACACACACAGGCTCTCTCTCACTCCCACATGCTGTCTTGCTCAAGCACAGGCTCTCACTGTCACATGCTGTCTCTCTCACACACACACAGGCTCTCACATGCTGCCTCTGCAAACATTCAGGTCCTCACTCCCACACACAATCTCTCAACTCATCTCATACACGCACTCTACGGGCCCTCAGCCTCTCTCTTACCTCTGGGCCTCCTCTTCACGGGTCGCTGCAGGATGGGCTCTGCAGCGGCCCTGATCCTCTCGGGCCGATCCGTGGCGGCCCTGATCTTCTCGGGCCGATCCGCGGTGGGGACCCTGCTACCGGGCCTCCTCCTCTTCTCAGCCCACTGCAACAACGCTGCTCCTCTTCTGCACGCGGCTGATGCTCCTCCTCCTTCCTGCCCATGCGGCTCCGGCAACATTTTTCTTCCGGGGCCGCGTGGGCAGGAAGGAGGAGGAGCACCTGCACGTTTAGACGTGACCTTTTTCTTCGGGCCGTGGTGACGTGAGCTCCACCACGGCCCTGCCGATCTTCCTGCTGTGTGTCTCTGGCACATTAAAGTGTCACGACACACACTTTGGAAAGCTCTGGGTTAGACGAACACCCTCCAAAGTAGAGAAAGAGTTGATATGGGAAAGAGGGGTATAGCCATTCTGTATTGGGCAATTGTTGACATATATGAGGAAAGGGAGTCCAATGCCAAAATGATAGAACAGTGGAACACTTAACTGATAGAGATTGGGGGGTTATATGGCAAAAAGTACATACAATATCAATATGTAATCGTAGGACGGAGCTGATGTACAAGCTGCTCAGAAGAACGTATAGATATCCTTTGTATTTTCCCTGGGTGCGTCGCGACACTGTTGGAGGGGTCATATTTCCGTGTGTGGTGTGTCTGTCCAGTAGAGGAGGAATTCTGGAATGGGGTAGAAGCCAAAATGATAGATATAATGAGATGTCGGGTGAGTCTCACTCCAGAGTTGTGTGTGTTTGGGGCTTTGGACAGATGTGGCGATCTCTAGCTCCTTATGTAAATTAGGAAACCATCTCATTCACACTGCTAGATTTATAATTGCTACTTATTGGAAAACACAGCCTGTGCTTTTGCATTGGTATAAGCAGGTACAAGATATTGCGATCACTGAAAAACTGACATTTGTTTTGCTAAGAAATCCCATCTTTATTATAAGGTATTGGGGGCCTTAATGGCAGCATTTGGAAGGGAGGGGGAGGGGGATGGGGCAACCTCTATTGGAGCTTCTCACATCTAAAATAAATAATGCACTTGTATATTTAGTATGTGTAGGACAGGGAAATTGTCTATTTTTTCTGTTTTAATGCCAGAGAAAGTGTGTTTTGGTTTAGAGATGTTGTATTAAGTAATACTGATATTCATTTTGTTTTCAATTATGCTGTCTGTTGTTTGTTTAAATAAAGTTTACACAGTAAAATCCTTATGGGTGGAAATACCATGTGTGATGGGTGGAAATACCATGTGTGATATTACTGTCCACCTGGCAAAATGAAAAGGCGGGCAATGAAATGCCAACAGTGATCAGGGAAGTTACTAAATTTGGCAGTACAGTAATAATGGGAGATTTCAATTACCCCTGTATTGTCTGGGTAAATGTCACATCAGGACATGCTAGGGAGATAACGTTGGCCAAACGGGGGAAGTATCTCGATTTTACTTTAAATTCAAAAATTCTCTCATAAAAACTTTTCTTGCCATTGAATGTAGTAATTGGACTGATGATTAAAGATTCTAATGCGAAAAAATTAGGGAACCAATAAAAGTGGCCCCAATATTCGCAGAGGGTGATGTGAAGGTCCGTTTAAAGTCTTTTTAAGTATTACTTCTCTCTGAACACTACTGATTTAAACTACACTGCAGTTACGTCTGATAGGTGTATACTTTGGGTTCGTCTGCATAATATGGACTATATACAGTGTGATTCACTGTTTAAAACTACCATCTTAGAAGCCCAGTCCTGATGTATTCCACGTAGGGTTCCCAACTTTTGCACAGACCTGGACTGGACACTGGAGGGGCGGGGAGGCCGGTGCGTTGAAAAAAGGGTTCCCCCTTGCATAAATTTGTTCCCACTTCCCCTAAACCTAATCTAGCATCCACACTGAGGACCCTCCAGTTCCTGCAGTTTTGGGTTTTTTTTTTAGAACTTGCTTTTAACCTGACCAAGCACTGCATTGTCCCTAGAAGCTACTACTTGAATTTTTCCCAGGCCCCAAGTGACATGGGCACTGGAAGAAGAGGCTGCAGTACTGGTGGGCCTGGCCATGCCACAGGAGCCATGGGAAATAGAAGAGGAGGCAGCTGTGGCAGGCTGCAAAATCTCAAGTTAGAAAGGGGCGGCAGTGGTGGCCAGCAGCGTAGCGAGCAGTGAATGGGCCCCATAACACCATGTGCAAGGATATTAGGCATACCAAGCAAACCTTACAGCCGTGAGCCCTCCCCTCCACCACATAGCCCTCTCCATACACAATTAAAAATGATGCATTTATAACAGATTTTACATGAAAAGGTCATTCAAAGTACAGTCTTCTGAGGTAAAAATATCACAACAATATGTATATAAATATTTTCATGCATTGCTGTGGTGCCAGCCATAAAACCCTGCACAAAAGATACTTGGAACCCATAAGGCATTAGGCCTATTTTAACATGTGCTTAGCCCTCAGAAAGACATGAATTATGATACAGTAATCTTCCCATACAAAAACAGCACTAACTTCCAGCACTCAAGCAGAAACAACACTTCCTTTGAAAAGGCAACACAGCAAATATTACACCAAGCTCTAAAACGCTAATACATTCCCATTAGGAAAACAGAATAAGCCAGGCTGCAATAGATCCCTACTCAGAAATTACATGATAGCAGAATATCACAGCTTGGTACATGCAGAACATAGACAGACCCTCACCAAATACATAATAAACCATAAAGCATAAATAGAAACATGTACACCAAAATTAAACTGGAAACTGCAACAAGCCAGATTCTGTATACAGTGCAACAATTAAAAATGAAAACATCACCATTCCTCATAAAACATCAAGCAATAAAATCAAGAAATATAAACATTTATAACAAATCCTACTATTAAAAGAATAAATATTTCAAACAGCTGATGAATAGAATAAATCCAATAATTTAACTCATAAACATTTTGAAATATTTCACAAACACCAGTAAAATGTTTGAAACAGCAAGCAAATTAAATAATACACAATACTTAAAATGAATAAGGTTTTTAAAAAATCCTCCATGCATACTTGGAGATTTTGATTTCCAATCACCCTGCAATTGTTGTGGAATAGTGGGGATGATGCATAAACTTTCTCCTCTCTCTTTAATATATACATACATGTTTATTCCCTCACAAATATGCACACGTACACACTGTCTCTCTTGCTCATGCTTACTCTCCCCCCTCACACACACACACACTCTCTCTCTCATTCACACACACACACACACACATGCTTATGCTCTCTGTGTCACATCATTTCAGGAGACACTGCCCATTTCCATGGCCAGCCATGCAACAGCCTGAGGGGACCAGGAGAATTCTAGGTAGGGAAGTGGGGGGGGGGGGGGGGGAGTCTGGCATTAGAAAAGGATGCTGGGCAGGAGGGAGCAGGGGAATGGCAATAGAGGGTATGCTGGGCAGGGAGAGAGGGAAGGGATCCAGTATAGGCAAGGGCAGAGCCTGAGGTTTCACTGCAGTACACTTCACGGTTTTGTTTAATAGCAGGTAATTCCAGCTTATTAAGGGTGATTTCGCTTTTTCTCACAACTACTACTGACCTGGGGGCCGATGCAATAACAGTGCGCAGAAAACGGGCGCTCAATGTTGAGTACCTGTTTTCCTAACGCGTGCCCAGCCACCTCACCTGGGTGTGCGATTCAATATTTAAATGAAGGGTCGCACTAAAAAGGAGGCGCTAGGGCCAAATGTGCATCCCTAACGCTGTCTCTGCATCAGGCGTGCAGGAGATATAGCTGTCAAGTGGGTTGGGAAAACGGAGGGTCAATCTACGAATGACCATTTTCTCCCGCTACCAGCACAGACACGCACAAGATACATGGCCTGGACCATGTATCTTGTGTATATGTTGGGCGCTGACAATTTTTTTTTTTTTTAACTAAAAACTGCTTTATTTGTTTCCTCCGGCTTAGTATCACGACCATAACTATTTTTTTTAATGCACCCTTGAGCATTTATGCCAGCGCCGGGCTGGTGTAAAATTTGCCACGTTGCGAGGGCGCACTGGCCGCGCGGAAAATGTATTGGATCGCGGGGATTAGCTAATAGCCTCATCTACATTGAATTTACATGTCATGAGGGCTATTTGCTACATGGTGATTTGGAAGCGCATTTTGGATTTGCTAATCCCCGTATTGGACTGGGAGTTATGGATGCACGTCCAATCGCATGTTAAGCCGTGCACAGTGGCTAGTGCATGGTATTGCATAGGCCCCCAGGATTGTTTGGCTCAGCTACAGCAACACCAGCCAATAGAAGAAAATAAAAAAAAAAGGCTGCAGTCAGTCAGCGGGACGGGGCACCGGTAGCATCAACAAATAGCAGAACAGAAAACGGGGGTGGGGGGCAGCAGCCTGGGGAAGCGACTGGCCAGGTTCAGACTTGACAGTGACAGCTAATGAATGGATTCCATTAAGCATAGCCTGCAGCGATTAGCGGGCAACCATGGTGACAACACGGGGCGGGCCACCGCCGGACTGAAACATGAGCCGCGAGGGAATGCGGCTGGTGCCGGCACAGCATGCCACCCCGTCCACCCAGAGGAAAAGCAAGGGACCGCAGAAGGTGCCGCCGTGCCTGGAGGGGCTCAGAGGGAGTGAAGGTAGGGCAGCAGGATGCAGCTGGCCGGGCCAAAGACGTTAAGAGAGAGAGAGAGGGGTGGGACGAGCAGCTCCAGCTTGGAGCAGGCACTAAGAAGAACGCACCTTTCCCCGAGCTGAGCGCGCTCGTGACGCCTCCGTAGCGGCGGGAGCCTTCGGCAGCAGCCCAAGGAAAGAGCATGCAGCTGATTGGTGCGTTAGGCGCCATAGCTACGCCTAATCTGATTGGCCCCTGGAACACAGGCCATAATAAACAAACTTTCTTTGCCGCCTTCACCGGGTTTTACAGGGTCTGACAAATCACTGGAAAATCCATCCGTACGGTTCAAAACCCTAATTCCACGCAATAAGAAAAGTGGAAGGGAGGCCAGACAACTGCCAACATGGTTAAAACGCGAGGTGCAAGGGGCTATCTTAGCCAAAAGAACTTCTTTCAAAAATTGAAAAAAAGGTTCCAACTGGAGAAAATAGGAAAAAGCCTAAGCATTGGCAAGTTAGACATAAAACATTTATGAGGCAGGCTAAAAGAGAATTTGAAAAGAAGCTGGCCTTAGTGGTAAAAACTCACAAGAAACATTTTCTGAAATATATCCAAAGCAGGAAGCTGATGAGGTAATTGGTTGTGCAGTTAAAGGGGCACTTAGGGAAGGTAAGGCCATCACAGAAAGACTGAATGAGTTCTTTGCTTCAGTACTGTTTACAGAAGAGGATTTGGGGGAGATACCTGTGCCAGAAACTATTTTCAGTTATGATGATTCAGAAGAACGGATACAAATCACTGTGAAGCTGGAAGATGTAACAAAGTAGATTGACAAATTAAAGAGTATCAAATCACCAGGACCAGATGGTATACACCCCAGAGTCCTGAAAGAACTCAAAAATTAAATTGCAGATCGGTTACTGGTAATCTGCAACCTATTGTTGGGAACCATCCACCATGCCTGAAGACTGGAGGGTGGCTCCAGGGTTGATCCAGGAAACTATACACCAGACTGTGAGTCTGACTCCAGTACTGGGAAAAATCATGGAAACTATTTTAAAGATCAAAATCAGAGCATATAGACAGACATGGTTTAATGGGACACAGCATTGATTTACACAAGGAAAATCTTTCCTTACCAATCTGTTAAATGTTTTTTAAAGGGGTTAATAAACGTGAATAATGGTGAGCCAGTGTATGTAATATATTTGGATCTTCAGACTGTTTCACAAAGTGCACCTTGAAAGACTCCTGAGAAAGTTAAAAAGTCACGGAATAGGAGGCAATGTTCTGTGGATTGCCAATTGGCTAAAAGATAGGAAGCAGAGTGGGACTAAATGGTCAGTTTTCTTAGAGGAGAAGGGTAAACAGTACCTCAAGGATTTATACGGGGTCCTGTGCTTTATAATATATAAGTTATCTGGAAAAAAGAACAATGAGTGAAGTTATCTAATTTGCAGACAAAATTATTCCGACTTGTTAAATCACAAGCATTTGTGAAAAATTACAGGCAGACTGCGAGACTGGAAGACTGGACATTTAAATGTAAATAGCAGTCTAAATAAATAGCAAGAACTAAAATAAAAGAATTATATATATATTTAAAAAAAAAAAATATATATATATACACATAAATTATATTCTAATACTAAGGTGTGTTGGAGAAAATTACACTGATAAAAAAATTTTGGAGACTATTTCTAAAGTAAGGCAATCTTTTGTGGGATTATAAATTCACAAAGAATTACCAGTGTGCCTATGAATTTACCCCAGGATCTGCAGGAGGTTTGCTCATAGCTTCCATTAGCTTTGATACATTCCAACAGCAACGCGCTTTTGGGATGGCTCGTGCCCTCTCATTCAGGGTGATCCAGTACCGAGCGGTAGGAAGAGCTGCGTTAGTGCCTACGGCACTCGCGGTTACCGCCCGCACAGTGCAGCTCACCTACCGCTCGATCCTGAAGCCTAATTATATGTAAATGTAAGCCGCGTCCGAAAAGCCTTAGTCCCGCGCAACCCAGGATACTGGATAGAGCGCCTATACAGGATCCTGGGTGCGCGGGCCTAAGGCTTCACGCCACGCTGGTATCTGTCATTTCAAATGTCATTTGAAATGACAGATACCAGGAAGTCTGGTCCGATCAGATGCAAAAATAAGTTGCTTCGCCGCTGTCATCTCTCTCCTCTCCTCCCGAAGCAGGCCTTGCTCCGGGAGGTGGAGAGAGAGATGACAGTGGCGAAGCAACTTACTTTTCCATCTGATCTGACCCGACAGCGCTTCTCCCCCCCTCCCGGAGCAAGGCCTGCTTCGGGAGGAGGGGAGAGAGATGACAGCGGCGAAGCTTTCCCCCGACCCGGACCCCCAACCCGGACCCGACCGGACCCGACCTGACCGCTGTCAGTCTGTTCTCCCTCCTCCCGGAGCAAGGCTGCTTTCGCGCCCTGCTCCGGGAGGGGGGAGAAGAGGTGACAGCGGCGAAGCAAAAAAAAAAAGGGGAGCAAATTTTGTTTTTTTTCAAAAGCGACTTACTTTTGGGATCTGTCAAGATCCCAAAAGTAAGTCGCTTTTGAACGCCGGCAAAACTTATCTTTTTTGCAGCCATCAGCCATCAGCAGGAACACGATCTGGCTCCCGTAGCTCCTCCCAACAAGATGGCCGCCTGCACGGGGAAAGCGTACAATTGGCCGCTGAAGACGTGACGTCACGACATCACGTCTTGAGTGGCCAATTGCACGCTTTCCCCGTGCAGGCGGCCATCTTTGTCTTCATCGGGAGGAGCTACGATTGCATGTGTTCCTGATGATGGCTTCAGAAAAGTAAGTTGCTTCATCGTTGCTAGTGTCCCCCCTCCTCCCGGAGCAAGGCGGCTTTTCGCGCCCTGCTCCGAGAGGAGGGGGGACACTGAAAAGTCGCTTCGCCGCTGTCTTCGTCGTTGCTTCGCCGCTTTCTTCGTCGTTGCTTCACCGCTGTCAGTGTCCCCCCTCCTCTCGGAGCAAGGCGGCTTTTCGCGCCCTGCTCCGAGAGGAGGGGGGACACTGAAATGTCGCTTTGCCGTTTTCTTCGCCGTTGCTTCGCCGCTGTCAGTGTCCCCCCTCCTCCCGGAGCAAGGCGGTTTTTCGCGCCCTGCTCCGAGAGGAGGGGGGACACTGAAATGTCGCTTTGCCGTTGCAGTCTCCGTGGCAGCCCCAGTCCGGACATCGGAGGGGGGCTGCAACGTTTTTTACGCTTTTTTTTTTTGGCTTCGGGAGCAGGGGAGAGGACTGGGGCTGCCACGGAGACCGGCACCCATGATCGCGGCCGGGGCAGGCGAGCGGGGGCTGGGGGAAAGCTTGCCACCTACCCTTACCCCTGCCTCTACCGCCTGGGTCAGGGTAGGCGGTAAGTTTCCAGGTTAAACGCGCGACAAAACGGCAGGGAAAGGTAGCGATAGTCGGGGCGCGGGTTACGGGATTGCAGGTGAATAGCTAATTCGCTCGTTTGCATGCAATATCGCGCTAATTCGCTCGTTTGCATGCAATATACATGCCGTGGGCGGAAGGGGTTGCCCAGGGAATTTAGGACGCGGTAGGAGTAGGTTAAAGGGGATTCGGGATCGCAGGAAGGGCTAACGCAGCCGAAAACGAAGTTAAAAACAGCTTAGGAGCAGGGTAAACGCGGCCGCACTTTACAGGATAGGCCTGATTATTGTCTGTGAATAGAGGCAGCCAGGTGGCTGGCCGCGCAGCAACACGCAGCACTCCAGCTTCAGCTCTCAGACCCCTTGGGCCAGACCAGGCTGACAGCAGGGCAAAGTAGCTCCTGAAAGGAATCCTAGTAATTGTTGCAGGATGACACCTTTCTCTGCAAGGAGACATTGTCTGCCTTACTGTCAGCTGAGCAAATATTTGCTCTATTGCAGACTCCTCCTCCCTGAAAGCTCACTGCCTTGATAAATTTGTTCAGTCTCCCTCTATGTGGTTCTTGCTACTATAGGCTAATATAGCTTCTCCACTGGATGGTCTATTGACGGGTAGCAGTAACTTAAAACAGGGATGACAACCCTGCAGGCTATGAATATAGGCCCAGGAGATTCCCCCTTCTTCAGCAATTTGCAACCAGCCCTATGTAGCAGAGGACGCCGGTGAAGGAGGTTCCACATGGTTCGGAAACCAGGAAGAGAGTAACCCATAAAATTAAAAAGTAACTAATAAAATAGGATTTTACCAGTTAATGTGTGAAGATTAATTCTGAAGAAAAACAAACTGGCATACAAGGAGAATCTCTGGCGTTCTCTCCGGGCTGTCCACAAGCCCCCCCCCTCCCCCCAGCGAGTGGTGTCTTTATCAGCAGACCACATTGCATTGCCCCTTCCTGCCGCTCTTATCATCCTGCCTGGCTGAAGTGACCCCCAGTGACATGGTACCCACAGGTTGCACTGCCTTCTCCTCCTTGCCACGAGGCTCTTGCTGCCTCTCCAAGATCCCATGGCAGCGTGGAGTGGGCCAAGAGCTCCACCCCTCGGGCCTGAACGCGCTCCCTGCAGAGTGCCCCTCCATGCTGCCGTGGATACCCCTCTGCCCCATCACTCCACTTGCTGCAGCTCATCTCTGTCGGTGGTGCTCATGTGCCAGACTGCGAAGCGTGATAGCCAAAGGGTCACAGATAGCCAGCCATGACCAGGATATTAGGCACACTTTTCCTTCTTTTTCCGAAAGAACGCCTAAACTTGGATGAATAATAGCAGCCTGCTGACTCTTGCACATAATTTACAAAAAAGGGATTTTTCAACTGCGGGAGCAGATTTCCTGATAGGAATCCTTTGAATGTGAAATGCACCCGAGGGTTCAGCACATTCAGCCAGTTTTTACAGGCTTCACCCAATGTGGAGGAAAATCTGCTTCCTGTTCTTACAAAAGGTTATCCCTTCTGGTAGGTCGCAGGCAGTGGAACAGTGGCCGACTCTGGTCTGCAGACAGTCTTCCTAAGGCTCACTTCAAACAGCCAGACAAAGGTTGCTCTCTCTTTGAAGTTTTCGGAAAGAAATCAGAGAGCAAGGATTCGTGCACTCTGCCACTGCAGCTGAGGAAAGGCTAAGCGTGTCATTCTTCTTTTAACAGTAATGTTTGTCATCTGAGGACTTGAAAGGCTTGGGAAAAAATGCCTTTTTTTTTTTCAGATGGAAAATAAGCGGAGGATGTTTGGGAATGAACATAATATCTGTTAGGTATTGCACGTGTCCTTAAGAGTTTCCTGATAAGAGGGATAATGCTTTTGGCAATATGTTTCGGAATATTTTTCAGAAAAACACCACCCTTTTCCCAACCTCAGACTTAACCCCTAGCGCACTGTTTCCCAGCCTTTTCAAGCCCGAAGCGCCCCCTACGTTAACAAAAATGTGTGGCACACCAGCCTCCACAGGGCAGGTAGTATGGTTATGGAGAGCACTCTTATGGCCAAAAGAAGAGCCCTAGAAGCACTGAAAGCTCCATCAGTCCCAAATTTTAAAACCAAGTGAGAGAGAGGGGAGGCTGAGACACACAGGAACCCCTCACTATGGGCCATCTCCCTATACATACAAGTGCAGAAAAAGGGAGAAGTTGGTGTGTGGTGCAGGCAGCTGGTTTGGTGACTTATTTTGACTGCCAGATCTCCTCCACTGTACTGCTCACAACACTCAGACCGAGTCACATGCAGTGCTCAGTGCACGCTCTCCCCATCTCACTCAGCCTGGGGATAAGACAGAGGCTGCAAGAACTCAGAGGAGGAGGCTCAGGAAGGGGAAGATGAGAGAGTACTTTGTGTAGTGTGTGTGCAGCACAAAGCAGGGTCCAGCTCACACTTCGGAGCTCAGAAGAAGAGGTTCGCATGATGACATATGTTCTCAGAAAGGAGCTCCGCCATCTTTAAAGAGCTGTCTGGTGTCTCTTGTTGGTGCGAGGTTCTGGTCTTGATCTGAGCATCAGGCAGTAGTGACTTTTCTGTGGTGCACCTGATCAGGTCTGAAGGAACATCGGTCTGCCATGCCACACTGGTTGGAGGAAACATTATATTGCCAAATTTAGATTCTATCAGCCAAATTTTAAAAGGCCCGCACGCATAAAACCCGGGGTTTATGCGCGTGGCCAGGCCTTGCACGCGCTGCGCCCATTTTTTAACAGGCCCAGCCATGCGCATAAAGCCCAGTATGCGCACAAGTGCTGGGCCTCTTGAAAGGGGTGGGCCAGGGGCAGGGTCTGGGCGGGGAGGGCCGGGACAGCGCCATCGTACGCTGTCCCAATGACTCGCGCCCAACTTATTTCAGCTCCAGCCCTGAAATAAGTTGAAAAACAAAAAAAAAGGATAGATAGGTAGGGTTTAGGGGGTGGGGAGGAGAGGGGAAGAGGGAGGGAGTTTAGGTAGGGGGGGTAGGGAAGTTCCCTCCCAGTCTGCTCCTGGGGAAGGCCCGATTGCATCGCTGCGCATAATTTGCAAAAGTTTAAAACACCCCCCCCCCAGCTTGCACCCGCTGCCTGCACATGCGCTCGCAGATTGTAAAATCCGGCACACGTGAGCACTTGCCGAAAACCGTGTGCACGCATCTTTTACAATCTACCCCATGAGTAGATTCTCATAGACTTAAAGCTAAAATGTTAGGGAATCTTCATGCTGAAATGCCGCTTTCTGAATTTGTAGCAGTTGGAAGCCTGTTTAGAAGTTATTATTGGGGGGCCAGTAAAAGGAGCTTATCTGAAAGGCTCTGTCAGTTGTCAATCATGGCTGTTCCCAGTCTCCTCTTTCCCTCTGGCACTTATAGCACATCCAGAAGTGAATAGGAAGCTGATGCATGCTTCTTCAAAATGGTGCTAGCATGACTAAGGAGAGCACTCAGCAACATGTCCTAAACTTTTTAAAACATAACACTGTCATCTGATTTAAGAAATAATTATTTTGTAGCACCCAGCTGCACAATAACAACTTCTAAAACAGCTTCCAAGTTCAAGAAAACGCGTCCTTTTAAAAAGAAACAGTAAAAGCATGTATTATCATCATGGTTTTCATGCAAATGAGCAGGGAATAGGTGCTAATGTGCTTATTCTGTGCAAAATTGTTGAACACTTATTTACGAAGCTAATCCTCATTTAAAAATCACAATTATTACTGCATACAAGTCCTTAATTCAAAGGGCTCATAAGAAAAGCTTATGAGAAAATAATTACTGTTTAACCCTTATTAGCAATCTTGCCATTTTTTAGGAACAAAACTATATTTTTCTGGTCACAGTCCAGCAAATTATGGTTTATTGTAGTTAGAGAACTCTGCTGAAATATGAGAACATCTGGGAAATGTAGGGGTCCAGTTATTTATCTTAAACAGGGGAGAGGAGGGGCCTTTGCAATAAGCTGCACTGCCCTAGTGTCGGTTTTAACTCCTGTGTCTGTATGGCTTTTTCAGCGCCAACATAACTCCGGTCTGTAAATAGGGGTTTTAGCACTGAAAAACTGCAATAAAACAGGAGTTAAAACCCATTTAACAGGCTAATCCCATATAAATGACCCTATCATCTGTTGCGTCCGTCGGTGCTAGATGGCTTCACCCCGTTTGCCTCACCTTGTTCACGGCTCCTCCCGCTTACCTTGGGAAAATGGCTACCACAGCATCTACAAGCCACCCTCTCCGGCGTCCCCGGAACGGTTATGGTGCTGCCTCCCGCCATGCTCCTCCCAAGGACCTACTAGGGTGCGCGCATCGAGGGGTTAAAGGGGCACTTAGAGAAGATAAGGCCATCGCGGAAAGATTAAATGATTTCTTTGCTTCAGTGTTTACTGAAGAGGATGTTGGGGAGGTACCCGTAATGGAGAAGGTTTTCATGGGTAATGATTCAGATGGACTGAATCAAATCACGGTGAACCTAGAAGATGTGGTAGACTTGATTGACAAACTGAAGAGTAGTAAATCACCTGGACCGGATGGTATACACCCCAGAGTTCTGAAAGAACTAAAAAATGAAATTACAGACCTATTAGTAAACATTTGTAACCTATCATTAAATAATCCATTATACCTGAAGACTGGAGGATAGCAAATGTAACCCCAATATTTAAAAAGGGCTCCAGGGGCGATCCGGGAAACTACAGACCAGTTAGCCTGACTTCAGTGCCAGGAAAAATAGTGGAAAGTGTTCTATACATCAAAATCACAGAACATATAGAAAGACATGGTTTAATGGAACAAAGTCAGCATGGCTTTACCCAAGGCAAGTCTTGCCTCACAAATCTGCTTCACTTTTTTGAAGGAGTTAATAAACATGTGGATAAAGGTGAACTGGTAGATGTAGTATACTTGGATTTTCAGAAAGCGTTTGACAAAGTTCCTAATGAGAGGCTTCTAGGAAAAGTAAAAAGTCATGGGATAGGTGGCGATGTCCTTTCGTGGATTGCAAACTGGCTAAAAGACAGGAAACAGAGAGTAGGATTAAATGGACAATTTTCTCAGTGGAAGGGTGTGGGCAGTGGAGTGCCTCAGGGATCTGTATTGGGACCCTTACTTTTCAATATATTTATAAATGATCTGGAAAGAAATACGACGAGTGAGATAATCAAATTTGCAGATGATACAAAATTGTTCAGAGTAGTTACATCACAAGCAGATTGTGATAAATTGCAGGAAGACCTTGTGAGACTGGAAAATTGGGCATCAAAATGGCAGATGAAATTTAATCTGGATAAGTGCAAGGTGATGCACATAGGGAAAAATATCCCATGCTATAGTTATACAATGTTAGGTTCCGTATTAGGTGCTACAACCCAAGAAAGAGATCTAGGCGTCATAGTGGATAACACATTGAAATCGTCGGTTCAGTGTGCTGCGGCAGTCAAAAAAGCAAACAGAAAGTTAGGAATTATTAGAAAGGGAATGGTGAATAAAACGGAAAATGTCATAATGCCTCTGTATCGCTCCATGGTGAGACCGCAGCTTGAATACTGTGTACAATTCTGGTCGCCACATCTCAAAAAAGATATAATTGCGATGGAAAAGGTACAGAGAAGGGCTACCAAAATGATAAGGGGAATGGAACAGCTCCCCTATGAGGAAAGACTAAAGAGGTTAGGACTTTTCAGCTTGGAGAAGAGACGGCTGAGGGGGGATATGATAGAGGTGTTTAAAATCATGAGAGGTCTAGAAAGGGTAGATGTGAATCGGTTATTTACTCTTTCGGATAATAGAAAGAGTAGGGGGCACTCCAGGAAGTTAGCCTGTGGCACATTTAAAACTAATCAGAGAAAGTTCTTTTTTACTCAATGCACAATTAAACTCTGGAATTTGTTGCCAGAGGATGTGGTTAGTGCAGTTAGTATAGCTGTGTTTAAAACAGGATTGGATAAGTTCTTAAAGGAGAAGTCCATTACCTGCTATTAATTAAGTTGACTTAGAAAATAGCCACTGCTATTACTAGCAACGGTAACATGGAATAGACTTAGTTTTTGGGTACTTGCCAGGTTCTTATGGCCTGGATTGGCCACTGTTGGAAACAGGATGCTGGGCTTGATGGACCCTTGGTCTGACCCAGTATGGCATGTTCTTATGTTCTTATATCTTTATTCCAGCATTGGCGCGAACCTCGGGGGCATTCCCCTCTACTGACATCACGCCATCCGGGTATTTAGCCTTTACTGTTTTGCTAGCTCGTTGAGTTAGCAAGGATTGGTCTCGGCCGGTCTAAGCTACTCTGCTGCTTCCGTGCTGCCGCTGGAAACTCTCTGTCTGCACTTTGGGGTAATTGCTAACTTGGGTACCCGCTCCTTGGGGGCCCTCTGCTTTATTTCAGGTGCCTTACACGGATCAGGTATTCGCTCCTCGAGGGCCTGCTCTCCCTGCCTCGGTGCCTGTACCATCTACTTCAACCTGGTGGAATCGCATACCTACAGCAACCATCTAGTGAGTAATCTAACTCTGTCTATCTCATCCACAGTACTGCCTTGCTGGGAAACCTACACCGGAATCTCCCTATACCAACGGGGTGAGAAGGGTCCCCTCTGCCGAGGGTCCTGAGACTGCTACATCCAGACTACCTCACTACTGCCACCACTGGTGGTATACTTCAAGCTGTATAATAAAAGAACTAACTCTAGCCCAGTACTGTGGCTCCCCACGGGGCTTCTCCCCACGGGCGTGGTCATCTGCCACAGTACCCAAGAATCCACCCAAACACCTCTTAACCATAACAGATTGCTAACTCCATGGATTTGGCTCAGCTCACCGCATTGCAGGCCATTCCAGGCCTGGCTCAGCGAATCTCTGAGCAGCAGAATGCGCTGGAGAGTTTGACTGCTCCATTCAACCTGCTGCACACACAGAAGAACTTACCCACCACCACAGGTAAAGAAGCTACAGCGCCAGAAGTGACGGTCAAGACTATTGTACCTCTATCTGCTCCTACACGCTTCTCAGGGGAAGTTTGGAGATGCAGAGGTTTTATTAACCAGTGTTGCATGCACTTTTCCCTACAACCTAGCCATTTCCCCACAGCTTATGCCAAGATCACCTCTATCTTGTCTTATCTGGACGGAAGAGTGTTGACTTGGGCCTCTTTGCTGTGGGAGCGCAAGGATCCTATTCTACATGACCTTGAAGGATTCCTCGAGCTGTTCAAATCAGTTTTTGATGACCCTGCCCAGTATAGCGCTGCAGGATCTTCATTGGTTCACCTGAAGCAAGGTACTAAACCTTTAGCTGACTTCGCTATTGAATTCAAGACACTGGCGTCTGAATTACACTGGGACCCTAAATGCCTGAGGACCCTCTTCTTTGAAGGACTAAACTCTCGTCTGAAGGACGAGCTCACTGCTCGTGAAATGCCTGAGACCTTGGCTGAACTAGTGAAGTTGGCAACAAGGATTGATCGCCAACTTCATGACAAGGTTCAAGAGACCAAGACTCCCAGAAGACCCTTTTAGGGTGAAGCTCGAGTTAAGTCCAAACCCAGGCCTGTTCCCTCGGGTCCAGTTGCTGGCGAAGAAGAACCAGTGCAATTAGGCCGCAGCCATCTGACATCAAAAGAGAGAAGAACACGGAAGAAATTGGGGTTTATTTATTTATTTATTTTTAATTTTTATATATCGACATTCTTGCATCAAAATGCAAATCATACCGGTTTACATTGAACAGAATAAGCAGGAAAAATGATTCCTTAGTCTAATACAATGAACATTTAAAACAAAACAATTGTTAACAAGGCAGAATGCTAAACAAAACTTGAAAAAAGGTTAATTAACAAAGGAAATAAATAAATTTAAAAAGAAACACAAAGGTTTGCACGAAGGGGTTGTGCATGTATTGTGGACAAGCTGGCCATGCTGTTCAAACATGCCCTATATGTCTGGGAAACTGGCAGACCTAAGTCCTGCAGGAGGACTCTTCTTAGGTCTTACTGCTCCCTCCACTCCACTCTCTCTTCCTGTATCCTTGATCTGCGGACCCTTAGAGTATCAGACTCTTGTCCTAGTGGACTCAGGGGCAGGAGGAAATTTCATTCTACAACGATTAGTGGAGCACTTGTGGATTCCCACTACCACTATGTCGTCTCCGCTACTCCTATCTTCAATTCATGGAGAGCCCTTACCGGGCGAAGTAACGCAGGTCATCAAACCAGTATGTCTACGGACCGGTGCTCTCCATTCTGAAACTATCTCCTTCTTTATTTTGGAGAAGGCCATGCACACTATAGTACTGGGGCTACCGTGGCTGCAGCAGCATATGCCTCAATTCAATTGGGCCACTTTGGAGCTTTCACATTGGGGCCCAGACTGCCATGGTAAATGCCTGATGAAGGTCGCTCCTATATCCTGCATGCCAACTACCCCAGTGATGCCGGGGTTGCCGCCTCAATATGCATCGTTTCAAGATGTCTTTTCTAAAGAAGCTGCAAACGTACTTCTGCCTCACAGATCCTATGACTGCACTATTAACCTGAAGCCTAACACTGAACCACCCAAGGGACGGGTGTACCCTCTCTCCATGGCAGAGAATAAAGCCATATCCGAATATATTCAGGAAAACCTCCAAAAGGGCTTCATAAGACCCTCCAAGTCTCCTGCTAGTGCAGGCTTCCTCTTTGTGGGGAAGAAGGACGGAACGTTGCGTCCATGTATAGATTACAGGGGTCTCAACGAGATAACTTTGAAAGATCGTTACCCCTTACCTCTTATCTCAGAGCTATTTGACAGACTACAGGGAGCCAAGATATTCTCCAAGCTTGATCTTAAGGGAGCCTACAACTTACTTCGCATTCGCTCTGGCGATGAATGGAAGAAGGCCTTCAAAACCCGGGACGGTCACTTTGAATATTTAGTGATGTCCTTTGGCCTGTGCAACAACCCGGCTGTCTTCCAAAATTTAACGAACAACATTTTCCGGGACCTCCTCTATAAATGTGTCGTTATATACTTAGATGACATCTTGATATTCTCCCAAGACATGACCACTCATCTGGAGGATGTCAAAAGAGTGCTGCAAAGACTCCGTGAGAATCATCTATACGCCAAGTGCGTATTTCACAAGGAATCAGTGCCTTTCTTGGGCTACATTGTTTCCAACCAAGATTTCCAGATGGATCCACAGAAGCTGGAGAGCATTAAGAATTGGGCACAACCCATTGGTCTAAAGGCTCTCAGACGTTTCTTAGGTTTCACCAATTATTACAGAACTTTCATCAAGAACTACTCCTCACTCACTGTTCCGCTTACAGCTATGACGAAGAAAGGTGCCAATGTTGCTAATTGGTCTATGGAGGCAATAACTGCATTCCAGAAACTAAAAGATACCTTTTCGAGCAAGCCGTGTCTCCAATATCCAGATCCCACTAAGCCCTTCATCGTTGAGGTTGATGCTTCAGAAGTCTGCGTAGGGGCCGTGCTAAGCCAGGCCGGTGATTCCAAGGCCTTACACCCATGCTCATTCTTCTCCCGTCGTTTTTCATCAGCAGAGAAAAATTACGGAATAGGAGATAAAGAGCTCCTGGCTATAAAGATGGCATTCGAGGAGTGGCTTGAAGGAGCGCAACATCAGGTCACAGTCTTTACAGATCATAAGAATCTGGAGTACCTCTGCCACGCACAGCGCCTAAACCATAGGCAAGTGAGATGGTCTCTGTTTTTCAACAGATTCGACTTTGTGCTGAAATACCACCCTGGAGATAAGAACATCAGAGCAGATGCCCTATCTCACTCATTCCTCTCCGAGGACATCCCAGAGGAACCGCAACATATCATCGACCCAAAAAGAGTTATTTTGGCAGCTACTCACTCAGTACCTGTGGATAAAACCATCGTACCCAAGAACCTCATAAAAAAGCTGCTAGCATGGGCTCACAACTCCAAACTGACTGGACATCCTGGTCAATGCAGAACTCTGTATAAACTGCAAAAGTTTTACTGGTGGCCCACCATGAAGGAAGACACATTCTCCTATGTTGCTTCCTGCGCTAATTGTGCCAGACAGAAGACGCCACCCGGTCGTCCTTGGGGTCTACTCCAACCCTTGCCAGTACCAGACGAGCCATGGACACACATTGCTACGGACTTCGTGGTAGACTTACCACTCTCAGGAGGAAACAACACGATTTGGGTAACTGTAGATAGGTTCTCAAAGATGGATCACTTCGTGGCTTTCCCTGGCTTACCCACAACCATGGAGCTTGCTAAGCCCTTCATCACGCACATCTTCCGCCTACACAGCATGCCTAAGCACATAGTCTCCGATCGAGGAGCCCAATTCACAGCTAAGTTCTGGAAGGCATTGTGCAAGAAGTTTGATATTTCTCTCGACTTCACCTCAGCATACTATCCACAATCTAATGGACAAACAGAGAGAATGAACACTCGCCAGAATGATTGGGCTGAACTGTTGCCCTGGGCTGAATTCGCCATCAACTCTCATCCAGCAACATCCACTGGATCAACACCATTCAAAGTGGTTTACGGATGACTACCATTGCCACCACTGCCACTTCCACTGTCAGTGTCGTCCCCGGCAGCTCAATCTACTGCCAAAGATATTCAACAACTATGGACTCAGACCAAAGAGATGCTTCTCAAAGCAGGACTACGAGCTAAGAAAGGATACGATGCTCACCACTGCAAGGCTCCAGATTTCCAGCCTGGTGATAAAGTCTGGCTATCCACTAAGCACTTAAGACTTAAACTACCTTCAGCTTGCTTCGCTCCGCACTTCGTTGGACCCTTTCCCATTCTCCGATGATTAGGCAATCTCACTTATAGCCTGAAGCTACCACCAACATTGAAGATTCATAATTGATGGCCATTGATGGCCATCAATTATGGCCATTATTGATGGCAAGATGGCCATTGATGGCAAGATGGCCATTGATGGCCATCTTGCCATCAATACTAACAAAACGGAACTGCTACTCATCTCCCCCCATTCATCCACCTCCTCTTCTCTGCCTTACACTACTAAACCCAACCTCCCCTCTACACAACCCTTTGTTAGGGACCTTGGAGTCATCCTTGACCATCAATTAAGCATGAAGAACTATGTAAACTCTATACTCAAAGCCTGCTTCTTCAAACTTAATGTGCTCAAAAAACTGAGACCTCTCCTACACACCCATGATTTCTGCACAGTTATCCAAGCCACCATCACTTCCAAATTGGATTACTGCAACGCCCTACTCATTGGACTCCCCTACTCCACCATTAAACCCCTACAAATGCTACAACATGCTGCAGCGAGACTCATTGCAAACTCCCGTAAATATGATCACATCACCCCCATCCTCAGACGCTTACACTGGCTCCCCATTACATCACGCATTATCTACAAAACACTCACCATAATCCACAAAGCAATCCACACGCACAACTCCAACTGGTTAGACCTCCCTTTTACAACTCCTAAGTCCAGTCGACCCACCAGAACAGTAAAAGCTGGCACCCTACTGGTGCCCTCCCTGAAAACAGCCCATCTCTCCTCCACACGAGACCGTGCTCTTTCGATTGCAGGCCCCACCCACTGGAACACACTACCGCCTGACATACGCCTTGAACCCTGCATGAACAACTTCAAAAAGAAATTGAAAACATGGTTATTCGCCCAAGCTTACCCAGAATAGAAAGCCATTAACCCGTGCCAAGTAGACCACAATATGTCTACTCTCTTTTTTCTCATATTGAGGAACTATGTTTTTGTTATATTCCATCTCCTCACCGCGAGGATCCTGTCTTTCTTAGCTGCCTTTCGTTACCCCATCTCCCAGTTTGAACCTCCCTGTTAAAATGTAATTTTCCTAACTTAACTTGTTGACTGTAAACCGACATGATGTCCACAACGAATGCCGGTATATAAAATGTTTTAAATAAATAAATAAATAAAATAATGCGTTCCACGTCTCACTATTGAAGTCATTGATCCTTAGTGAGTTCTCTAACAAGACACCTGAACCTACACCAATAGATGCAGAAGAAGACATTGAATACAAGGTAGATGCTATCCTTGATGTAAGAAAAAGAGGCAGAGTATGGGAATACCTCCTGTCATGGGAGGGTTATGGACCTGAAGATAATTCTTGGACACCTTTGGCTAATATATTGGATAAAGAGATGCTTCAAGAATTTCACAGAATGCATCCTCAGAAACCAAGACCAGGTAGGAAGCATGGAGGAGGCCCCGTTTGCCTAACCTTGTTCACGGCTCCTCCCACTTACCTTGGAAAAATGGTTACCGCCACATCTACAAGCCGCCCTCTCCAGTGTCCCCGGAACGGCTATGGTGGTGCCTCCTGCCATGCTCCTCCCAAGGACCTACTAGGGTGCACGCGCGCACGCCACCCACATCTGTATTCCAGCATTGGCGTGAACCTCGGGGGCGTTCCCCTCTACTGACGTCATGCCATCCGGGTATTTAGCTTGTACTGTTTCGCTAGCTCATTGAGTTAGCAAGGATTGGTCTCGGCTGGTCTAAGCTACTCTGCCGCTTCCTTGCTGCCGCTGGAAGCTCTCTCTCTGCCCTTCGGGGGTAATTGCTAACTTGGGTACCCTCTCCTCGGGGGCCCTCTGCTTTATTTCAGGTGCCTTACAGGGATCAGGTACTCGCTCCTCGAGGGCCTGCTCTCCCTGCCTCGGTGCCTGTACCATCTACTTCAACCTGGTGGAATCGCATACCTACAGCAAACATCTAGTGAATAATCTAACTCTCAGTCTACTTCATCCACAGTTCTGCCTTGCTGGGAAACCTACACCGGAATCTCCCTATACCAACGGGGTGAGAAGGGTCCCCTCTGCCGAGGGTCCTGAGACTGCTACATCCAGACTACCTCACTACTGCCATCGCTAGTGGTATACTTCAAGCTGTAAAATAAAAGAACTAACTCTGTGTTTGTGCGTCCTGAGTCTAACCCAGTACTGTGGCTCCCCACAGGGCTTTTCCCTATGGGCGTGGTGATCTGCCACAGTACCCAAGAATCCACCCAAACACTGCTTAACCATAACATCATCTATTACCAGGCAATGCAGGAAGGTGTGTTAGAGGGGAGACTGCTTAGCGTGACTTTTCTACTGCAGGAAATGTAATTCCTGGGTCCGAGCATTTCTAGTGTCATTTTATTCTTTTTGTTTCTGCCTGTCTGGCTCTGCTTTCCTTGTGCCTGCATGGTTTTCGTGCAATTTTTCTTGATTCTTTAGCATACTTTGCACCTAAGTGCAAGAATCAGAGCGGCAGGAGCAAACGACCAAAGACCGAGGGATGAAAGAGAAAGGAGATGCTTTCTTGATGAAGAAGAGAGAAAGGGGGGGGGGGGCGGTGAAAGGAGCAGGCTGTCCTGGCTCGAGTCGTTCGCAGTCGGGCACACAGGCAGTGGCTCTTTTGCCTGTGGACAACATTGCGGGGTTACCGGAGACAGATGTGGTCCGATGGTACAGGCTGAGCTCTAGGGCAATCCTTCCTTTCTATGAAGAAGTTGGAAGTGATTGATCCTGTAACCAATCAGGGACGTGCCATTCCAGGCTCGCTGCCTTGCATTTTCTTGCCACTGGCTCATTCCACAATACAGCGGCTGCAGCTGGTAGAGTGGACCAGTGATTGTCTGGTTTTCAGATTTTTATTTTATTTTTCCCGGGAATTTATCAGAACTTATTGCAAAAAAAAAACAACAAAACGGGGGGGGGGGGAATCCAAGATGGCCGACAGGACCGGACGTGTGTAACTTGGGCTCTAAGGGAAAAAGCGAGTTTCAAAGGAAAATGCCACATACCGCAAGAAAAAAAAGAGCAAAGGAAAGAGAAAATTTGGGTGCAGTTTCTGAGGGTCGAATACAGGGCCCGATGAACTCATACATTTTACGGGAGGAGAAACCGGATGATGGCTCGCAGCGGGGAGAGTGGGTGGAAGAGGTAACCGCCTCCCCACAGGAGCTCCAGACAACCATATCCCCGGTTAATCAAATGCCCCCAAGAAATCCCGCGGCCTTGCGAGAGGTAAACGGAAACGGTCTGTTCCGGAGGAGTGAGAGTGAAGCCGCCGGAGATTCATCGGAGGGCGATGAAGGCGGAGGAGAGGTTCAACGGACACCACACCCAGTTGAAGAGACCAGCCTGGGAGACGCTGTAGGCTGAACGGAACAGCCTCCAACAGAAAGGAAAGTACTTTTAAATTTGCCTAAAAGAAGGAATTAATAAAACCTGAAGTGTTTTCTCTAGAAAAGATTTGGGAGGCTGTGCAAACAGTTAATGACAATCTTTTCAACCAGATAAATCCTTTAGCCTCCTTGATTAATAATACTATGGCAAGGGTGGAAAAGGTAGAGGAAGATCTGAGAACTCAAATGGATAAATATGAAAAGGTTGAGACTGATATGAAAGTGTTGGAGATCAAAAGATAGATAACCAGGTAATAGGAAAGAGGGATCCGTTACTCTTCTAAATCCCCCCTGCCAACCAATAATCCTCTCAACAGTCAGTCATCTTACTCCCACCCCCCCTTCCCCCCCCCCCCATCCCATCAAGTTACCAGTCCCGTCCTGAGAGATTTCTTTATAAGTCCACGAATAGATGATCACACAATTTCCAAGTCAAATCAACAGTTAAGAATCAGGCTCTGTGCTCGATGAGGTAAGGCCTTATGTAGTCCTGCCAAATCTGAAGAAACTTCTTATGTTGTTGGGGACATGTTTTAGAAGCCATTTGGTCCATTTGCATCATATGGTGTAGATGAGACCTCCACACCTAAAAGGAGGGGCCATCTTCCTCCTTCCAGGCCAGCAATATAACCTTTTTACCCACTGCGAACGCCTTCCGCAGGAACCAACGGTGACCCAGACTTCTAATAGGAGGGCGAGAAACACAATCAAATAGAATCATATATGCAGAAAGAGATAAATTGACTCCCAACAGCTGCCCCAAATATCCCACTATTTTCCCCCAAAATTGTTGAATCACCGGATAAACCCAAAAAGCATGGGCAAAAGTCCCCTGTGTACGCTGACATCTTGGGCATACCGCAGTGTGCGCCAACCCGGCATAGTGAACAATTTGCGGGGTGATATAGGCCCTATATAGCAACTTCACCTGCATTTCTCTATAATACATGTTACACGTGATCCGTGTCAGAGTACCTTCAATGTAATATTATTAATTATTAAAGAGAACACTATACTGTTGAATCGTATGGAAAACTAAATAAAAGGGAGAAATTTACGTTTAATCAACTTCCGTAAATACCCAATGGTGACTCCACATGATATGTGGAGACAATATCTTTTACAGATACTGAAGATTCCGGAAGCAGCGATTCCCCCCCCCCCCCCCCCCCCCCAACATCTAGGGTGTACTATATACCTTTTTTTTAAGAGAAAAGAACAAGAAGGGGAAAAAGACTTTCAAGTGTTATCCCCAGTGACGCCAGCAACATTAGAAACTCCAGGATTGGATATAACGAATTTAATAGGAACTACCCAAAGGGAGCAAGAGAAGCCCGCTACACTAATAGTGACGTTTCTTCTCGAATCTGATAGAGACTGGGTTCTAAGATCATATTTCCTTAATAGAGCTGAACTGTTCTTGGGATTAAATGTTGGGATATTCCCAGATCTAGCAAGAAGTACTCAACTTAGAAGGAAGCAGTTTTTGAAATTAAAGCTTCAGTTTCAAAAGTTGGGAGCTATGTATATTCTTAAATATCCTTGCAAATGTAGCATAAAATATAGAAATATTTCATATATGTTCTTCCTACCTGAACAGCTAGAGAAGTTTCTAAAAATGTACTCCCTTGAGATAATAACATCTTCTCCAGTGTTGGAAGGTTAAGCGTACTAAGAGCCTACAGCTGGATTCATATGTAATTATAAATACTCCGGTATAAGATCCTGTCTTTTCTTTAATGTTTAATGATGGTATTCCTAAAGTTGTGTAATGAATCTCCCCCTAGTGATGAGGACTCTTTAAGCAGTATTGTATGGGAGAAAAAAGTTATTGTTTTTAAAATTATTATTGTAAACTGCTTTCTACACAAGATTGTTTTCTTGATGTGTTAATTGAAAATGTATAAATTTTAAAATTTTAAAAAAACCAAAACAGGAGAAATCAGTGGAAACAAATTACTCAGCATTTTTCCAGTTAAATATAATTTTTGTTCTTGTTTCAATGGACACTGATAAATTCCCAGGAAAAATAAAATAAAAACTAAAATTGAAGGTCTCTATGCATTTACGGGTAGATTTTCAATGCCAAGTGCATAAATTCTGGGGGTTATGCGCATTTTCAAAGGGGCCTGGTCACGTGCGTAACCCCTGTTACACGCCGAAGTGCCGGGCCCAGAGAACAGGGCGATTCGGGGGAAGGGGGCAGGGCTGGAGGCAGCGGTACAGTGGCCATTTCCCGCTGTGCCGGGGAAGCGCACGCCAGCAGTTGGCCAGCACATGCACAAGTTGCTTCTTCTCCAACGGAGCAGTAAGCAATGAAACAGGTAGGAGAACGGCTTTAGGGGGTGGGGAGGAGAGGAAAAGAGGGAGGGAGTATGGATAGGGGGGTGGGAAGTTTCCTCCCAGTCCGCTCCCGATTGTGTCGCCATGCATAAACTTATAAAAATAGGCACACCCCTGTGCGGTGCGCACGGTCATGGGATTTTATAGCGTGCGTGCGCAGGCGTGCTTATGTTATAAAATTGTTGCCTCCATGTGCGCGCGCACCTTTTAAAATCTACCCCCAGTTACCCCAGCAGCACACACAGTAGCAGGAGATGAAGGGTGCTTTTTAAAAATATAAGCAGCGTGTTGAACCTTATGGGTGGAATTGATTGTTCTCCTGTTGCTCTCATCCACCGCTCACTCTCCCCACAGGAGAGATCCTCAGTGTTGTTTCCAAGTTTTCTGGATGCAGGCATGACTCCTATGCCCTCTCACAGTCTGCGCTGGCTCAGAATTTCACGGAAGGGAAATATGGTGAAGGCTGAATGCTGGGTAAATTTGAAATGGAAATAAAATCAAAGTGTAACCTCTCTGGGATGGACACCTACCATGGATGAGCATGCATTTTGCTGCTGTGCATCCTAACTTGGCACAATCTGCTTCTGAGACTTCTTTGCCAAAGCATAACATGTAAAATCAAAGTGTAAGCTCTCGGGGCAGGCACCTACAGCAGAATAGTATGCACTTTTTTGCCCACAGTTGGGATGCTCAGCACCAAAGTGCATATTATTGTGCTCTGGGTGCCCATGACAAAAATCAAAATGTTGGCACCTACATTAAGGATAGTATGCACTTTTTAGCTTGTGCATGCCATTTTGGCAAGGCATGCAGATCTACGTGAGATATTGGATTATATTCAAATGATATTTCTTTCTGTCCATAGGAAATGCTGGATATGATTACAAAATATGGCTGCTAATACCCCTACTTGCATCATGCATGGCTGCAGAGAAGCGCAACAATGAGATGCATAGGAGCACAACGGTGGTCATCAAATGAACATTTGGTGTTTTGAAAAGCCGTTTCCACTGGCTGGACTGCTCTGGAGGTGCTATATAGAACCTGGTGTGGTGGAAATCCTTTGGACTGTAAGGAAGCTTGACTTAATTTAGATATTAATTGGATTGTTTTCTTTTGAAAAGCCTACTTGAAGTTTTTTTAATTTGTCATTGTGATGTTTTGATGTGTGTTAGAAAATTTGTGTGAGTTTCATTATTTAGCACAGGAATTTAAATGTAACCAATGAGATTATAAAGTGTGATGACATGTGACCAGTGATTGACTATGCATTGATTGTCATCCTTTAATATATAAGAACAAAAACGTTGCCATACTGGGTCAGACCGAGAGTCCATCAAGCCCAGCATCCTGTTTCCAACAGTGGCCAATCCAGGCTACAAGTACCTGGCAAGTACCCAAACACAAGTAGATCCCCCTATTACTAATGCCAGTAATAGCAGTGGCTGTTCCCTAAGTCAACTTGACTTCTCCTCCAGGAACTTGTCCAAACCTTTTTTAAACCCAGCCACACTAACTACCCTAACCACATCCTTTGGCAAAGAATTCCAGAGCTTAATTGTATATTGAGTGAAAAAGAATTTTCTCTAATTTGCTTTAAATGTGCTACGAGCTATCTTCACGGAGTGCCCCCTAGGTATTCTATTATCTAAAAGAGTAAACAACTGATTCACATTTACCCATTTTAGTTCTCTCATGGTTTTGTAGATTTCCATCATATTCCATCTCAGCCGTCTCTTCTCCAAGCTGAACAGCCCTAACCTCTTTAGCCTTTCCTCATAGGGACGCCAATCCATTCCCTTTATCATTTTGCTTGCCCTTCTCTGTACTTCTCCATCGCAACTACATCCTTTTTGAGATGTGGTGACCAGAAATGTACACAGTATTCAAGGTGCAGTTTCACCATGGAGCGATACAGAGGCATTATGACATTCTCTGTTTTAGTCACCATAAATTCTTTATATTTTTAATTTTATCTTCTTGTGCTTATTTTTCTTTTATATATATTTCATATATATATGTTTCCTTCTTTTATAAGGATGCAGAGAACAATGCTCCAGAATAAATAATGGCAGCGGTTGAAATAGGCCCCTGCTGTAAAGATGGATTCTTGAATATGACGCCAATGTTGGGCAATGTGAATTGAAGGGAAGTGAATTTATACTTTTATTTTAAATGTTAAATGTTAAAGATATTTAAAAAAACAAAAAGTGATGTGGTCCGATGATTATGATAGAGCGCAATGGGTTTGCGATATAATTCACCCAGTGCTACTTTTTACGAAGGTCCTTTACAATTTACGATTTATTTTATTAATTGCCCGATAATGCAATAACCTTGAAAATTATTTGTGTGGCAATCTGTTCTCCCTTCTCATCCATACTGGAAGTGGGGCGCACACATGTATGCCCGATTTTATAACATGCACGCGCAGGCGCGCGTACATTTATTTATTTATTTGTTTATTTATGAACTTTTTTATACCGATGCTTGTAGAAAAACATCACACCGGTTTACAATCAACAATGTAATAAAACCATGCTATAAAACCCGGGGTTGGCGCACGCAAGGGGGTGCACAATTGTGCACCTTGCGCGCGCCGAGCCGTGCTGCCTTCCCCCGTTCCCTTCCCCCTAGCATGACCTTCCCACCCCTTCCCCTAACCTTACCCCCCTAGCCCTACTCTAACCCCCCCTCTACTCTTTCAGGAACCTAAAAATGCAAAAGTGGACAAAACCAAAGAGAGACAATCACTGTCTCTCAACCGATTCACTCAACAGATTCAGGCAAGAACACAAAGAAAAGCTAAAAGGATGGGAAACAGCAAGGTAAAATCAGCAAGATGAAAGATTCAGATCCACAATAACAAAAGCACAAATACCACCCCTCCTAAACTAATAAAACCTCCAACACCTAGTCCAGAGCTCACCTAAACACCACCCGGCACTGTCAAAATGGTCCTGGAAGACATTGCCTTTTATTTGCCTGCAAGGAGGAGTGTCCAGGAAATCTGACGGACAGCACTATACCACCAATCACACCCAAGGTTACCTCTGCTCACATTTTTTAACCAATAGTGAACACCGTGGCACTTTCCAGCTTTAGGCCTGGTTTACCACTGGATTTCTTTTAATCACGGTTTTCTACATTACTCACTTTGGGGTAGATTTTCAAAGATGCACGTGTGCATCCATGTGTGCGTGCTACCTGGTGCGCATACATGGACGCCCGATTTTATAACAGGCGGGTGTCGGCCTGCGCAAGGGGGTGCACACTTGTGCATCCTGCGCACCGATGCCCATGGCCTTCCTCAGTTCCCTCCCAGTCCGCTCCAATTTCGGAGCAGACTGGGAGGGAACTTCCCAATCCCCTACACTAATCCCTTTCCCTAACCTACCTGCCCCCCCTAGCCCTAACCTAGCCCCACCCCCAATCTTTATTTTACCTTTTGCACCTGCCTCGGGGCAGGAGCAGGTTGCATGCGTTGGCACCTGATCCCCCAGCACAGCGGCAAATGGCTGCTGGGCCGGGGACCTCTAGCTCCGCCCCCTCCCCGAGGCTCTGGGCCTCACCTGCGTGATCGGGCCTTTGAAAATTGGCCCAGCGCATGTAAGGCCGGTCACGCACGTAAATCTTTGAAAATCTACCCCTTTTGTGCAGATTTTCTATTTTACTCATGGGTTTTTTTTTGTGTGATTTTTGTTTTTACCCCGGTCTCAGTTGCACGACATTAGCTTATTGCAGACTGTGGCACTGTGGATTTCTAGTACCATGTGAGCAAACTGAAACTCGCGCTAAAATTTAACTCCAATTTTAGAGAGGTTTTCTTACATCGTCCCCTGAAACCTTAATGCAAGCTACCAAAGACCGGGGTCACTAAGCCTTTTTTCCCCATTCTGTGTCCATGGGACAAGATCTTGATTAGTCAGATTGTCAGGCCACACAGGAAGAGTTAAGAAGAGGCAGAGTCATAGCAGAAAGAATTAGATGCCAGGCGAAACTGCTGAAAGGCAGTACAAAGAGAAGCAGAATCATATGTGGGTGTGAGTGTGGGGTTCACCCTCAGCTGCACAATACACAACCAGGGTCCTCTTACCTGAAGAGAAAACTATCACACAGAGACCGAACCGACGATCCACATTACATCTGACCTTCACCCTGGGATAAAGAAAATGGCTCAGTTATTGGAAAGGACTCATGGGAGAGCGAGAAATTGGATTCTGGCTCAATATGAGGTCAGCTCTGGGAGCTGGGGCTGGAAGCTGGGCCTTTTTAGTCCTTGGAAGGAAACCAGCTCAGAAACCCCAGCAGATACATGAAAAAAAAAAAAAAAAAAGAGGAAGAATCAGCAGGGACAGTTTTTGGAACCGATTCTTTGGTGTTTAGTCACCTGGGGGAACTCAGGAAGAGATCAGTTTTATGGATTTTACAGGAAGGAATTTCATGATTTGTCTGCACTGTACTTGCAATGAATGTGGATAAAACTCAGGAGGGTCACATGACATGGAGGAGCAATTAATGTGCTGCTTCATTATAATCAGGCAATAAGTGGGACTTATATAGCAATTTGAATTGAAACAGGACTAGAATATGCTTTACAAATGTGATCCCATCAATAAAATATGCAAACAGCAACATCTAACAGGAGGCCTCACAGAGCATTTTTCTTTCCTGGACCACATGGAGGAAGGTTGGGGGGGGGGGGGGGGGGGAGGGGACAGTTATGAAGGGAAGGGGGTGAACCCTTACGCAGGACCAGCTGTAGAGTAACCAGCATCCCATGCAAAAGCAGAAACTGCCACCTCCCCCCTGCACTACCTCCTTCAGCAGTGGCAGCGGATCCAACACAGTATACTTATCTCTCCCCCCCACCACCACCACACTTCCCTCAACCGAGCACCAGCATTCCCCACCCCCCCCTCTCTCCCCTAACATCCTTTCATGTCTCTCCCCTTTCCTCCTCAACAGCATCCCCCTCTTTTTCTCCACTCCCCTTCTCCTCCTCCCTGCTGGCTTATCCTTCACCCAGCACCACAGACAGAAGCTTCCTTCCTCCTGGCGCACACGTTATAAAATCTGTGCATCCATGCGCGCGCGCGCGCACGCGTGCCGGGAACCACGCGCACGTGGACGCTCGCGCGTGGGTATGAAAATTCACTTTTAGAAAAATATTTATTACGCGCCTCTACAGAAATGTCCGGGGCATCCAACTGTAGGGGAAAAGAAAATGCTGAATGTTTTGTTGACTAGTTAGAGGATTACCTCCGGATTTTCATAGAAATGAACACTCTGATCACTGACCATTGTTAAGGTTTGTGGGTATGTGGACCCTTTGCCTGAGGTGAGAGTTGTTACCACCTGTGGGGAGGTAACAACCCACAGGCCCACACCAGCGGGAGGCGAGGTCAGGCAGAGCAGGGAGCTCTGGGTGAGATGTGGAGAGGTCCCGAGGAGCCAGGAGGGATTCCCACAGTAGACAGACAGGCTGGTGATAATACCTGGGCAGAGGCCCCTGAGGGGGAAGGTGCTAGGCGGGCCGCGGAGCGGGAGGTGCGAGACTGGCCGTGCAGGAGGTACGCTGGAGAGCAACCCCGAGGGGCGGAGCTGCGCAGTGAAGGAGGTGCTGATGTAATGACGTAGACCAACCCGCGGAGCAGGGAAACCCGAGTCAGATCTCTAGTGATGACGTGGGCTCAACCCTGAGGAGTGGGAAGCACTGACAGTCTCTGCATAACACGAGAGCACGACCGCGAGCAGCGGGGAAGCGCTGACAGTCTCTTGTATAGCACGTAGGCATAGCCCCGAGGAGCAGGGAAGCGCTGACGGTCTTGTACAGCACGTAGACACGACTCCGAGGAGCGGGGAAGCGCTGACGGTCTTGTACAGCACGTAGGCATAGCCCCGAGGAGCGGGGAAGCGCTGACGGTCTTGTACAGCACGTAGACACGACTCCGAGGAGCGGGGAAGCGCTGACGGTCTTGTACAGCACGTAGACACGACTCCGAGGAGCGGGGAAGCGCTGACGGTCTTGTACAGCACGTAGACACGACTCTGAGGAGCGGGGAAGCGCTGACGGTCTTGTACAGCACGTAGACACGACTCCGAGGAGCGGGGAAGCGCTGACGGTCTTGTACAGCACGTAGACACGACTCCGAGGAGCGGGGAAGCACTGAGGTAGAACTCCCGAGAGGTAAAGGTGTTCCAGGGGGCAGCCCCGAGGAGCGGAGAGCCGTGCAGGGTAGGACTTCAGGAAAGGGCGGGGCCATCCCGAGGAGTGGGGAAGGCCAGGAGACCAAGTCCCAGTGAAGTGGGCACACTGGCCCCCGAGGAGCGGGTACCGGACTGAGTCCAAAGTCCAAGTAGTCTGATAGCGTAGCCACAGGAACACGGAGGCAGGAGCTGGTAGAGACGTATGGAAATCGTTACCAAGTCGGCTAGCTGGGGGCGAAGGTGGAGCTTAAGTACCTTGATCCGATGATGTCATCAATCAGGGACTCCCCTGAGGTTCCCGCCGAAGAGGCTTCAAAGGAGGGTCCAGTGGCGCGAGTGCCTGCGCCTAGGAAGGCCCAGAATTGACGTGGGTGGCAGCGGCGTCTAGGCCGCCATGAGGAGACCTGGGGATCGCGGCGGTGGAGAATAGCCTGCGCCACAAGCAGGCCTGGAGAGGGAAGGAGAACGGTGCAGGATGGGAGTAGGCGCGGTCGCAGCCGTCTGCGATCGACGGTCATAACAACCATAGGCTTCTGTGATTTTGCAGTGTCCGTTTACGTTGCAAAATTTGTGACAGTAGGAATCTGCTTTCTTTTCTCTCTTTTTTTTTTTTTTTTACATTTTCTTTTGTCCTCATATAGTTTCCTCCTGCTCCTTTCAGTTTCTAAATGGCTTTTACTGGAAGTACCAGGCTTCTGGGGTGAAATCTGCACAGCGGCATCATGGAAATGCTATTTTCTTGCAATAGGTTGAGATTCCATGTTTCGGCTATCATAGTACCCTGTTAAAAAAAAAAAAAAAAAGTAGATATGTTATAGAGAAGGCATGAGCTTTACAACAAATCCTGTTTCCATAATAACACTCCCTCTGATCAGCGATCAGAGATTTCATTTACAGCAATATTAAAATAAAGCTGCAAGATCCCTTTCTCCCTCCTCTTCCCCCCCCCCCTGATATTAATATGCACATAAATGAATATCATAAAATCAGTTCCAAATATTTACAATCTTATTCATGGCTGCATCGTGCAGGAGGAAATGCCCGCCCAGCAGATGGCCAGTGTAAATACCTCCTGAAAAACAGGTTTGGCCTGCAAGCAGAGCAGTAGCAGACTTCCACTGGCAAGCAAAATTTGAACAGGATTACAGTGAGATTATCCTCAAAAAAAAAAAAAAAAAGGAAGCAGGTGCTTCAGCCATCCCCTTCTATCAACTGGAAAGCTGCAATAGGTTTTAATGGAAACATACAGAGTATTCAGGACTCCTCCTTCAGAGTGTGTATGAAGAAGCACGAATTGGCACATGTAAACGAAACACATCAGTACCAGGAATAATGAGACATGAACTTACACATGCAATTATCAATCTGATCATTTTTTATCTAAACAGAGGGACTATTCTACTCTAACGCCCCCCTCCCCCCTGATGACTGAAGGGAGAATGATTTCCTGGCCATAAATGTATCCTACCTATTGAAGCAGTGGACACCTGGCCCCATATGTCAGGTTCATGACTGCACAAGTGTCAACGAAATCATGTATACTGGCCCCCACTGAGTGGATGAAAAGAACGGACACGCACAATGTAAATTAGCAAAAGCTTTTTTCAGGAGCTGTGATAACATCACTTAATTGGAAGACATTTTCTAGTGATGGAAGAACATGAAAGAAACCTCCGTAGCCCTCATTAACTTTATTGTGGAAATAGCAAGGGAACCAAGTAGGCCTTATGCATCTCCCATCTCTGGTTTATATAGATATATATATATTTTTCCCCCTTTTTATGCCCGCACTGTGGCTTTCTGTGTTTGGGCCAGGATGCCGGCGAAGTGAGACGCTGCACGTCTCCGCGACCCATCGTTGTAAACTTCAGGGTGCAGACAGTGCTGCTCTCGTACGTGCTCAGGCCTTTCCTGCTCCCACTTCTGGCGGGTCGCGCTCTTTTACCTCCCGTGGAAGTGACTCGCCTACATCAGTGACTCTCCTTCACCATCCAAGGTAATTCAGAGTCCGGCACGGGAGTCAGTTTAGGAGGAAATTGCTATTTTAGGAGGAAGTTTTCAAAGGAGTTACACGCATAAATGTATCATGCTATCGTAGCAGTTTTCAAAAGCCCACTTACTCGGGTGAAGTGCATTTACACGTGTAAAACCCAATTTTAAGCCTGTAAATGCTTTTTTTTTTTTTAAATCAGGCCTTTAGTCTACTAAAAGATAAACTAAATATAATGGGGTAGATTTTAAAAGCCCTGCCAGATTTATGCACGCAGGGCACTTGCACGCCGGCGCGCCTATTTTGCATAGGCCGCCGTCGCACGCAAAGCCACGGGACGCGTGTAAGTCCCGAGGCTTTGCTTGGCGGCGTGTTGGGGGCGGCGCGGTGTTCAGGGCGTGTCCGGGGGCGCGTCCAGAGGCGTGACGGCGGTCCGGGGGCGGGGCCGAGTGCTCCAGCACAGCGGCCTGTGCCGGGGCAGGGAGCCAGCGACGCGCGCAAGTTACGCCTGCCTCTGGCAGGCGTAACTCAACGAAATAAGGTAGGGAAGGAGGATTTAGTTAGGGCTGGGGGGTGGGTTAGATAGGGAAGGGAGGGAAAGGTGGGGGGGAGGGGACAAAAAAAAAAGTTCCCTCCGAGGCCGCTCCAATTTCGGTGGGGCCTCGGAGGGAACGGAGGCAGGCTGCGCGCCGACCCTGGATTTTAAAAGATACGCGTGGCTACGCGCTTATCTTTTCAAATCCGGCGTACTTTTGTTTGCGCCAGTTGCGCGAACAAAAGTATGCGCACGGGTACTTTTTAAAAATGTGCCCCATTATGCAATAAATCTCACAAGCCACAGTTGTAGGCTTTATTTCTCAGAATCAGAAGAGTTATATAAAATTAATCCTATGGAATATGGGAGCGGAGTAACCCACAGAACCTGTCTATCCCAACCGTACAAGCGTTAACACTGTGATCGCTCGCCAAACTGAAAGAAACAGTCATTCCTTCTCTCCCCATCCCAGACCAGGAGTAGGACAATGTGATGGACAAGATCTCAGAGACGCAATTCTGTAAGTGAGGACAGGCACCTTCCTTCAAAGCATACATGATCTCTTCTCCTGAACACAGGGCAAAGGCAATTTTGAAACCCAGTAGGCATGCAAGTAAGTTTTCAATGGGAAATGCTCCATTGAGTTTCCTAATGAAAATCCGCCCAAGTACACTGTGGGTGTTTTTTTATTCTTTTTCACAACCGTTTCCTCCTGTTCCTTTGTACTTCCAACTGAATAGGAACCAGGGCTGGGATTTGGCACCATGAGTCTTCATTCACAACTACTGGGGATTTTTCTCCCATTTTCAATTCCCATCTCCATTCCTGCCCTCAGTGCAACCGACCTAGCCTGGCCATTGTAGTGGCGATCCTGGGCCAAAGGTCATGCACCAGGACGGCCTCAGGAACCCTGTAATCATGGGCCCTAGATCCGGCCACTTGGTGTCGACCCTTAAACAATGCCCACCACTGCTCTCCTCCCCATCCCCAGAGGCTGTGAACACTGCCACTGCAGCATCCCCGGCCCTAGCTAATCCAGGGAGGGAAATACCCAATCTGGGATTCAAACTGGGGACCTTCCTCATGGCAGTGCACTGCCTCTGAGCCATTAGGCCTTTTGCATTCACTTACTTGATGCCTGCATGGGAGCAGATGCAAAAAGAGATTTGCTAATGAAATCTCCACGCATACTTTCTCTGCCTAACCTAACTGCACCCCGTTTCCAGTGTGGGTGGAAGTGTGAATGCTGTAAAACAGCGCTCTCTTTTACCCGCAAACCAGGGGGTGGGGGAAGAGTTTTCAAAATGTATTTTTACGTGGGTAAAGAAAAAAATGAAAAAAATGAAAAAAATACAAAAGGTATCGCCAAAAAATTGTGCAAATGTACACACCGTGTGCTCGGCAAACGGACGAAAATTATTTTAGAATTATTTTAGAGAACAGGACTGCATCAGCAAGCCTTTTGACAACGTGCTCAGTGTTGAGCCGTCCGGTCTTATCAATCACTTGCAGCCTGTGGGTATTCAAACAACTCTGTAGTATAATGTTTTGACTGTGTAAATTCACAAAAAATCCCGATGAAATACGAAAGCTCTAGCAAGGTAAGACAGCTTAAATTTCACAGTTCACACATTCTGATCCATTCCACTCATATATTAAGGCAGTGTACAACCTTGTACATCAAATGCCGACTCGACAGCGGCCGTGTTTCGCAGCCTGCCGGCTGCTTCTTCAGGAGTCACCAAACTCTTAATGTGTGATCTATAAAACGAAACAAACCACTGACATTTAGATATAGTGGGAAAAGAAAGCCAGTACTTAGCTGACACCGGTGCGATCACCTCTTGAAAACCGGACTGAAGGTCTCAATGTCATCCTTTGCAGAAACGCCAGGATGACATTGAGACCTTCAGTGGGAGGTATGTCCCGGTCTGGCAACTCATCCTTTATACTGTCCGCCAAGCCATGCCAAAAGATGGCCATCTGGCTGTCTTCACCCCACCAAAGTTCAGAGGCTAAGGTGAGAAACTGTATGGCATAATTGCCCACTGTGTAATTACCTTGTAGGATCTGGAGCAGCTCCATGGCAGCAAAGGCAACCCAACCCAGCACCTCAAAGATCAATCAAACCTGGTGGAAGAAGTTGTCTAGGTTCTGTATCAGGGGTCATTTCACTCCCAGAGGGGTGATACTAAATCTAGGGTGGGACCACCCAACAGAGACAGCATATAGGTCATTTTGGTATGATCCAAAGGAAAATTGGCTGCCTGAAGTTCAAAGTACATTCTGTTCTGGTTGATGAACATTCTGCAGTCTTTGGGGTTGCCTTCATACTTGGGCAGAGGTGGAAGGTGCGGCATGGAGCATTGGAGTGATAGGGGGATGCCAATGTGGACGCAGGAGTGGAAAGCCACATGGACTCCATTTGGGCCACCAGGTCTTGAAGGATGCCAATCATGCTGTTAAGCTGGTCTTGCTGCTGCTGGACCTGAAGATAGCCTGAGTTTGGGACAAATCCACAGGGTTTTATTTATTTTTATTTAAAATCTTTTCTATACCGTCGTTAAGCTAGTTGCCGTCACAACGGTTCACAATAAGGCACATAATTTCAAACTTCAATGTGTTGAATTATATTAACTTAACAGGTGCCATCAAAATACTGTAACATAGTTTCACATTAAATATTACTTAGTGGTGGTGATAAGTCATGTCAACTTTAAGTATATCGGCTATAAGATAAATTAACACTTAAGTATGGTCCTCTGTTTGCAATTTAATAGAGGTAAAGTAAGATAAAATATATACACACACACCATTTGAGTAAGCTGATGTGTGTGTGTGGGAGTTCTTTGGACTGCATCATACAATTCTCTGGATTCTACTCTTCATTCCCTTTGTGGTATGCTTGCTTAAATAGCCATGTTTTTAAACTTTTTTTGAATGCTTTGATGTCTCTTTGTGTTCTGATTTCTAAAGGCATTGTGTTCCATATTATAGGACCTGCTAGGGATAGGGCCCTATCCCTTACTTGCGTTAGTCTGGCTGTTTTTACTGAGGGAATAGTTAGTAGGGCTTTGTTTGCTGATCTCAAGTTTCTATTAGGGATGTGTACGTGAAGGGCTGTGTTCAGCCATTCATGGCCTCAACAAATTGTCATGGATGTGTAAGCCCATGGATTATGGTGTGATTGACACAACCTAGTAGGCAAACCTACTAGCCCCATGCCGACAGCTGATAGACATGCCCTACAGGGACTGAGCTGGAGCTTCACCTATACCAGCCCTGTTTCTTGCAGGTTGAGCCTTTGGATTTCAGGGGCCAGCAGGACCTGGCGAGTGCCCCTTAAGGGGCAGTCTGATGTAGTCCAGATATGAGCAATGGTCAGGGCTAGCAGTGAGAACACAGGGTCTGGGTCCATGCCAAGGTTGGGGCAGGCTACAATACAAGGAGTAACCAGAGTCCATAGCAGCAGTCAGTACCAGGCGGCAGGCAAGAAGGTAGTCAGGGTCCATTGCAGAGGTCAGAACCAGGAGTCAGGACAAGGCAGACGGACTAGGACAAAACAGGATGGACCAGGCAAGGCAAAAGATAGATGGGAGAGAGTAGGAGCAGGACAAGGATGCACAGAGGCAAAAGACAAGGCAGGGCATGGTAAGGAGACTCAGCAGAAAAAGGCAAGGCACGGCAAGAAGACACAGATGCATGAAGATAGCAACATGCACTGTAAGACCTGTTGCTGAGGCATTGGCACATATCGTGGCTGGAGTTTAAATTTCCAGCCGCATTACGTCGTCATAGAGCACCTTGGAACCTTTAAGTAGCACTGCATATGCCTAGGAAGACCTGACAATAGAGGAGCACAGCTGTGTCCTAGCTGCGTCAGCAGTATGAGGTCCACAGAGCCTAGTGGCGGTGTGGCCCAGCCAAATGTTTCTTAGACCTCAGAGGGTATTACAGAAGACTTATATCCAACTACTCAGAGAAGGCTGAACCTCTCATGTGGCTGTTGAGGAAGAAGGTCCCTGGAGAGTGGTCCACTGAAGCTGGAAAGGTGATCCAAGCTCTAAAAGAAGTCATATGTAAAGCACTAATCCTGATAAGACTGGACTTAACCAAACCCTTTATAGTGCAAACCGACACCTTGGAGGTAGGCTTGGGGGCAGTCTTGGCTCAAGAGAAGGATGGCCAAGATCATCCCATAGTGTATATTAGCCAGAAGCTAATGCCTGCGGGCATGATGACGTCACCAGCAGGTATGGCCGCCTAGAATGTGAGCTCCTGGCGCAAACCTGTAATATTTGCTACTATCGTCGGCATTCGTCCTTCTCACGCGCTGCAATTGTGCACAAATAGCCTGTAAAGGTCTCCCAATGGCGGCGAAGTGTAAAAATATCGATTTACAGCAGTTTTCGTACTCGAAATCGGAGGGAGAATCAAGTGCCCCACCGACAGACCAGGCCTCAGGCAATACTCAAGAGGCCGAGCTCAACCATGCGGCACCGCTGGCTATCAGTGACTTACCCTCACGTTCAGAGCTCCGGGAATGGTTCGTAGAGCTCCAGTCAAATTTAAAGCAGCATAAACAGGATCTTCTTCATTTGATCACTGAAATTAAGGAGGATATGGCTGCCATGGGCACAAGGTGTCGATGAACTTGACATACGGCTAGAACGCCAGGAAGATCTCCTTCAGAAAACGGGGGAAGCACATAATGCGAGTCGCGCTGAACAATTGGCGCTTGAAGAAAAAATCAAAGACCTGGAAAATCGGTCCCTTAGGAACAACTTGCGCATACGAGGGGTCCTGGATCAGCCAGAATATCTTGACTGTCGGGAGGTGGCTCTCTGTATCTTCCGTTTCCTCATGGCCTCCGCATCACCTAATGGGCTGAAGGACGCGGCGGCCTCCCTTAATTTTAGCATTGAGAGGGCACATCGCGTACAGCAGAGCTTTCCAGACTTTTCATGTTGGTGACACACTTTTTAGACAAACATAATTTCGTGACACAGTAATTCAGTCTACTAGCAAACCAGAGGTTAAAGGTTAAATGAACGAAATGTATTTCGACAATTTATGTATGTTTCCTTAAATATATACATAATAAAATGTTTCACGACACAACCTATCTTGTGAAAACCTTTCATTTATATTAAAAATACATAATATTCCAAGATTAATGTTATTGTTATAATTTATGAATAACAATAATAAAACAAAGTTATTGTGTTATTCAATTTACCTCTTTAATGAGATATATGAGCTTGATGGGATGAACACAGCTTTTGAATATTTGGTGTTAATAAAAAAGTCCAAAGGGTCTTCTGCGTAATTTAAAAAAAAAGCTGGCCAGTTTCACACTATAAAATTATTTGATAGCCTCATTCAACTAATTCTATATGGCTATGAGAGTGAAGTCTGGAATTTATAGGAAGGGACAGAATGTCAATATAAATCCTGCCCCTCCAGTTCTGTAATTCTGTGCATCCACTGAAATTCCCCCAAACAATGGAGCTTGAAAGTTTCCCTTACAGCTCATCATACTAAAAGATATTTTCAAATTCTGGTGTCACCTCACAGTAACAGCAACACAAACACCTTCCACTGCCAGGCACATTGTGAACTAACACAAAACCCCGCAAAAAAGACACTCAAAATCTATACTGGAATCCCATCGTAACATAACAGTAATAACACCAAGGACTCAAACAACAATAACCCTGCCTGTGAAAAAGCAAGGGTAAATATTACACTGGGTCCTAGAATACCAATACACCACCTACTGAGGAAACAAAACAAACCAGATTGCTAAGGATCCCTATGCTAGCAGAATCTCTCATCGTGGTCACACACACAGAGCAGAGACAGACCCTCACCAAATACAGAATACAAAATAAAGAAGCACAAATTAGACAAAAACTGAAATGGAAACCCCAAGAAGCCAGACTCTGTGTATTAACAATGGAAAAACAGAACCACCATTCCTCATAAAACAAATAAAATCAAGAAACATAAAGCATCAGTTATAATAGTAAAACCATACTAATAAAAGAATATTTTAAAACTACTGAGAAATAGAATTTCTATTAATTAAAATCATATACATTTTTTACAATTTCCCAAACACCAACAAAATATTTCAAAACAGCACATGTATCAAATAACACCCAATAATTAAAACTAATAAGGATTTTAAAAAGCCCCTGTTGTCCATACGTGGGAGCTCTTGATTTCCAGTCACCCTGATATTGTCAAGGATTTTGAGGTTATCCTCTCTCTCACACATACTCACATGTCCATTCTCTCTCACACATACACTGTCACATACATACACATTCATGCTCTTATACCCACCATAACTTCTCGCTCTCACAGACACTGACACACTCTCAGGCTCTAAGGCACTCTCTCCCCCTCCACACACACCCCCCACACAAACTCTTACTCCCCTGGATTTTCTCATACACAATCATGCTCTTACTCTCTCTGGCTCCCTCACATACACACAAATACACACACCCAGGCAGGCTCCCAGTCATTCTCACACACTGAAACTGACCCCCAGGCAGGCTCCCATTCTTTTTCAAACCACTCCCTCACCATCCCCCTGGCATGCACCAATTCATTCTCACACACACAGACCCCAGGCAGGCACCAATTCATTCTCACACACACATACACCACACACAGGCAGGCACCTATTCTCACACATTCAAACCCCAGGAAGACACCCATACATTCTCATACACAGACACACCTTTAGGCAGGCACCCATGCATTCACACACATACACCCCCAGGCAGACTCCCATTCATACACATGCACACACTAAAGGCAGACCCCCTTTCTTTCTTTTGCCAGCAACCTCGGAGCCTCTCTCATTCCTCTGCTGCCACTGTCACTGCTGCCGCGTGGCTATTGGGGAGGCGCTGATTGCTGCTCCTGGCACTGAAGCCCATTCTGCTGCCTCCTCTGTGCAGGCCCCGTGGGCTTCCACTTCCTCCATGTTGATCTCATACATTGTGAGATCCGCATAGAGAAAGTGCTACTCTTGCACACTCCCAAAGATTACATGTGCCAATCACTAAAAAGTAATTTTTTTTTTTTTTTTTTTTAATCTTTGCTGTCTGATCTTAGTTTTCTAATCGGTTGGTCACATGCTTTTTTGTTCCACCTTCCCTTTCTTAGTTTTTGCCAATTCCTTTCATATTGTCTTTTTTTCTATTTCTTTTCTCTCCATCTATCTTCTTCCCTCAAACTCACAGTCAGGTTCTCATTCTCACATGCTTTCTCTCTCTCTCACACACACACACACAGGCTCTCACTCTCACATGCTTTCTCTCATACAATCATTCATACACAGTCTCTCTCTTGCACATGCTGTCTGACTCTCATACACACAGGCTCTCTCTCACTCCCACATGCTGTCTTGCTCAAACACAGGCTCTCACTGTCACATGCTCTCTCTCATACAATCATTCATACGCACAGGCTCTCACTGTCACATGCTGTCTCTCTCACACAGGCTCTCACATGCTGTCTCTGCAAACATTCAGGTCCTCACTCCCACACAAAGTCTCTCAACTCACTCTTACACACAGACAAACAATCTCTTAACTCATCTCATACACGCACACAATCTCTCAACTCAATTCATACACGCACACAATCTCTCAATTCATCTCATACAGACACTCTACGGGCCCTCAGCCTCTCTCTTACCTCTGGGCCTCCTCTTCACGGATCACTGCAGTCCAAAGAACTCCCACACACACACATCAGCTTACTCAAATGGTGTGTGTGTTGCGCAACACACCGGCACACTGCAGGCAACACACTAAAGTGTCGCGACACACACTTTGGAAAGCTCTGGCGTACAGGGTACCTGAAATATGGAGAGACCTAGAGACATATTAATATGTATGCAAATATTCAGAGAAAAAGAGCAGCTTTACAATTTAGCTAGGAAGCAGCGTGAATGGCTGTGGGAAGGCCATAAAATCTGCATTTTCACTGATCTGGTGGCATCTACCCTCCTCAAACGATTTGATCTGAGAGTTGTGACCACTGCACTTCAGGGACACGCTGTCAGGTATCATTGGACTTTCCCTTTTGGACTTTTGTTTACCATTGATGGAGTTACCTATAGTGTTAAAAATCTGGCGGAGGCGAAGGAGGCATTTACTAAAGCGAACATACCACTTACACTGCCCACAGGACGCCCAGAGGAAATACCATATAGAATGGCTTCTATACCGAGATGACAACCTGTGGGCAACACCATGTGTTTGGAGCATCAGGAACTCACTCCTCACCACCCCCCTAACAAGCAGGTGACTGAGCTGTGATTCTATACTTTGGGAATTATTTGCCACACTACCTGGGTGGCAGAGTCCGACGGATAGCTTTAAGATGATTCACACAGGACTGCGTGATACTAAGTATGTGACTTCATAGTGACAATTTTTTTTTTATTATTTTTTGATGGAGATTGATTCCTTTTCTAGGAGTCGCATGCGATTTCAGAGGCAATAGGCTGGGATGCGACATACTTGCTGGAGAGCACTCCCCCCATGTTAGAAGGTATCCGGGGAGTGGATACAGTATAATTGTGGGGGATGGGAAGGGTGGGGGTAATACCCATGAGCTCACGGGGAATGTTATATAATGTTTACGGTTGTTTTTCCATTTTATTCAAAGGCTTATCCATAGCAGGTACAGGTCCTATAGGCTTCCAAAAGGGTGTTGAGGCCATGTGATGGCTTTGAAATTGTGGTCCCTTAATGTTAAGGGCCTTAATTTCCATAAAAAAGAGGCAACTATTGCAGAGAGACTTACAGCAGCAGTGGGTATCCATAGCATTAATTCAGGAGACTCACTTGCACAAGCGCCATGAAGGGGTGATGCAGGTACCGGGATATCCTAACATCTATCTAGCTGCTAGCACCCGTGGCACTAAATATGTGGGCGTAGGCATTCTAATTGCACAGAAATTTATGTATGAATATGTATCCCATGTGGCAGATCCTTTAGGGAGGTATATTATTTTGAAAATACGGATGGACCAGAAGGTATTTACCATTATAAATGTTTATGCGCCTAACTCAGAGCAGGGTACATTCCTACACTCCCTGGACAAAGTTTTAACCCACTATGTGGAGAGGCAATTATTATGGGGAGGAGATCACAATTTAGTTCGTAATCCAAGGATTGATACCTCTAATCGCAGAAATACAGGTAGCTGGAAAGCTACGTTTGAATTGGCCACAATCATGCATATCTGGGGGGTGACAGATATATGGCAATCACATAATCCGTTGTCCAGGATGTATACCTTTTACTCACATCCCCACAACACTTACTCCAGGATAGGTTTTATTCTTGTTGCTAAGGGGCTACAGAGTCAAATCCTAGATGTGGGTATCGGAGACATTACGTGGACGGATCATGCCCCTGTGTGGGCCTCCTTCATGATTGCACCTCAGGACTCGGGCTGGAAGTTTTGGAAACTTCGTGACGGCCTGTTAGGGGATGAGGCAAAATGCAAGATAGTGACTGATCATCTTCAGGATTATTTTAGGTATAATACAGGGTCCGTAGCAGTGGCAGGTTCTCTATGGGAATGTTCTAAAATAGTTATGCGTGGTCAACTCATCGTTATGGCGTCGGCTGGTAAGAAAAGGAGGGAAAGGCATAGGACTGAACTACTTGGTACGCTGAATCTTTTGGTGCATCAACATGCACTCACGCTTAATACTGACCTCTTGCAGAAATTACGTGCCACTCGTACGGAATTAAATCTATTGGACTCTGCCTGGGTGGCACACGCTCTGGAATGCATGAAGCAAAGGTATTTTGAAGGTCATAATAAGGCTGGTAGACTACTGGCTCAACAAATGAAGCATTGTGCTCTCCAGAACAACATAGCCAAGATTAAAGATTTTAGTGGGCAATTAGTAACTACTACCCAGGACATCAGAGCCTGTTTTACAAAATTTTATATGAGCCTTTACCAGAGAGATGACTCGATCACGAATGCCTCAAGAGATCAGTATTTACATTCTGTGATGCCTCCTTCTATATCTGTTGACTAATAAGGGCTTCTCGATGCACCTATTAGCTATGAAGAAGTGCGGGCAGCTATAAAGGATTTGAAAGCAAGCAAGTCACCAGGACTTGACAGCTTTACGGGAAGCTATTATAAAAAATGCATTGCCCACCTTATAGATCCCCTTACAATTTTTTTAATAGTTTAAGGGATGGAGCCACAGTACCCATTCATTCCAACTTGGCTGGTATCACAAAACTTGCCAAATCAGGGAGGGACCCATTTCTGTGCAGTTCATACCGCCCAATCTCTCTCGTTAACATGGATTTAAAAATCTTAGCGAAGGTCCAATGCAAGAGTAATGAGGTGGTTCCTGGCCCTCCAACTTGGTTCTTCCAGAACTAGTTCATAAGGATCAAGTCGGATTTATTCCACAGCGGATGGCTGCAGATAACATCCGCAAAGTTACAGACATATTCTGGTGGGTTAAGAAAAAGAGGATACCACTCCTTTTACTAGCTATCAATCTTGTGCATTGGGAGTTCCTTTTTGCTACATTAAGTAAGATGAGCTTCGGGCCTTTGTTTATTCAATGGATTAAAATTCTTTATCATGACCCAGCTGCCAGGATAAAGGTAAATGGCGGTTATGGAGATGCTTTTCCTGTCTGAAGCGGGGCCAGATAGGGGTGCCCGTTATCCCCATTATTATTTGCCCTTTTCCTGGAACCATTCGCTAATAGAGTATGAACCTCGGACAGGATTGAAGGGGTGCGGTTGGGTGACTTACATCTAAAAATCTCCCTTTTTGCTGATATTTTGTTAACAATTACCAACCCGGTTGAGTCTCTACTTGGGGTCACCGCTGAGATACAGGCTTTTAGCGAGGTCTCCAGTTTTAAAATTAACCTTGATAAATCTGAGCTACTTAATGTTTCTGTTGACATAGCTATGGTTCACGATTTATGACAGCATTATCCCTTTAAACTGGCTCCCGTTTCGCTTAAATACCTTGGGGTACATGTTGGATCTGATGTTAATGATCTATTTCATCTTAATTATGCCCCGTTGCTCAGAGCTATCCAAAAATATATTCAGGCATGGGACAGGGGACATCATTCCTGGCTGGGGTGCATAGCGATTGTGAAAATGAATATTTTACCCAGATTTTTATATCTATTCATTACAGTGCCAATATACCTTAGCCCAGCTATCCTACGCTCATGGTAAAAAATGTTGTTCGATTTCATTTGGCGCAGGCGGCCTCCAAGACTATCACGGTGCTTGCTGTATCTACCATAGGATCGGGGAGGGCTTGGAGTTCCTCATCTAGAGTGGTGCTATATGCTGGTGCAGCTCATAGCTATCCCCGATATTCATAGGAAGGCATCCGCGAAACAGTGGGCCTCCTTTGCAGAGCAGATTATAGGGAGTATGCCACTTAGAGCGATGATATGGCAACCCAGCAATACATGGGTTCCCACTAGTACTATGTCACTCTCCCTTGAAACGACCATGGTTTAAATGGAAAAGACGCCTGGTTGGGGAACGAATATATTTTTATTCTACTCATGTATCTTATTTGAGCAATTTCCTTGCTGGTCATGCTAACCTGTCTTTTCGTGTGTGGCACAAAAAGGGTCTTACAAAACTGGAGCATTTTCTCAGTGGGGGGTTCTATAATGACATGGCCACAGTTACAACACACTTACCACTTGTCATCTGGGGACTTTTTAGCAGGGTACCAAATATCTCACTTTATTCATACGCCTCATGTTTTGTCTTCCTTGAGTAAAGGAAAGACGTTGTTGGAACATTATTGTGAAGACATAGATAAGAAACGGGATATGGTTTCTAAATTATACCTCTTATTGCTTGGTATTGAGTCCCAACCTTTCCCACATACCCTGGCTTCAGAGAAGGATTTGGGGGCGCACTATCTCAGTGGAGGAATGGACCCAGCTGTATATAGCTGCACGGAAGTGCTCTGTGTCTGCCACCTTACAGAAGAAATGTTATAAGCTGATCACTCGATGGTATATTACACCCCATATGTTACATCGTAGATATCCGAACATCAGTGATTTATGTTGGCGTCAGTGTGGGCAAGTTGGGACCTTCCTGCATATGTGGTGGTCATGCTTCCATGTTCAAAGACTGTGGGTAAGCGTTGCGAACTGGGCTTCCACATCGAGTACTGAACAAACCACAGACTCAATTATGTCAACAGGTCTTTATTGCGACTAGGTTGGCAACTGCTAGCCATTGGAAACAGTCTGATGTTTCATCTCTACGGATTATTCACCAAAAAGTACATTATTTCTGGAGAATGGCGGCAGTCACTGCGGAACTACATAATACCTCAGCCACATTTCGGACAATCTGGACGCCCTTTTTGGATTGGGAGAAGACGGTTATTTCTTAGAAACTGTACTACTGCTTATGATTCTAATTACTTAGCTATTGTACATTTATTCATGTACTGTACCTTCTTTAGATGGTTCAGCTGAGAGCCTTTCTAGGTCTGTTAGAGTGGTGAGCTCATTGGGGGGGGGGGGGGGGGGAGGATTGGGGAGTGGGGCATTATAGGGGAATGTGGGGGTTCCCTGTGATATGAAACTCTTGAGAGATTAAGTTTTTCATATGTGCACTGTTTTGTGTTTTGTTCCGTTTTCTTTCAACACAATAAAATTATAAATTAAAAAGAAGCTAAAGCCCAGGGAGATATGATACTCGACAATCCAGAAGGAGGCCTTGGTGGTCAAGTGGGCCTTAGAGGCTTTTTGAAATTTTTATTTATTTTATTTATAAAATTTAGAACCCGCTGATCAACAAATCTCAGCGGGGAACAATACATTCATAATTAAAACATATAACTATAAATTACAGAGGAAAAACTGTTCTTGGAGGAGAAATCTCTTAACTGCTATTAATCAAGTTTACTTAGGGCCGGATTTTTAAATCTGTGCACAAATGTATGCCCGATTTTATAACATGTACACGCAGCCGCGCGCATGTTATAAAATCTGGGGTCAGTGCGCGCAAGGAGGTGCACACTAGTGCACCCTGCAAGCGCCAAGCCCTAGGGGAGCCCCAGTGGCTTTCCCCGTTCCTCTGAGGCCGCTCCAAAATCGAAGCAGCCTCGGAGGGAACTTTCCTTCGGCCCCCCCCCCCCCCACCTTCCCCTCCCAGCCCCTACCTAACCATCCCCCCAGCCCGAAAATAAATAAAACCCTTACCTTTGTTGCAGAAGTTACGCCTGCCGGCCAAGTGCCAGCACTCAATCCCCCGGCTCAGTGGCCTAGCAGAGGCCTCTGGTCACGCCTCCGGACTGCCATGCCCCTTTTTTCAAGCCTCAGGACATACGCGCGTCCCGGGGCTTGCGTGCGTCACTGGGCCTATGCAAAATAGGCTTGGCGCACGCAGGAGCGGGTTTAAAAGCCCTTTTAAAATCCGCCCCTTAGGGAATAGCCACTGCTATTAATTGCATCAGTAGCATGGGATCTTCTTGGTGTTTGGGTACTTGCCAGGTTCTTGTGGCCTGGATTGGCCTCTGTTGGAAACAGGATGCTGGGCTTGATGGGCTCCTGGTCTGACCCAGCATGGCAATTTCTTGTGTTCTTAACATTAAAACAGGAAAAGCCAAAACTCTCCCACTCTCATGTCTAAAATAACCTAACATTAGCTGCTGGGATGGCAGTTCATGTTTGTGACAGATTACTAACCTCTCTGGATAAAAAGGAACAAGGAATCCAATGCAAGAGGGATGAGGTGGTTCCTGGCCCTCCAACTACAAGGTCTGGCATAGGGTGGGGAAGAAAAACACCAATGGATGCTTCCTGTCTAGAGAAGTGTCTCTAGTGCAGGCAGGAGTTCACCCTAGTAAGGGTGAGCTGAGGAGGAGGGTATGTGAGGGAGTATACAGGAAACTCCCTCAGAATACCTTAAAAGACCGGCCATTGCTACCTGGGCTGGTCCTCCTTAAAACTAACCCCACAAGGGATTCTGGGTAGAGGAAGGCTCCCCTCATTACACGATAAATCAAGACTCAGAATGGTTAGGGAGGCCCCAGGGAGAGGGCAGGAAGCCAGCCTATGCAATACCTATATCTAACTGTTTTGGTTGATACAAAAAACTGCTGAGGTAAGCAGCCTTTTATGCTGCACTTTTTCCTTGTCTCTAAATAAACTGCTGTTTGTGTGGAATCAGCCAGGGTTTCTCAACTTGCAGCCATTTCCAAGCATCCACAATGCCACAGTGCATGAGCATTTGGGATTGCACACTACCCTTCTTTAGACATTAGTCCAATAAAATGTTTTACAGCTTACAAAGAATCATTTTCTATCAAAAAATAACATTTATTTACTTTAAAATATTTATATTCTGCAACCTCAAAATTTAAAATTTGTCCAGGGCGGATCACATAAGTACATACATAATACATAGTGGGGTAGATTTAAAAAAACTACGCCCGCGTGTACTTTTGTTCGCACGACTGGCGCAAACAAAAGTACGCCGGATTATAGTAGATATGCGTGTAGCCGCGCATATCCTTTAAAATCCGGGGTTGGGGCGCGCAAGGCTGTGCAAAATCGGCAGCCTGCGCAAGCCGAGCCGCGCAGCCTGCCTCCGTTCCCTCCGAGGCCGCTCTGATTTCGGAGCGGCCTCGGAGGGAACTTTCCTTCCACTCCCCGCACCTTCCCCTCCCTTCCCCTTCCTAACCCACCCCTCCCCAGCCCTATCTAAACCCTCCCCCTACCTTTGTTCAAAAAGTTACGCCTGCCTGAGGCACGCCCGCAACCCCGCCCCCGGATGATGCGCCACCACGACGCGCCCCCCCCCCCCCCCACATGCCCCCCCCCCCCCAGGAAAGCCCCGGGACTTACGCACGTCCCGGGGCTTGCGCGCGCCGCCGAGCCTATTCAGCATAGGCTTGGCGTGCGCAGGGGGAACTTGGGGCAGGTTTTCAGGGGGTATGCGCGTATCTTACGCATGTACCCCTTTGAAAGTCTGCCCCAGTATCAACAAATATATTTATTCTGATAAGTTTCAGAAGGAAGATGAATGTCATGTATCCAGTGTTCAGACTCAGCTGGCCTCTGGAACCAAATTTACTAGGCATATAAATAAGTTCATAACGTGTGTTTCCAGGAAGCTTCCACGTGTAATGTTTCATAGGAGACCTATTGAGTGGTCCTGACTTGACTTCAGACACACGATAGACAATCATTCTAAGAGGTAGACTAACTTGATTTGACTTTGCCCCCTTTGCGCAGAGTAGCAGTCAAGTTGTTAGATTAGTTGGCTGAGAACAAGGGTTCAAATCCTGCTTTTCCCCACCGAGTAACCTTGAGACCTTGGACAGGTCATTTCACCTGCCATTGCTTCAGGTTAAGGGTTGATTTTAAAACACAAAAACGCAAGAACATACCCGTGCATGCGTCAAGAAGGGGGCAGAAAAGGGGCAATTCTGAGACAGGGCCAATACTTATGTGTGCAAGTCCGCATTTTAAAAAAATCTGACCATGACGCGCGTTGGCTTGTTATCAGCATAACTTTACTTCTGGTCCTGATGAGGAGCAAGTCTGGGGATCTCAAGTTTTAGGGCGTTTAGCACAGCATGAGGACGGCTTGCAAGATAAAGAACCAGAAGGATCTTGAAGACCTCAGTGTGAACTGGGCAAACTGGTGGACTACTTGGAAAAGCTTTTTCCCTTCGTGTGAGCATATTTTAAAATCCACCTGCATACGCCGAAGCCCTAGCTGAAATACGCGCTGGAGGGGTACTTGAAATGATATGCGTGTACTTGCAAGCACAATTTAAAATTGCAGCTCCTCTCCGCTCTCACGCCGATACGCGCATTTATGGGTGCATGCGCGTTCCTTTTAAAATTACCCTGTTAGGGTCGGATTTACTAAGGCTTTTCTCCTATTTTCTGTCCATGGGAAAAAAACTTAGTAAATCAGGTCCTCCAGGGTAGGGAAATGCCTACTGTGCCTGAAATGTTAACTCACTTTCAGCTTAGAATTGGAGAGGTGAGTTATTAAATAAAAAATCCAAACTGACATATAGCGCTGTGCCCCCCTCTCCCTCAAAAAAGGAGAAAATCAAGTTTTAACAAAAATCAAAATTTCTCCTTGGTTCTTAACTTGGCACAGAAACACGGCAGAGGGGCCCAGAAAGCTTGGTACCTTATTCTTCCTTTTAGGTGTAAACCATTATATGCTTTGCAATTAATCAAGTAATAAATAAACTATACAGTGTTATAGTTTAACACATTACTCCCATGCAGGGATCATATCAAATTATGGCTTCTCTAACTAGAAATGTGCTTTTCTTTACGCTTAAGTTAACATCCGGAGATTTTATTTTTCAGTTCAATCTTTTATTAATAATAACAAACAAAAGGAAAACTGACACAACAGAAACACAGCAATCATGCAAGAGAACAACCCAGGTTTTTACAGCAAACTTAAATAACAGGAGTCATGTAAGAGCAATACAATATCCACTTATTACAAAAACAAGTTATTGCATAACTAAAAAATCCCCAACAGAATTCCAGATGGCATGGAGCTTAAGCCTGCGAACATTCTTCCCACATATAACACATTCAAACTTGTACATCATACACAGAGTATTCCACCATTTAAAAAAAAATACAACTTTTCCAGTTGGTAATAACCTGATAGCAACAGCCAACAGAATATCCAATAACTTACAAAAATTGGCTGACAGTTGCCCTTTAAACACCTGGGACATCAAAATGACAGTTCTAAAAAGGCAAAGAAACATCCAACAGAATGAACTTACAGAGGAACTGCTACACTCGAGACCAAATATTGCAGACTTTAGCAAAACTAAAAAGCATATGTTCCAGAGACCCCTCCATTCGTCTACTGCGCCAACAAGACCCCCGCTTGCCTTAATCCAGCCCTAACTTCAAAGGGATCCAGGTGACCCGCTGAGAGAGGAAATAACAGAGTTTGAGTGAGACTAGCAGATAAAGAAATCTACGTCACATCCAACCAAAAACTTGACCAATTCAAATGGCAAAGAAGACAAATCCTTCTTCCAAGCACCACACACCTATTATGCAGCGAAGCATGCAATATCTTGTATACCAAGGAAGCCTCGTGATCTAACAAACAATTTAACATAGAACATTTGAAGTTCTGGAACTACCATTAACTGTTCCGATCAAAGAGTATACTAATCAATACAATGTTCCAGTTGAATATATCTATAATATTGAGATAAAGGTAAATTACTCTGCAGCAGCAGAGACTAAAAAAACCCAAAAACAACTCCCTCCCCTTTTAAAAATCTGCCCTAAGTGCCATATCCCTTACCCATAAAGGCCAATTAATTAACGTTTTATTAATCAACAGTAAGAGGTTATACCAAATAGGGGCCTTCGAGCTAAAGGTTACAATTATATTTCAATCCAGCATCCAAGTCACAAAGGATCCAATGAGTAGCAGCCATACTAAGAATGCTTAGGAAGACTTATTCCGGGCAATAAGGTTAGTGGCACCGGGAGGGCTAAATCTCTCCCCAGGGAGACAAAATCCAGATCCTCCTCCTCAGAAGCCCATCAGATACCATAGCGAATAAGAAAAGATTTACGATATTTCTAGAAGTCGGGAAACCTGACCCCTCCATCTTCCTTTCTTAAATTCAACTTCAACGCGATAGGAGGAGCAGACAACAACATCATATCCAATTTCTTAGAAAATGAGCTTGGGAGAAAAGCAGGCATCAATACTCAAAATATTATTAATTTGCAGGCCAAAAACCATCTTAAGAGACTGCAGCCTCCCCCACCAAGAAAGGAAGAGAGGAAACTACCTCGCCACAGTTTCTTCCACCAATTTCGTGATCCTAAGCATAAAGGTTTCCAACATAAATTTCAGGTCAGATTGAAAAGTAATTACCAAATATTTTAAACCACCAGGAGACCACTTAGTCTAAATCCTTTATCAAAGACTGTACACAGGACTCATTAAAAGAACTCATCAGTACAAGTAGGGTAGGTATGGACACTTCAGGAGTAGACAAAAAAGGTAACATATCTGTGCATACAACTACCTTGCATTCAAGGAAAGCCCAACTATAGCAGGAGATTGCTAATTGCTAATAGTAAAGGTTCAAACGACAGACTAAAAAGTAGAGGGGAGAAAGGGCAAGCCTGCCTAGTAATCCTACATAAATCCAAACTATCAGAGAGAGTATTATTCACTAATAAACAGGACCTGGGGGAGCTAAACAAAACCTGAATATATCTAAGGAAATTATTCCCATAACCACATCAGACAAGAACTTTGAACATAAAGCCCCTCTATACGATCAAATGCTTTCGCCACATCAATAAACATCACAAAAGTGGGGCTATGCCTACAATGGGCCACATAAATTAAATCATGAAAAAGCCTAAAGTTATAAAAAATGTATTGTCCCTTCATAAATCCGGCCTGATTGGGATGAATTAAACTCCCAAGAACCAAATTAAGTCTAGATGCAAGAACTTTCGAATACATTTTACAATTAATATTAAGAGGCGAAATCAGCCTTTAGTTTTGTACCAGTAGAGTGTTACGCTTGGCAGCTTGCAAATCGCTGCACTCACCTACCGATGCCGCTCAGCCTCCACATGCCAGGAAGCTGCCGGAGCCCCTTTCCCACACCATCAGGTCTACAACCTCAATGGCCATCCTCAGTACGTTGGGAACACCGCCGGCTCCAACCTCTACAACTGCCATTCCACCAAGGCTTTACTTCCCCATAACTGCGTGCACCTGTGCGCACATATGTGCTCAGTGGTGGGAAACCAGGATTGGCGCTCTCTGATGACATCATGCCCTCAGATCTATATAAGCCTCAGTCTTGCAACACTACTCTACCCTAACAGTAGGTCTTCTACTCACCCTGTGTAGTGTGTGTTGCTGCTTCTTTGTTCCTGGTTCCTGTGTTTCCAGTCCTTGTCTCTCCAGCCCAGCCTTTCCTTGTCTCTTCAGCTCTGCTTGCCTCATCTCCCTGTCTCCCCTTGAATTGACTTTTAGATCTGACCTTTACTGGATACTGACCATTCTTGTTTGCTGCCTGCCTCTGATGCTTGCCTGTACATGGAACATTCTCGTTTGCCACCTGCCTCTGACCCTAGCCTTGCCCTGGATTGACACCTGTGTCACTGCCACAGAGACTCTCGCCTAAGTCCTGCTGGTCCCCGGAACCCAAGGGCTCAACCCAAGGGGAAAGGAGTTGGTATAGGTAAAGCTCCTAGTCAGTGTCTCTCTCCTATCTCACTCCACTAGATGTCAGTGATGGCCTACAGCAGCAAGGGTCCACAGATCTTACATAGAGGACCTCTACTAGGCTTTTCCGATAACACAACCAATGCGTTGGAAAAGCTACTAATAGCTAACCCAGATTCATACAAAGACTGATATAATGCACTAAGTTTAAGAACATAAGAACATGCCAAGCTGGGTCAGACCAAGGGTCCATCAATCCCAGCATCCTGTTTCCAACAGTGGCAAATCCGGACCATAAGAACTTGGCAAGTACCCAAAAACTAAGTCTATTACATGTTACTTTTGCAAATAATAGCAGTGGCTATTTTCTAAGTCAACGTAATTAAAACTTATCCAATCTTTTTTTAAACACAGCTATACTAACTGCACTAACCACATCCTCTGGCAACAAATTCCGGAGTTTAATTGTGCGTTGAATGAAAAAGAACTTTCTCCGATTAGTTTTAAATGTGCCACATGCTAACTTCATGGAGTGCCCCCTAGTCTTTCTATTATCTGAAAGAGTAAATAACCGATTCACATCTACCCCGTTCAAGACCTCTCATGATTTTAAACACCTCTGTCATATCCCCCCTCAGCTGTCTCTTCTCCAAGCTGAAAAGCCCTAACCTCTTCAGTCTTTCCTCATAGGGGAGCTTTTCCATTCCCCTTATCATTTTGGTCGCCCTTCTCTGTACCTTCTCCATCGCAATTATATCTTTTTTGAGATGCGGCGACCAGAATTGGACACAGTATTCAAGGTGCGGTCTCACCATGGAGCGATACAGAGGCATTATGACATTTTCCGTTTTATTCACCATTCCCTCTCTAATAATTCCTAACATTCTGTTTGCTTTTTTGACTGCCTCAGCACACTGAGCCGATGATTTCAATGTGTTACCACTATGACACCTAGATCTCTTTCTTGGGTGATAGCACCTAATATGGAAACTAACATCGTGTAACTACAGCAACGGTTATTTTTCCCTATATGCATCACCTTGCACTTATCCACATTAAATTTCATCTGCTATTTCGATGCCCAATTTTCCAGTCTCACAAGGTCTTCCTGCAATTTATCACAATCTGCTTTTGATTTAACTACTCTGAACAATTTTGGAGCCAACAGTGACCTAAGAGACTTGTAAAATTTCACTGGAAACCTGTCGGGTCCAGAGGCCTTATGTGTAAGAAGGAGATAGCAAAAAGCAATCTCCTTCTCTGAAACAGGCGACTCCAAGAAGCTTTTATCATCCACCTCTGACAAAACTGGATGCTGTAACTGAGCCAAAAAGGCCTCCCTAGCATCACCCGCATCAGTAATGTCAGAGGGTTATAAAGCACCGTAGTATTGCCTAAAATGATGTAATATATCAGAGTGTTAAGTAACAGTGAGGACCAGGCAAACTCTGATAGCAGGAATCCGGGTTCTGTTTTTCTGCTTCCCTAAATATTGGGCTAACAGTCTGCCAGACTTATTTTCAGATTAAAAAGCTTTATTCATAAAAATAGTTTTCCCAGCCCTGGTACTTCAATTTATGAAGCTGTATAAGACTCCCTTGCGAACCTCCCTGAATATATTCTAACTCCAAAAAGGCAATTTTCTCCTCAAGTTGATTAAGCTCAGCATTATGCTCCTTACTGCAGTACGTCACGTAACTAATAATCTATCCATGCATAATGGCTTTAAAGCATCCCAAACAGTTGATGTCAATACAGAATCAACATTATTAGAAAAGTATTCAGGGAACATTCGTCTTATCTAAAATACCTGATCATCCACTAAAGGTGAATTAAACCTCCATACAGGAGATGGTGGCTGAGATTGCAATAAGGAGATTGAAAAGGTAATGGCAGAATGATCAGACACCAGGATAAGCAACACTTCAGCCTTGTCTATCCTACGTAACAAATTTAGAATCATAAAAAAAAAAATCCCAAAACATCGATCCTTGAGGTATGACTGGTGAGGGGAGGAGAAAAAAGTAAATTCCTTCCCAGCAGGGTGCAAGAAGCGCCATGGGTCCACTAGGCCCAATTCCACCTGTGTAACTTTTAAGAACAGACAATGCTCTAGAAGCATTAGGATTATAAACATATTGCCTGTCCAGAATTAAATCCAAAGATTGATTAAATTCTCCTCCCATCGCAATAGCTATATCCCCATGTTCCAACTAAATGTTAGTCACAGTTTCAAAAAAGACAGGGGAGTCAACATTCGAGGCAAGGATATTTAAAAAATTAAAGCCGCTGCCCCCCACCAAAGTAGCCGTCAAAACCCATCCATCCTCCAAATCAGATACCCGAGACAATATTTGAACATCAAGAGACTTTTTGAAGAGGAAAGCCACTCCATTTTTCTTTTTAAATCGCCTCATAAACATTCATCCACCCAATCCCTTTTTCCATTTTAATGTTTCCTTAGCAATTAAATGAGTGTTTTGAAGCATTACATCAACTTTCAATTTAACACAGCCAAGCATCTTCTTCCGCTTAATAGGATGATTAAGGCCATTAACACAGACTCAGAACCTAGAGAATTCAAACACCACATCATAGTATTAAATAAAAAAAATATGAAAAGGGAAGATAAGAAGAAACAGAAGCACAAACATTAATGCACATCACCCAGAAAATACAGGTCCCCACTGAACTGTACGGTCAGAAAAGTGAACCCTTGGGCTGTGGGGTGGTTGGTGCAGCCAGATGAGCAAACCTGTACAGTCCACACTGACAGCTTGGTGGACATATCCTAAGTGGGACTAGCTGAAGCTTCACTTATAACAACCATCTCTCCTGAAGGTCGAGCCCTTGGGATCTGATGGCCTGCAGGTCTTAGGAGGGTCCCTTGGGTAATAGCAAGAGAGAAAGAGAGTGAGTCTAGGTCCAGGTGACAGTTGGGGCAGGCAGCAGACAGCAAGATCTAGTAGACAGGTCAGAGGTCAGGGGAGGCAGCAGACAGGCGTAAGTCAGGTCCAAAGCAAAGGGTCAGGTCCAGGAGGCAATTAGGAGGGTCAGAGAATAAGCCAAGGTCAATCAGAAAGTCAAGCTAGGAGAGAAAGGGTGAAACAGGGACACACCAAAACAGAGAGGGCCAGGAGCAGGTAGGGAAGATAGAGCAGAATACTGAACCACAAGCGAACAGGACCAGGAGCATAGGAACACAAGTGAACCGGAACATGAGCAGCCAATGCAGGGAGAAGCAACACACATTGAGGAGCAGTTCACTCAGGACACCTACTGTCGAGGCAAGGACTGCAGGGTTGAGCGAGTTTAAATAGCTAGAGGCGGGTGACATCATCCAAGGGCAACTCCTGCCATTTCCCACCTTGACTTGTATATTTTGTGTGTACTTAGGCGCGCACTTGCACCTAAGGAATCCTCCACCAGGTCCATGCTGTAGGCATGTTTGTGTGCATGTATTGGCGTGTTCTGCCACAAACATAGCGTGGGATGCCAGTAAGTCAGACGATTGGGAGGAAGTAGCTGTGGACCGCTATCAGGTACTGGAGCTTATTTCTCACTCTCCTAGAATCCAGAATTTCAGCTACCTTGTATTGTCTGTGCTCTTTCAGGAGGACGTCAGCAGGGTGAGACAGGGGTCTTGAGGGCCAGGACAAGATCGTCTGCTTTAGAAGGGAAATATGGAAGAAGTAATGGATATGGAGCATGGGGGTTAGTTTTAGCTTATGGGCTACATTCCCCATTTGGCGGATCACCAGGAAGGGCCCCACAAATTGCAGGGCACGTTTTAAGGATAGCATAGAGTCTCAAATTTCGAGTGCTCAAGCAGACCAAGTCCCATGAATGAAGTTGGGGTGCTGGCTGCCGTTTCTTGTCAGCTGGCTCTTTCGAATGTGCGGCGGTTTGTTTTAAAATTTGGTGCATTGACTGGCAAAGGTCATGTAGCTCTTGACCTTTTAAGTTGGCGGTCTGACATGTTACTGAGACAGCCAAAGGCATAGGGATCTGGGGATGATGCCTGTAGACCAGGTAGAAGGGGGGTAAGAACCAGTGGATTTGCTGACATGGTTGCTGTGACAGGCTTCTGCCCAAGGAAGCAGGGATGCCCAATTGTCATGGTGCTGGTTTACGTAGAATCGCAGGAAGGACTTAAGTGATTGGTTCATGCACAAAGTCTGCCTATTAGTTTGAGGGTGGTATGCAGATGAGAAATCCAATATGATCCTGAATTTTTTACACGGGCTCTTCCAGAATCATGCAAAAAACTGGACTCCTTGGTCTGAGAGAATATGGTGGGGAAGTCCATGCAGCTGGAAGACATATTGTACAAATAACTTGGCCAGCTCTGGTGCTGAAGGTAGTCCGGACAGGGGAACAAAATGCGCTCTTAGAAAATCTGTCAACTATCACCCAGTGGTAGTATTACCCCTGAGGGGGGAGGTTGGTGATATAAGTCTGTACCTCTGTATGTCCAAGGTTCCTTGGGGGAAGGTAGTAGTTACAGCAAACCCCAAGGCCTTGCTAAGGAGCTCTTGTTCACGGTGCAGACCGGACAGGATTCCACACAACACTTCACGTCCTGTAGTAAGTGAGGTGACCAACAATGATAGGTGAGTAGAGCTCTCCTGGTGTCCGGCCAGTCGAGAGTCGTGGGCCCAGCATAGCACCTGCTCCTGAAGTCGACGGGGGAACCACCATCTTCCCTCGTGGTACTATCATGGTAGAAGCTATCAGGATTTTTGCAGGGTCAATAATATGGTACAGTGGGTCTGGACAGCTTTCAGCCTCATAGGAGAATGACAAGGCATTAGCGCACAGATTCCTTTTGGCAGGATGGTATCTCAATTTGAAGTCAAATTGATTGAAAAATAATGGCCACTGAGCTTGCCGAGGATTCAATCATTGGGCTTGAGACAAATACTCTAGGATTTTATGGTTTGTGTATATGGTCACTGAATGTCGGGCCCCTTTAAAAAGAAGATAGAGAAGCTTTTAAACTAGAACAAAGGGGAAAGCCAACAGTTGCTCAGCAGTGCATGGTTCAGAGGGAGATATCTTCAAAGGATACTAATGAAGTATAGGGCAAAGGAAAGTGATAGGGCATCCTAACAGAGAGTTTGCAATAAAAGCAAAAGTAGTCCATGTGCCTATAAGTAAAGAATCATCTGAGGTAAAAGATTCCAAATTATTCCTGTCAACTGAAAAGCAGGTTGTTAATACAAACAAAACACACATTTTGAAATGTCTGTATGCCAATGCCAGAAGTCTAAGAAGTAAGAAGGGAGAGTTAGAATGTATAGCAGTGAATGATGATATAGACATAATTGGGCTGCCGAGTGAGAAACGGTGTCTGAAGGCTCCCGATGCGTTTACATTTTTCATCTGTTTCTTCATACCAAAAGGAAGGCAAGACTAAGAGGGACTACATCAAGTTATCCTTCTTTGGAGCCTTCTCAACCTCGCATTGAGGGTTTTCTCACAACTAATCCGACATCCACGCCGGGAGTATTGGTCGCAGCGGGGGCTGGTAGGAGAGCGAACACAGTCCCCTTTGACCCCGACATCACGTTGAGCCCTGGAGCTCCGAACAAGCCTACCCCACCATACCACGAGAATATGGTCAACCCGCTGACTGCAAAGATCTCCCCTGAGATGTATCGGGGAGATTTGGGAGCAGAATTGTGGGGAGAGATTACAGAAAGGATCCTGGGGATTCAAGTTGCCGACGGGGATGTGCCCGGGAGAGGTGAAGAAGGTACAGGCAGAGTCTTCCTTGGAGTGGTGGGCCCCATGGAAGTTTTTCCATCAACGAACGGTATGGAGTCTGGTGCAGGCACAACTTTGGGTGCAGGTGGGGCCCAACCAAACACTCCGGATTTTGGAATTAATCTACAGCGCCCTACAGTAATGACACTTGATGGAATATGGACTGCCTTAAAATCTATAGAGTCTTCTAATGTTTCACTATCTGAAGTTACTCTTGATATTAAGAATCAGGTACTAGTAAATGCAAATTTGATCTCTTTTAACTTTAAAGCAGATGCCATAGAGCAGCGTTTATCCGCTACAGAAAAAATATAACAAAATCTGGTTCAGTCTGTTAATTAAGAATAAAAAACTGGAAAATATAGAAAATATCTTGAGATCTCATAATCTAAGAATACTCAATTTTCCAGTAATAAATTTGATTTCCCCACTCGATCTCTTTAAAACATATGTTTCCCAGGTGTTAAAGATACCAGAAACTGCAATGCCAGTGATTACGAAAGCGTACTATCTACCTCAAGCTGCCGAGAGTGGCGAAAATGCATCAAGGCAATTATCTTCGTTGGATGTTTCAGAGATTTTTGAAATATCTCAAGAAACTGAGGTCACAAGAAGAAGAGCGCTTCTGGTCTCCTTCGCTTTTCTGATGGACCGGAATAATATCATCAGGCTCTCTTTTCAAAAAAGACAGTCCTTATTTTATGGACATAAGGTATGGATTTATCCAGATTTTACTAAAATTACTCAAACTCGGAGAAAAAATGTTCTATGCGTTCGGATGTACTCCAAAGAGGAGCACAATTTATCCTCCGATATCCATGCAAGTGTTGTATAATACCAAAACGTGAATTATGTCTTTTTCGAGCCTCTGCAACTCAGAGCGTTTTTGGATGCACACACCTAAAGGCACCTTAAGTTGGTTCTGTATAAGGGTCAGTGTGTCGTGAGTCTCACTCGGCATTCCTGTTTTCTTTCTGAAATTTGTTTCCTGATTGATATTCGCTCTTACTACTGAGCCCTCCCCTCATTCCTTTATTTTTGGTGCATGTATACTTTGTAGCAGTATATTGTACTGTATTGCCTTAATCGTATTACCTGTTTGTTGCACTGATATTTCTTTACAAGATGTATTCTTGTGATTTTTTGAAAATTTTTGAAAATAGAAAATAAAAAAAAAAGAATAATTGGCATCTCAGAGATATGGTGGAAGGAGGATAACCAATGGGATAGTGCCATACCAGGGTACAAATTATATTGCAATGATAGGGAGGAGCAACTTGGTGGGGTGGGATGGCACTTTACATACAGGATGGCATAGACTCCAACAGGATAAAGATCATACAAGAGACTAAATGCATAGAAGAATCTTTATGGGTAGAAATCCCATGTGTGTTGGGGAAGAGTATACCAACAAGAGTATACTACTGTCCACCTAGCCAAAATAAGACTGACAATGAAATGCTAAGAGAAATTAGGGAAGCTAACGAAATTGGTAGTGCAGGCAATGATCAGGACAGGCAGCCGACAGTGAAATCCAGTGGACAGGCCAGAGGTTGGGGCAGGCAGCAGACAGGTGTAGATCAGGTCCAGGGTCAAAGAACAAGCCAGGGTTGACCAGGAAATCAAGCCAGGGGAGACAGGGCAAGGACAGGGACAAACCACAACAGAGAGGGCCAGGAGCAAGCACAGAAGACAGACTAGAATAGAGAACTACTGCAGGAAGCAGGAACACAAGTGAACAGGAACATGGGCAGACAACGCAGGGAAAAGCAACACACACTGAGATCACTCAAGAGACCTGTTGCCAAGGCAAGGATTGCAGGGCTGAATGAGTTTAAATAGCTGCCATTTCCCTCCTCATACTTGCACATACTTGGGCGCACACGCACCTAAGGCGTCCACTATAGGCGCATTTGTGTGCGTGCAATGGTGACGTTCTGCCACAAAGACAGCATGGGATGCTGAAAAGTCAAACAGCTGGGAGGAAGCAGCTGGGGACTGCGGGTTCTAACATGTACAAACAGTACAGAAAGCCTCCTGCTTAAAAATAAACAAGAAAAAGAAACCTTTGCAGACCCCAAACAACATAAAAACAAAGAGGAGGACCTGCAGCCACACCTCAAATCAAGATAATGAGGGCCCTGGAAACAGCACAGCAGAAAACCCACAGATCCATCCCCCTTGCCCACATGGTGTAGGACACCCTTTCACAACAACAAAGGAAGTTCAAAGAGAGAGATTCAATATTATACAACATTCCTCAATAACACCAACAATCACAAGTCCAGAAGAAAACAAACTTTTCCAGCTAAAAGCTGGCTGTTGTGAAACCTGGCTGCGGGCAGCCGCGGTCGGGCCTCCCTTCCCTTACTCCTGCTCGCCGGCGCTCCCCGCTGTCTTCGGCACGCCGGATCAGGCCGCGCTGGGGCCTTGCCGCGGCATTCTCTCCATGAGGGAGATGCCGCTGAACTCTGCTGGGGGCTCCGCCCCTTGGAATCTGATGTCACCAGTAGAGGCTTATTTAAAGCCACTTCAGGCTTCCCTGCGTTGCCTTGGCAACAGGTCAGCTTCTGTGAGTGCCAGTTGCCAGTTCGTGTATCCGTTACAGTTCCTGCTCGTTCCAGTTCCTGCTCCTGTGGTCCTCGATCTGCTTCCAGCCCTTGTCTTCAGATTGTCTCCATGGTACTGATCCGGCTGGGTATATTGTTTCTCCTGTCTCTGCTCATCCCGACTTCTGCTTGTCTTCAGCCTGCCCCAACTCCTGGCCTGGTTTATCGAATAGCTACACTGCTGCCTGCCTCGACTCTTTTTCTTCCAGATCTCTGCCAGACCAGACTCGGACTATTTATTGGACTCCCTCCACCAAGAAGCCTTTGCTCAGGTCCTGCTGGCCCCGGCACTCAAGGGCTCAAGCTGCGGGGAACGAGGGATGGTAAAAGTAAAGGTTCAGTCTGGTCTCCTGGTCCTGCACCGCCTACTGGCTACAAGCACCTTCAGAGGGGACCTCCCCTTGGTAGTTCCAACTGCTCTCAAGCCGGCTGAAAGGTCCACAAACCGAACACTGGCCACTTCAGGTCACTGTGCTCGATAGTCATGAAGCAGGAATTAATTTCCAATCGAAAAAGAGACGGTCAGGCACACTTCAAATCCTGGTGACATGATCTTGTTTTGCAGTTATAAAGTCCTTTAGTGCCTCGTGATCATCATATAATTTAGTGTGGTGGCTGCTAAAAGTCACTCTCATGAGAGCTAGATAGTCTGATCCAAATTTCATGCCATATCCGTAAGCTGTAGCCTAAGGCGCATGAAACGTGTGCACTTTTGTGCCATGGTTTTAGCCAGATCGAAAACAAAAAACACCGTTTTCCCTCCATAGAAAAGTGGCACTTTAAGATGGGCAACCGACTAAATTTCCAGAGCTTGAGTATATTGCAGTATTTTCGCTACAATAGGCCTTGAAAACTTGAGTTCTGAATGGAACGAGACTGCACCCTATGGGCCTCCAAAGGTCTCTCAGGCTTGAGGTGGATAAAATTCAGCAAAGAATTTTATCATATTAGTACCTTCAGAACCCTTAGCAATGCTTCGGATGTGGACATTAACCCTCCTTTTTCAATTGGAAGGGTCCTCCTTGGCTGCCTGAGGAAAATAAATAGCTCTAGCACAATGACGCACTTGCTTCAGGACACCCTCCAACAATGCAAGTTTCTCTTCTTGTTTGCTCATGTTAGACTGCAATGCTCCAAATCGCTCCACCAGACTTTCCAGCTCTGGTTTAATATCCTGCCTCATGTTGAAATGCACTTCCATTAGCTACTGAATGCCCTGAAGTTCTGAATTAGCCAACACCGGCCTCTCCTTCACGGGCTTGACCTACTCTGGAGTAGATGGATCAGGCTGTGGATGCTTTGCTCTTGTGGCAACATTAAAGTCCAATTCCACCTTAGTTCCTTTGCCTCCTGACATAAGTAAGAAGATAAGAACATAAGAAATTGCCATGCTGGGTCAGACCAAGGGTCCATCAAGCCCAGTATCCTGTTTCCAACAGAGGCCAAACCAGACCACAAGAACCTGGCAAGTACCCAAACACCAAGAAGATCCCATGCTACTGATGCCAGTAATAGCAGTGGCTATTCCCTAAATAAACTTGATTAATGCAGTTAATGGGCTTCTCCTCCAAGAACTTACCCATAGCATCAATCTCTGTGCATCCACTTATGCGCTCAAATGCTGTAAAATGGATAGTCTTGAAAGTTGGACTCCCTGGTATTGCAACTTGGATAAAGTAAATAGAGGCACAGTATCATAAATGGGTAAACAAGAATGTTAAACAGACAATAAACAGATGATGAATTGGGTGTATGCTCAAAGCAGATTACAACATTAGATTAAAAAATAATCCATTATAAAACAGGACAACTATAAAACAACAATTCAATGCATCAGATAATAAGGCATAGTAAATATGAAACACCAATACAAAAACAAACATAACAAAAATATATTAAATACAATAAGAATCAGAGACTTATATTAAATCAAATCTAAGGTAATCTAATATTCTTTAGATATAAAAATAAGAAAGCAATTATGCTTCAAAACATGTAGAAACAAGGCTCAAAGGGAAGGCTTTAGGTACTGTAAGAAATTATTTTAAGCAGCTAGTTAGCTTACGTGAAGAATTTTGTACCGCGATAGAAAGTGGTGAAGTAGAGAATCACCGATATTATTAGTGTAATTATTTGATATAAGTACTATAAGTTCTGAGAATAAATATGCCATTTTTCTTAGCCTGCTTGTAACAAAAAATCAAGTTATGAGATCAGATATATTAAAGAGCAGTTACTCAGGAGGCTAACTGTGCAGATATCAGAGGAAAACAAGACAGTACTGACTTGGCCACACCTAACTGCTTGATGATGTGATAAGAACAGACAGTTGGGGCCTCAAGAACACATGGGAGTAGCCCAGAGAAAAACTGAAACAAGTCAAAGGTCAGTAGTATCAACATAAAACAACCTACTTCAAGCTAACTGTTTGAAATCAAAGAAAAAACAGCTCAAAGGAAAAGCTTTTGGACATTACCAGTGGTTAATGAAATGCCTGATGAGTTGTTGCTGGTTTCCCGGTGCTGTGTTCCCGTATTTCCAAAGATATTTCAGATTCACATTGGGAACTGTGAAGAGAAGTATTTTTTGTATATTCCTTAATGCAAACTCTAATCTTATATGCTTTTATTGCTTATTCTCAGACTTATAAGTAAAACTTCTATACTTTTAAATAAGTGTGTTGTGCAATCTATGGCAAAATAATCACCAATTTTCCTACCCACTATAGGTACTTAATTGAGATGGTTCTTCTGGAGGAAAAAAATCTTTGAGGCCATTCTGTGTGAGCTCACTAGTGCCATGGGTCCCTGTTTCTACTCACACATGCTGGAGTTTGCAAATCTATTAAAGGGGGAGCTGCAAATACATTTTAAAATATCTGCTAGTGGATATAACTTTTTAAAAATTTCAATTTTATTACTGAATATTTACCATACAACAAAACAAGTTGTTGTAGCAATTGAAAACAAGGTACGGAATAGCTGCAAAACTTATACTCTTAGAGCAGGCTGGTAAAGTATGCAATTTTCCTATCGCATATGTTGCAATGTGATGAAAGGAGCGCTAGGGGGTGCACCCCATTGTGGGACGAGATGTGTGTGCCCTTGTGGAGAGATGGGTCCTCATCTGGGAATCTAGAGGCCCTGTCCCTCCACCAGACCTGCACTCTTCTGTGAGGTCACCAATGCAATGGTGGTCTCTGAGTGGTCCTTCGACCACTCCAAGCCCTTTTGGACCTGCCGCTGGGTAATGGCAAGAAGCGGCAGGCCAGACAAAGGTCAAGGGTGGATGAAGACATCTTGGCACAGGAGGAAGAGATGAAGATTCAGACACAGAACTTGGAACGATGAGATGAAGACGTGGAACTTAGAACAGGCGAGACGAAGATGAGGAACTCAGGCAGGCTAAAACTCGGGATGGCGAGAAATCCGGGCAACTCTGTGCAGCCACCATCTTAGACTGAGCTTCATAGACCTGGCAGAACAGGTTAGAGAAGTTGGACTGAGGACGGTCTATGGAGAGAAGGATCTGGACCAGGACATCCGAGAACAAGACAAACTAAAAACAGTTGAATAAAAGTCTGGAACTCATAAGAGAGTGCTGGGTCTTCCGCCACTCACGGACACTTGAAGAAGAGCAGCTCAGAGAGGAGGACGGACAATGGCCCCTCAGAAGTCCAGGAACTGGAGGAAGGTGGAGGGGCAAGCAAGGTCCCTCAGGTGCCCTACACAACCCTGCTGGGCTGGTCGCGGACTACTCTGTCCCCTACGCACCCTACACACCCAGCCGGCTGGTCGTGGACCATGAGGGGAGCGGGGCCTGCCCTAGGAAAGGGCAACATCTGGACATCAAGGATGGAGGATGATGGCGTCAGGAACACCGAAGACATCTGGACACAGAAGAGGAGGATCTTCGGCCCCGTGTGGTGGAGGAATCCCGCCAGCGCCCTACAAACCCCAGCAGGGTTGGTCATGGACCACTGGGATGGAATGACAGAGCCTCAGGCACATGGACGAAGAACTTCAGGACATGAAGACATCTGGATGAAGACACCAGGACAACAGGATGAAGACAAGAGACCACGAACAACAAATGAAGAGGGATCCCATGAAGAAGGAAGCCAAGCAGGAGTGGAAGGCAGGAAGTCCTAGGATGAACTTGCTCCTTGCGAAGGCAAAGCTAGACTGACCGAGGAGCCCTTTTGTAGGGCTAACCAGGGAGACGCCCAGGGAGGAGCTTGCAGGTGGGACCAGAGGAACCACTCCCTACTGGCCCTTTAAATCTGGAGAGAAGACGCGGGCCGTCCTTAGGAAGCAGGAAGGGGGAAGCACAGGACCATGGACAGCGGCCCTGGTGAAGACGCTGATGCAGGAAGCTGAATAGGCCGCAGGACAGGCCCCAACGTGGGAGGTGGAGCGATGGCGGCGTCCAGCCGCAGAGAGGACTCCGGAAGCGGCTCCATGCCGCAAGTGAGTCTGGGGACCACGGCCTCCAGGCTGTGGAGGGCAGACATCAATGGCGGCCTCTGGGCCGCAAGGCAATGACATCAGTGGCTCCAGACCCGCTGCGGGAGCGGCAAAGATGGCAGCCTCCGGGCTGCAGGAAACCTTGGCACTGCTCCTGTCGTGCTGGCAAGATGACGGCCTCCGGTCGTGGAGGGGAATCCCGGTGCAGCCTCTGGCTGTGGAGCAGAGGCAGGAAAGTGGCTCCAGCTGCACAGGCAGAGGTAAGAGGCCTCCCATGGCTCCGGCTGCGGGAGGAATCTTAACAGCCTTTATTTGCAACACTATCCCACAAATCAATTTCCAGGTCTTAATAACCACAAACTATGAATCCTGAGCCGACTGAAACCTCTACTAAGCACAGCTGACTTCAGAACCGTTTTATAATCTCTAATATTCTCAAATTCAGATTACTGCAATTCTCTACTCCTAGGACTTCCAGCTAGTCACCTTAAACCACTCCAACTACTGCAAAATGCTGCAGCCAGACACATCACCCCAACCCTGATAGCACTGCATTGGCTACCTGTACAGTCGAGAATAATCTACAAAGTACTAACAATATACAACAAGATGAATACTAACAATGATCTGATGAGAATAACATTCAAACCACACATTCCCACATGAGTGCTAAGATCTCAGAATAAAGGCCTGCTAGAAATCCAGACCATAAAAAATTCTCATCTAACACAACACTACGTTCACCTTATTTTAAATGTTTTAATCAGGCTTGTCAATAGAAGCCAACAGGGAGCCCACTTTTGAGAGAAACGGCTCCGATTTCATAGGTACATTTCAATACAAGTCTTCGATTTGGAGGGTTATAGTTTCCATCAAACACACTTGCCAGAGTAATCATAACCAAGAGATAACTGGAAGAAGCAGATGACAATCTCCAAAGGTTAGCTATATTACATCTAGCAGCCACAAATTTGTACATGCTTATTCCCTTCCTTGTATCGGGAAGCCAGACCCCCAGCTGGTAGCCCTAAAAGGATAGCAAAAAGGTCTAGTTCAGTGGCATTCACTCCTAGCCCTCGAGGGCTGCTGACAGCTAGGCTTTTCATGATATCCCTAATGAATATGCGTGAGATAAATTTGCATGCACCTGCCTCTATTGTATGCAATTCTATCTCATGCATATTCATTAGGGATATCCTGAAAACCCAACCTGCTAGCAGCACGTGAGAGATGGAAGTGAATATCAGTGGTCTAGTGACAAACCAGTATCTTAGTGAAGTGGAAAATCCAAGAAAAAACTTCAGACCAATATGTCTGTACCTTTCAACATATCCACCAAATGTGAAAGAAGGTAATCCTTCCCTCCACAGTCCCAATAGCAGCTACAGTGTCTGAGAAGACCCATCTTTTTCAGTTTTTCAGGTGTACGATACCAGTGGGGCAACTATTTATAACCATTTTCTTGGATGGTAGCATAAATTGAATTGCCTTTGTTAATTCTACCAAAAAAGTTTTTGCCATCAGTTATCCAAGATCTCATGATCAATGTCGCTCGCCCATCTGGTTTTCACTCTTCTCAAGGGGTCCTCTAAATTCAAAGCTAGACATCAGTAAATTTTAGAGATGAGACCATTGACACACGTCTGGAACTAACTTCTCAAAATCTGAGAGTTCCCTACTGCATGCTTTCCTGAGAGGATTTAGTAAGCATCAACTATAGTTACTGCTACTGTAATTGCATATTATACCCCTATTTTAGTTGCTTTGTCATTTACTAATTATCCTCAACTGTTAATTGTAAGGGCCCCGCCCAAAAGTTATTTGTTTGATGTAAACCGATACGATGTGTGAACGGTTATTGGTATAGAAGAGATGTTAAATAAATAAATAAATAAATATAAATAAGCAATCCTTTCAGCTGTAACAATGGAAATGTTGGTAGCATTATCTCTCCTATTAATTTGATAGACAGATAGTATTTCTCCTTCCTTGAACATCTGACCAACAGTGCATATCCCAAGATTATAGCGAATGGAGACGCTACTTCTGGTGAAATGCTCTAGGAAGTCCAGGTATTCCCATGGGGGGGTAATGGCCTAGGAATAGTTTATATCCCTTTCTTGCTCAACTCCCAGGGTCTAATGTAACACCTATAAAAAAAACCCCCAAAGTGCGGACCCCGGTTACAGCTTGGCATTTTAGGAATTAGCTGGTGATATAAATGCAAGCCATTCTCCAAGGTCCAGTTCTTCTATATTGGTTCTTGGGCCAGGAAATAATACGCTTTAGAGGTAGGACTTTTTGGTAGAGTTGAAAGTTAGGGATCCGCAATCCACCTCGATCTTTAGAAGAGGATGATAAACTTTGAGAAATTCTAGGCCTTTTATCAAGCCATACAAATCTGGATATTGCTGAGTTTAAGGCAGAAAACCAACAACCTGTTTTTGAATCTCAAACAAATACAAATATCTAAAAGAAATAGAATTCTAGGCCGGATATTAATTTTTACAGCAGGTATTCTTCCCAGCCAAGAGATAGAATATGGGGACCAAAAAAGAGCCCGTTTTATTTTACTCAAAAGGGTTTAGAGAATATAGATTTTAGGGCATCAGTGGATATTTAATTGTATTTTAGAAAAAGGATGCAAAGGAGCAGGAAGGAATTCAGATTTTGTTTCTAGGTATTCTCTCCTGAATTATGCCTCTCCCTTTGCCCAGGTAGCAGCTTTCAACAGAAGGGGAATAAAACTAAAATAAAATCTGTACCGTGCTATAACAATTTCAAGGGCATGTTTCACTAAAATGTGTTGCAGAAGAGAACTGATGAGCCAGCCTGACCTCCCAGTGAAGCTCTGCATAAACCCCCAAGTCTGATTCCTGGACCTGAACCCACCAACTGCTCTTTGGCTGACAGATGCCAGGAAGCACCCCCAGCGGTTGAATTCAATTCTGGATGCAGAGACACCAAGGACTGGCTGGTGGATGGATTTGGGGGGCACAGAGGGAGGAGGATGGGGTCCTTCTGTTCCAGGACCCCCTCAGTGGCCTAAACTGCAAGGGGTGGCTTCCAAATGGGCTGGAAGCTAATGCAAGGAGAAAGGCAAGCCAGGCCAACCAGAATAATAAAGGACTAGAGAGAAATGGAAAGCAGATTGGGAGCATCATGCATGAAGCTATTTTCCCAAAAAAGAACAATGGCCATTATAGCCTACTCTGGTATTTCATCTTCAGATGCTCTCCAATGATCACCTTACAAACAAATGAAAACTTGAACAACATATGTAGTAGTTATAAAAGAAATACTTTTATTACCTATTATACTGAGGAATACTTTTTTTTTTTTAATAAAATGGTTTTCTAAGCTTTATCAACATTAAAAGGTACTCACAGATTTGAAATACCTCCGGTACTAAATAACTTTATCTACAGTTAGGAAAGAAGCCAACAAAATGGATCTGGGCTTGGAACAAGTCCATCTTTTTAGCAACAGCCCTGAGCCTTCGAGGCATTTCAAAGGTGACTCACTGCGCCACCCTGCGCTCGACTTTGGTGGACAGCCAGGTCGCTTATTAATTAATCCATCTCGAGTCGCAGCTCCGAGTAGCTGAATCCTTGGACGGCCAAGAGTCCTCCCCCGGGGGCGAGGAGGAGGAGGAGGAGGCGGCAGCCGCAGCGCGTGCACCTTCGTCCAAAGCAGGCTAGCGCTAGGACCGGCGCGGAGTCCCTCCGCGTCCAGGCCGCCCGGCTCGCTTTCGCTCAGTGCCGTCTGTCGGGGAGAAAGACGGCCGCCAGCCGCCCGACGACCTGCACGCACGGAAAGGAACGAAAACAGAACCCCCCCCCCTCCCCCCACCACCACCAAAGCAAGCCAAAACGAGATGGGGAAACGAGGAAGACCGAGAAAAGACGTGAAGTCGGAAGATGAGCCCATGGACACCTCGCCGACCCAGCCGGAGCCCGAAGACCTGGCCAGGTGGCCCCTCGATGACATCTTCAACCGCGGCGGCGACTCCATGGAGGAGATGAGCACTTTTCTGCGAAACGTGCAGATCCTGCTGGAGGCTGCCAGCTATCTGGAGCACGTCGAGAAGGAAAACAAAAGTAAGTCCGAGTCTTTTTTTTTTTTCTTCTTCGTCCTCGAGCAGCCGAGAGTGACAGCGAGGAACGCAACGCTGGAGGGTTTAACAAAGAAAGTAAAGCCACTCGCCTTTGATGCCTTCCCAGACAGCACTTAAACTGTTGTTAATTTGCAGACAACTACCAGACAAAGGCATTGCGCGCAGCCACGGCTAACCTTAGCGTGGACCAAGCGAAAAAATCACTTTCACCTGCCAGTTAGCAAAAGTCAAGGCGATTGCAAGAACAAAGCTTTCATTGTGTTAATTTTTGTTGTCGCTCTTCGTTGTTTACGTGCGGGGTGAATGAATGCCCAGAAACAGTAGCACGGTGGGCCTATGACTGCATAACACATACATCTGTATACATGTGCAAACCTAAAATGCTAATTCGAAGTGCTGAGTTAATACGCGAAAACTTAAAATCGGTCATGACTCAGTGAAAGAAAAAAACAAAAACGCTGCCTTCGGCATACCCCATGCAACAAGCTGTAGAACAAAATATGCAATTATTTCTCAGCGTAATTAGCAACAAAAATGCATAATCGGTACGTGCTGTTTTATGTCTAGAGATTTTAGTACAGCATTCCACGAATAAAAAAAAAATGTTTGCCTTCGGCTGGTAAAATGTCAGACAAAGAAGAAACTACGTCGGATGTTGGTAGTTTACAATGAAAAAACCAAACTGGTTTTGAATTAAGATTATGAAGTGTGGGTTCTCTGTAGATTTCTTAAAAATTGATTACATTCAAAGGAAAAGTACCAGTGTGACCAAAGCGGCTATTAG